>NC_091318.1:24672514-24725419 GCF_038502225.1 Cherax quadricarinatus
GCAAGAGTTTGATTTTTGTGTCGCAAAACTCGCCCAGTGAGGCTTTCTGACGGCACTGGTAAAAACCTGGAGGAGGGGGAGAGGGATGAAGAGGAGGAGGAGGAAGAGGAGGAGGTTGAAGACGAAGAGGATGAAAAAAAAGAGGCTCGGGAGGTGAATGAGTTGGAGGAAGAAGACGAGAAGTTAGATCAGGAAGAAGAGGGAAAAGATAAGAGAAAGAGCAGCAGAAATGGAGGAAGAGGATATGGATTAGAAGAAAAAAAGGAAGAAAAGTAGGAGTAAACCAGAAAAGGATAAGGAGGAAAAGTGAGGGAGGAGGAAGGGACAGGAAGAGTAAGAGGTTGATCAGGCCCTGATCCATCGGGAGGCCTGGTCGTGGACCGGGCCGCGGGGGCGTTGATCCCCGGAATAACCTCCAGGTAACCTCCAGGTAGGTACCTGGGTGTTAGTCAACTGGTAGGGATCGCATCCTGGGAAAAAAATTTTACCCGAAATGCTGTGCATAACCATGGGTTTTCTGTATAGTATTATGTCATTAATGTCAGCTAGGCCTGTATAAGTTGTATCATGTACCTGTAGAAATTACCTGCAGAAATAATAATAATAATAATAATAATAATAATAATTATTATTATTATTATTATTATTATTATTATTATATCGACAACGTCACTTCCTCTCGTCGAATACACACTCCATCCTCCTGGCCTGGGTACCTTACAGCAGGGGGCGGTGATCCCCTCCGGAATCGACTACAACACACCTGTATATAACTTTGGTGTCCTGTAGGTGTCCTGGTGACTACCTCGCCTCGACACCGTCTTCAAGACACGACTTTACTTCTTTATCAAATCAGTGTTTGATGAGCCAGGCTGTGGTTCTTATGTTGAAATGCGTGCGGAAAGCAGTAACAACCTGGATGATCAGTAATTGATCTACCAGGTGGTCTGGTCTGGAACCAGCCCGCGGGTCCTGTGACATCCCCCCTCCCCCCGTAACATCCTTCAGGTATCGCATTCATGAAATGTCGTACAATTATATATCCTGCACCACCCCCACATCCTACACCACCCACCACTGCCTGCACCACCCACCACTGTCTGCACCACCCCCACTGTCTGCACCACCCACCACTGCCTGCACCACCCACCACTGCCTGCACCACCCACCACTGTCTGCACCACCCACCATTGCCTGCACCACCCACCACTGCCTGCACCACCCACACATCCTGCACCACCCACCACTGCCTACACCACCCACACATCCTGCACCACCCACCACTGCCTGCACCACCCACACATCCTGCACCACCCACCACTGCCTGCACCACCCACACATCCTGCACCACCCACCACTGCCTGCACCACCCACACATCCTGCACCACCCACCACTGCCTGCACCACCCGCACATCCTGCACCACCCACCACTGCCTGCACCACCCACACATCCTGCACCACCCACCACTGCCTGCACCACCCACACATCCTGCACCACCCACCACTGCCTGCACCACCCACACATCCTGCACCACCCACCACTGCCTGCACCACCCACACATCCTGCACCACCCACACATCCTGCACCACCCACACATCCTGCACCACCCACCACTGTCTGCACCATCCACCACTGCCTGCACCACCCACCACTGTCTGCACCACCCACCACTGCCTGCACCACCCCCACATCCTGCACCACCCACCACTGTCTGCACCACCCACCACTGCCTGCACCACCCCCACATCCTGCACCACCCACCACTGCCTGCACCACCCACCACTGCCTGCACCACCCTCACATCCTGCACCACCCACCACTGTCTGCACCACCCACCACTGCCTGCACCACCCCCACATCCTGCACCACCCACCACTGCCTGCACCACCCACCATTGCCTGCACCACCCACCACTGCCTGCACCACCCACACATCCTGCACCACCCACCACTGCCTGCACCACCCGCACATCCTTCACCACCCACCACTGCCTGCACCACCCACACATCCTGCACCACCCACCACTGATTGCATCACCCACACATCCTGCACCACCCACCACTGCCTGCACCACCCACACATCCTGCACCACCCACCACTGCCTGCACCACCCACACATCCTGCACCACCCACCACTGCCTGCACCACCCACACATCCTGCACCACCCACCACTGCCTGCACCACCCACACATCCTGCACCACCCACATATCCTGCACCACCCACCACTGTCTGCACCACCCACACATCCTGCACCACCCACCACTGTCTGCACCACCCACCACTGCCTGCACCATCCACACATCCTGCCCCACCCACCACTGTCTGCACATCCTGCACCACCCACCACTGCCTGCACCACCCACACATCCTGCACCACCCACACATCCTGCACCATCCACCACTGTCTGCACCACCCACACATCCTGCACCACCCACATCCTGCACCACCCACACATCCTGCACCACCCACATATCCTGCACCACAGACCACTGTCTGCACCACCCACACATCCTGCACCACCCACCATTGCCTGCACCACCCACCACTGACTGCACCACCCACACATTCTGCACCACCCACACATTCTGCACCACCCACATATCCTGCACCACCCACCACTGTCTGCACCACCCACACATACTGCACCACCCACACATCCTGCACTACCCACCACTGTCTGCACCACCCACCACTGTCTGCACCACCCACACATCCTGCACCACCCACCACTGTCTGCACCACCCACACATCCTGCACCACCCACCACTGTCTGCACCACCCACACATCCTGCACCACCCCGACTGTCTGCACCACCCACACATCCTGCACCACCCACATATCCTGCACCACCCACCACTGCACCACCCACACATCCTGCACCACCCACCATTGCCTGCGCCACCCACCACTGTCTGCACCACCCACACATTCTGCACCACCCACATATCCTACACCACCCACCACTGTCTGCACCACCCACACATCCTGCACCACCAACACATCCTGCACTACCTACCACTGTCTGCACCACCCACCACTACCTGCACCACCCACTACTGTCTGCACCACCCACACATCCTGCATCACCCACCACTGCCTGCACCACCCACCACTGCCTGCACCACCCACCACTGTCTGCACCACCCACACATCCTGCACCACCCACCACTGCCTGCACCACCCACCACTGCCTGCACCACCCACTACTGCCTGCACCAACCACCACTGCCTGCACCACCCACACATCCTGCACCACCCACCACTGCCTGCATCATCGGCCACTGCCTGCACCACCCACACATCCTGCACCACCCACAAATCCTGTGCCATGCACAAATCCTGCACCACCTGCCACAGCCTGCACCACCTACCACAGCCTGTACCACCCACCACAGCCTGCACCACTTACCACAGCCTGCACCACCCACCACTGCCTGCACCACCCACCACTGCCTGCACCACCCACACATCCTGCACCACCCTCCACTGCCTGCACCACCCACCACTGCCTGCACCACCCACCACTGCCTGCACCACCCACACATCCTGCACCACCCACCACTGCCTGCACCACCCACACTTCCTGCACCACCCACCACTGCCTGCACCACCCACACATCCTGCACCACCCACCACTGTCTGCACCACCCACACATCCTGCACCACCCACCACTGCCTGCACCATCCACACATCCTGCACCACCCACCACTGTCTGCACCACCCACCACTGTCTGCACCACCCACCACTGTCTGCACCACCCACACATCCTGCACCACCCACCACTCTGCACCACCCACACATCCTGCACCACCCACCACTGTCTGCACCACCCACACATCCTGCACCACCCACCACTGGCTGCACCACCCACACATCCTGTACCACCCCCCACTGCCTGCACCACCCACACATCCTGCACCACCCACCACTGCCTGCACCACCCACACATCCTGCACCACTCACCACTGTCTGCACCACCCACACATCCTGCACCACCCACCACTGCCTGCACCACCCACACATTCTGCACCACCCACCACTGTCATCACCACCCACACATCCTGCACCACATACCACTGCCTGCACCACCCACCCATCCTGCACCACCCACCAATGCCTACACCGCCCACACATCCTGCACCACACACCACTGCCTGCACCACCCACACATCCTGCACCACCTCTCAGTAGTAGTACCAGTTCCTAATAACCAGTTACCAGTAACCAGTTACCAGTAACCAGTGTACCAGTAGATGACTCACTTCCAACCGTCTTTGCGTGAATCACTGTCTGTATTCATATTGTGCTGACCACAGCAGTATTTCAAACACCCCCCTCACATATGGGTACTGGGGTTAGTCAGTCTTAAGAGTGAGAGCAAGGAGGCAGGTCACGGCTGTTTGGCGCTTCCCACACTATCCGTAATATACGTACTTCCAGCCTACGTGAGTATTTCTTTACCCTATCCACGTGTTCGAACCCCACATGATACACCCACACATCCTGCACCACCCACCACTGCCTGCACCACCCACACATCCTGCACCACCCACTACTGTCTGCACCACCCACACATCCTGCACCACCCATCACTGTCTGCACCACCCACACATCCTGCACCACCCACCACTGCCTGCACCACCCACACATCCTGCACCACCCACCATTGCTTTCTCCACCACTGACTGCACCACCCACACATTCTGCACCACCCACATATCCTGCACTACCCACCACTGTCTGCACCACCCACCACTGTCTGCACCACCCACACATCCTGCACCACCCACCACTGTGCACCACCCACACATCCTGCGCCACCCACACATCCTGCACTACCCACCACTGCCTGCACCACCCACTACTGTCTGCACCACCCACACATCCTGCATCACCCACCACTGCCTGCACCACCCACCACTGTCTGCACCACCCACACATCCTGCACCACCCACCACTGCCTGCACTACCCACCACTGCCTGCACCACCCACCACTGCCTGCACTAACCACCACTGCCTGCACCACCCACACATCCTGCACCACCCACCACTGCCTGCATCATCCACCACTTCCTGCACCACCCACACATCCTGCACCACCCACAAATCCTGCGCCACGCACAAATCCTGCACCACCTGCCACAGCCTGCACCACCCACCACTGCCTGCACCACCCACACATCCTGCACCACCCACCACTGCCTGCACCACCCTCACATCCTACACCACCCACACATCCTGCATCACCCACCACTGCCTGCACCACCCACCACTGTCTGCACCACCCACACATCCTGCACCACCCACCACTGCCTGCACTACCCACCACTGCCTGCACCACCCACCACTGCCTGCACTAACCACCACTGCCTGCACCACCCACACATCCTGCACCACCCACCACTGCCTGCATCATCCACCACTTCCTGCACCACCCACACATCCTGCACCACCCACAAATCCTGCGCCACGCACAAATCCTGCACCACCTGCCACAGCCTGCACCACCCACCACTGCCTGCACCACCCACACATCCTGCACCACCCACCACTGCCTGCACCACCCTCACATCCTACACCACCCACACAGCCTGCACCACCCGCCACTGCCTGCACCACCCACACATCCTGCACTGCCTACCACTGCCTGAACCACCCACACATCCTGCACCACCCACAAATCCTGTGCCATGCACAAATCCTGCGCCACGCACAAATCCTGCACCACCTGCCACAGCCTGCACCACCCACCACTGCCTGCACCACCCACACATCCTGCACCACCTACCACTGCCTGCACCACCCACACATCCTACACCACCCACACAGCCTGCACCACCCGCCACTGCCTGCACCACCCACACATCCTGCACTGCCTACCACTGCCTGAACCACCCACACATCCTGCACCACCCACAAATCCTGTGCCACGCACAAATCCTGCGCCACGCACAAATCCTGCACCACCTGCCACAGCCTGCACCACCTACCACAGCCTGCACCACCTACCACAGCCTGCACCACCCACCACAGCCTGCACCACCTACCACAGCCTGCACCACCCACCACTGCCTGCACCACCCACACATCCTGCACCACCCACCACTGCCTGCACCACCCACACATCCTACACCACCCGCACATCCTGCACCACCCGCCACTTCCTGCACCACCCACACATCCTGCACTGCCTACCACTGCCTGAACCACCCACACATCCTGCACCACCCACAAATCCTGTGCCACGCACAAATCCTGCGCCACGCACAAATCCTGCACCACCTGCCACAGCCTGCACCACCTACCACAGCCTGCACCGCCCACCACAGCCTGCACCACCCACCACAGCCTGCACCACCTACCACAGCCTGCTCCACCTACTACAGCCTGCACCACCCACCACTGCCTGCACCACCCACCACAATATGCACCACCCTCCACAGCCTGCAGCCCCCACCACAGCCTGCACCATCCACCACATTACCACAGCCAGCACCACCCACCACAGCCTGCTACCACCAACCACAGCCTGTTACCACCCACCACAACCTTCAACCTACACACCTTGCAACACCCACCACGGCCTTCTACCACCCACCACAGTGTGCTACCACCCACCACAGCCTGCACCACCCACCACAGTCTGCACCACCCACCACAGCCTGCACCACCCAACACAGCCTTCACCACCCACCACAGCCTTCACCACCCACCACAGCCTGCACCACCCACCACAGCCTGCTACCACTCAGGCATAAAGTCTGGGTGATGGTGCGCTCATTCAGCAAGATCTCAGCGTTTAGTGCCAACTTGACGCGCCAGTGTGAGTGCCAGTCAAGCTGATGTTGGCTGGGCTGAGTGCCAGGTCATGCTAGGTCATCACCAGAGACACGCTAAGTAAGTAAGTTTATTCAGGTATACACAAATACAGTTACATAGAATTATCATACATAGCAGCATATGTGTAGAGAACCTGGGATAACCCAATAAAGTCAGACAGAGTGACTTATTTCCATTGGGGTCCTTTTACCTTATTATTATAATATAAAGGTTATAATATTTTCTTATTATTCTACAATGAAGATAACATCTTATTATCATACTAAAAAGACTATCTACTACACGAGGGTCACCAAGACTATCCACAATACGAGGGTCATTACTAGGAATAAGGCAAAATTTACACGCATGTTAGCTAAAAAATAGAAAATTATTTCCCTCCCTTTCTGTAGCTACATTCATCAGACACCTTTTGGCACTCTTCTTGAACTGGTTCATGCTATGACTGGCCTTGACATGTGTGGGTAGTCTGTTCCATTCCTTTATTGGTGTACAATAAAAGGCGTTTGACGCCTGGCCACTGACTGTGGGTACTACAAAGTTGTGCTCTCTCCCCCTAGTACTATGATTGCTTTGGTTCCCAACCTTGACAAAATTGACAGCAAGATATTCTGGACACTGTTTGTGAGCAATTTTATAAACATGATTTAGCTTCAGTTGTTTTACTCTGTCTTCAACATTCAGCATATCCAACTGCTGTAATTCATCCTGGCCTACATGTTCTCTTTGTCCCAGCCCCAGGATGAATCTTACGATTTTGTTCTGGGTGATTTGCAGTCTATCTTTCAGTTTTTTTGTCAAGGCAGAGTACCATGAAGAGCAAGCGTAATCCATATGGCATTGTATAAGGGCTAGACATAGGGTCCTGCGAGCCTCAGTAGGTAGACAGCACCTTTCCCCCAATGCTATGAGCTGCCTCTTTTTTTAACAGTCTCTGGCGCGGTACTCTATCAAAAGCCTTACTAAAATGTTCACTCTGTCAGACACTGCAACACAAGGGTATCTTGGTACAGACCTGAAATCAACTTTGTCAACTTCTCCACTTGATTCTCCACTGATTTGAGAGGGGCCTGACCTTCCAACGAAGGTCAGGTCCCTCTCAAATCAGTGGAGAATCAAGTGGAGAAGCAGCTTATAAACCATAGGCAGAAGAGGTGCAGCAGTTGTAGGTGCCATATTGCCATCTTCCACATATCAGACACTACACCTGTTTGAAGAGATAAATTAAAAATATTAGTTAATGGTTCACAGAGTTCCATTTTGCATTCCTTAAGAGCCCTTGAAAAAAGCTCATCAGGACCCGGCGACTTATTTTGCTTCAGTATGAGACACTTAAATATAAACTTACTTATTCTAGTTGCTCACTCTTTTTGTGGAGAAATATTTCTCTTGTCGGTTTGGCACTACTTTTTTTTCATAGTTGATAGTTTTGGCCTCTTGGCTATTTTTCTGATCATTTGATGGTCTTGTATAGCTTGATCATGTCTCTCTCCTCTTCCTATATACGAACAAGTGAAGTGCTTTGTGTTTTCATTTGAGGTAGTTCCATGTACTTGACTCTGTCTCAAGGTGAACAAAAGGCACAAGTGTAGGGGTAAGCTTTTATTGTGACAGTATTTTGTCTGTGTAGAGCTTTATCAAGCTCTAGATAGCTGTAAAGAGTGTGAAGCGTTATTACAATCAAAGCTTCCTTTGCGCTTGTGTTTTTTCGTAATAATTTCTGCTTCTTGAAGTTAAATTTGAAGTATGCCAGTACACCATATGAATTCCTTACTACTTCTATATAATTGTTATCTATTATTTGGCGTGCAGCCAGCAGTGACAGCCTGGTTGATCAGGCTCTGATCCACCAGGAGGCCTGGTCACAGACCGGGCCGCGGGGGCGTTGACCCCCGGAACTCTCTCCAGGTAAACTCCAAATTATTTTTCCATTCTTTTACACTTATTTTTCCTTTGCATCTTCATTTGAATTGCATCTTTGTTTGAATTACAGATTCTTGTTCTTACCATTTCCGCTTCTTATGGGTATGAAGCTTTCCTCTCCCAGCAGTTTTCGGCAAAGTACTCTACCTGATTTTTTGACTTATTTCCCAGTTCCTTTTTTCACTTGTAACGAAACCTGGTTTCTCGACTCCGTCACCTGTTATTCTTCCCTCAATGTTTACTTCCACAGGTTATTCAAAATTCAGTATTGTATGGAAGCTACAGATGCACTTATGGTAAATATTGGATCCAGTCTAACTGGTTCATCTCCTCTCTCTTGTTGTGTTCTTAACTTGGTGATGCGTGAAGTTTTCCATCACCATCTCTGTTATCCTAGCACTCCACGGTTTTGGCCTTCCCTAGGAGAGGTCCCAGTTCTGCCAGTCTGTTTCTTTTGTGGCTGAAATCTTCTATGATTAGTAGCTTTACTTGAACCTTATGTGCTGTTTTTGCTTTGAAAAGTTGTCAATCTTTGCTTTGTTTTTGCCTTTATATTTCTGTTTTGGTCTGTTGCTACTGTTTGGTAGGGAGTTGTAGACCTCGGCTATTACTCTGAATTCTTCAGGTTTTACTAGACTCACTTTGTTTATGTTTATACTCTAGTCTCTTCAGAACTCCATAGTCCCTGATTATCAGTGCAATTCCTTCCCCTTCTCCTGTTTCTTTATTCTCTTTCCATTACGTGATATCCTTCTGGGAATATTGCGTATGTTATTTCAGTTAGTTTTGTCTCAGTGATAGCTGTGACATCTGTATTTGCCGCTGTTATCCGTTCTTTAGTTCATCACTCTTGTTTGATCATTCCTCTGCATTTATGTACCCTATTCTGGTTTGTTGAGTTCAGGCTTTCTATCCTCTGCTCAGATGTAAGGAAGTGGAAAGGTGAGGCTGGAATTGGTATCTGCATTGTTACAAGGGGTCAGGATTGTAGTTGCAGACAGGGAGGTCGTGGTGTTATAGTGTGTGCGTGCGTGCGTGTGTGTGTGTGTGTGTGTGTGTGTGTGTGTGTGTGTGTGTGTGTGTGTGTGTGTGTGTGTGTGTGTGTGTGTGTGTGTATCAAGATATCCACTGTAGTGTACAGAACACGGAAACCTTAATGGAACCTTTTCCATTTATTTTACTTGTGTGTGTGTGTGCGTGGCTGGGTGTCCCCTAGGGGCACCCATTTCCCCTTCCGTATCGCACATAGCGCTCTCCCCTCACACAATCTGCTCTCACTTTTTCCACCCTCCCAAAGTTGATCTTCCCTAGTCTCCCCTCCCCTCTCCCATAAGACCGACTGGGAGACAATTAGCCTAGGAATTAGGGTAAATAAGAGAGCAATAATATCTGAGGGGAAGGGAGGGGAAGGCAGGGGAAGAGGAGGGGACTTTAACTGACCTGACCTCCATCATGGCCGACCGCACTCTTTCCTTTTTGTTTTCCAATTTTCCAGTTGTGGCGCTAACTCCTGGGTTATAGATAACATCGCAAAATCTGCATGAATCTTTTTCCAGTATATTTAAAAAAATATATTGGAAAAAGTCGAGTTTGCCTTTAAGATTTTTACTTTTATTAAGGCAAAGTGGACGGTTCAGATTTTTAGTTTTTGAGTATATATGAAGCTTGGGTCTCTGGTAGTTTTTATTTTATTGGAAAAATAAAGTATACTGTATATTGAGACTGATTGTATGGATGGGAGGACGCAAGTGTATATACATTTAGGATATATACATTTGGGATATATACACCTAGGATGTATACACTTAGGATGCTCAGTATTAACCCACATGGAGATAGAAACTCGAGATTAATTGATCTGCATATTTCGATCCCCTTCTGGTATGCTCTTCAGCTGAAGAGGATCCAAGAAGGGGATCGAAATATAGTTTCTATCTCCATGTGTTATATTCACACCTAGGATATATACACATCTAGGATAAATATACACTTGGGAAACCATACCCCGGCCGGGATTGAACCCGCGGTCAGAGAGTCTCAAAACTCCAGACCGTCGCGTTAGCCACTAGACCAGCTAGCCACAATAAGATTCGTCCAACTAGGTATATTTCTACACCATAGGCAGTGAGGGGACTTGAGCTAGAGTTCATCACGGCCACGCTAGCTGGAGATTCGTCTGTAAAAACTTGCATTTGTGGTCACAGTGGTGCCTGTGCTAACCTTCCTATGGTGTAGAAATATACCTAGTTGGACGAATCTTATTGTGGCTAGCTGGTCTAGTGGCTAACGCGACGGTCTGGAGTTTTCAGACTCTCTGACCGCCGGTCCAATCTCGGCCGGGGTATGGTTTGTTTGCAATCGTGTCATTACGATTTCGTGAGTCATACACTTGGGATATATACACATCAAGGATATATATACACTTAGGATATCTTTATTGGATTTAATTCTGTTGTGGAACCTTGGTCCAAGGGCCCAGGAAGTGTAAAAAAAAAAGTGAAAAGCAGGGGTGCGTGGGCACAATAGGGGGAACACTGTATCAACATCCGTGGTCCCAGATTATTCAACATCTTACCAGAAGATATCAGAAACACTGCTGGAACAGGTGTAGAAGTCTTCAAGAGGAAATTGGACAAGTATCTTCACCAGGTGCCAGATCAACCAGGCTGTGATGGATATGTGGGTCAGCGGGTCACCAGCAGCAAGAGCCTGGTTGACCTGGCTAGCACCAGACGAGCCTGATCCATGGTCGGGCTCCGAGAGTAGTGAGACTCTCGAAACTCATCAAAGGTATATCAAAGATGTGCTTGTGTCCTTCCATCCTGGAAAAGGGAATACTTCCTGATCTCGTGTCGTTACTCATCCTCTCACCCCTCTCTTCCCTCTTCCTTCCACCTTCTCTCCTTCCTCGTCCTCTCCCTTTCTCCCCAACTCTGTCGTCCCACCAACTTTGCTCTCTTGTTTTTCTGCCTTCTCTTCCTCCCACCTCTTCCCTATGCCTCCCATTCTCTCTCCCCGGCTCTATCCACTTCCCCCCTTAGCCATCGATATCCGCTATAGCCAAGTGGCCACATTAATGAATTTCCGAAGTGGCGGAGGTGTGTTATGGCGTCCGGATACGTGATGGAGGTGAGGGAAAGTATTGGGAGCTGCACTCCTATGAATATGTAATGTTGGGATTGAGGCAGGCAAGCAAGCAAGGCTGCCACCAGTTGACCTGCTTTGTGGCGCCCTTGACCTGACTGATGGGAAGGAAGAGGAAAGGAGGATGGGAAGGAAGAGGAAGGGAGAGTGGGAAGGAAGAGGAAGGGAGGACCTCGTACTGGAGGGTAAGGATTTTGTCCTGCCTAGAAGGGATTGGCCCCTCAAGGGAGGTTCCTTGACGCTGGTGAGGGGCTCTTGATCTAGGGAATTGAATCTGCTCCAGTTCCCTGAATTAAGCCTGAATGCCTCCCCCCCACACACGCGCTGTATAATTCTGCGGGTTTAGCGCTTCCCCATGATTATATAATAAAAGGGATTGACTTCTGGTTGGTGGGGATTTTGTTCATATTGGCAGGGATCTTGCCCAGGTTGGCAGAGACCTTGCTCAGGTTGGCAGGGATATTGTCCAAGTTGGCAGGGATCTGGCCTAGGTTGACAGGGATATTGTCCAAGTTGGCAAGGATTTTGCCCAGGTTGGCAGGGATTTTGCGCAGGTTGGCAGGGATTTTTGTACCATTGTGCAGGCTCCTTGAGCTGACAAAACGAAATAAACTACGATAATTCTTTGTCTCCAGAACGAAGCTACATGTTTCGTTTGGTGACGCGTCTGAGAACTCAACTGTCTTCAGATTCTTGGCTAGGCTCATTAGATTACCGTTAAATCATTTTTTTTTTTTTGGGGGGGGGGGATAAATATAACCCCTACAGGTTTATCACTCATGGAATTTTTTGGATATAATTCACTTGTTTATTGTGTAAGAAAACTAACATGAAAGCTTAATTAACGTAACCTTACGATCATTTACGTAATACAATTGATTTATCTAATCCCTCTTAAAAATTTACATAATTACATCTCACTGTATTGGTAACGCTATTATTATTATTATTATTATTATTATTATTATTATTATTATTATTATTATTATTATTATTATTATTGTTTCATCTTTTCCTCAGGTACGTGACGAACCGACATACTTGGTAAGGTACTGTAAAAGAAATATTTCATTCTTGCTCTAACATTTCCTTATTCGGAAGTTTCCACCTTACTCAGACTTTTCAACGTTTCTTTCAATGTTTATGGCGTGTTTAAACGTTTCTTACTTGAACGTACGTTAAGTATAGCAAATGCAATGTTTGGAACGGTCACAGAAACATACACAAGATATGTTTTGAACAGTGAGATATTGGTTCAAAATTACAATGTTTACAAATGTGGGAGAGTAAATAAGTCACAGGGTGAAGTAGGACTAAGAGACGCTTTGTTATACCTAACCGTTGAAATTATCAAATGATGCAGTAGAAGTATTAGGTAATTAAAGTGAAGAACAAAACTCTGGTTATATTGTTGTATATAAGTAACCGTCAGCAACAGCACAGGAATTAACAGAATAAATAAGGAAAGCCTTGCAAGTCCTACACCAGATATTATCCTCCTCACATTTCAACCTTCCAGATGTTAAATGAAATGAGGGCAATTATGTTGCAGAGGTCCTCGGAAATTTGTTAAGTTGTACCATGAATTAAGGAAAGATCCTGGACTTCACCTTACGAAACAGACAAAGCAAATGCGAGAGTAATTATGGACAAGGTAGATTATGGTGGAAAAATGAACATGTTTTTAGAAGGAGGAATTTACGTGCCGTTTAAAAGGGGCTGCTTATGTGCGGTAACATTCCAGCCTAGAGAGAACAGGCGACTTAAAGAGGACCATCACTGGCATGACATTCCTTGTTTTGAAGGTTCTCATTATCCATCTTATTTTTTCCTCGCGGCTGTGGTAACATTGTTATGATTGTATGTCAGTGGTATTGAGTACTGAAAAGATAAATTAAGACGCACCCTTCCCACACACAGTCTACCTTACACCCTACCCCACACTCTCCCCCACACAATCTACCCCACACAATCTACCCCCACACCCTCCCCCAATAACTTCACCCCCCGCTTTTGTAATATACGACTCTCAGACCACCAATTTGACTGCGCCTTCCCCCCCTATAACGACCTCTGAATGACCGGGGTCGTAGTTACGCCCTCACCCTGGCACACCCTCACCCTGGCACACCCTAACCCTGGCACACCCTCACCCTGGCACACCCTCACTTCCTTGCTTCCTTCGTTTTATCGTTCTTTGTTTCCTTTCATCCTTTTTATTTCATCCATCCTCCTCCTCGCTGTGTTTGTGTATAGGCTTTCATATATATACCACTACCAAAACTACTACCACCACTACTACCACCACTACTACCACCACCACCACCACCACCACCAGCACCACCAGCACCACCACCACTACTACCACCATCACCACCACTACCACCATCACCACCACTACCTCCACCATTACCACTACTACCACCACCACTGCCACCACCACTACCACCACCACTACCACCACTACTACCACCACCACCACCACCACCACCACCACCACTACTACCACCATCACCACCACTACCACCATCACCACCACTACCACCATCACCACCACTACCTCCACCATTACCACTACTACCACCACCACTGCCACCACCACTACCACCACCACTACCACCACCATCACTACCGCCACCACTACCACCACCACCACTACCTCCACCACTACTACCAACACCACCACTACTACCACCACTACCTCCACCTCTACCACTACCACCACCACTACTACTACCACCACCACTACTACTACCACCACCACTACCTCCACCACTACTACCACCACCATTACTACTACTACTACTACTACCACCACCACCACTACCTCCACCACTACTACTACTACCACCACTACCTCCACCACTACTACTACTACTACTACCACCACTACCTCCACCACTACTACTACTACCACCACCACTACCTCCACCACTACTACTACTACCACCGCTACCTCCACCACTACCACCACCACCATCACCACTACTACTACCACCATCACCACTGCTACTACTACTACCACCACCATCACCACTACACCACTACCTCCACCACTACCACTACCACCACCACCACTACTACCATCACTACCACTACTATACTTATTGATGGTAACTTTTTGTAGACACGGGTTTCTCGTTGATGACCGCTGGGGTCAAAGGTCTCCAGGTTGTTGGGGGGGTCCCCCATATTGGTGACTGCTGGGGTCAAAGGTCCCTAGGTTGTGCTGGTGGAGGGGGTCCCCCACATTGATGACTGCTTGGGGGTCAAAGGTCACAAGGTTATCAGGCTCCACTGCCTAATAATTTGGCTGGTAATTACCTAATTCCAGAATTGCCGATACGTGGCTGGGCCGTAAATTGATTAGCTGAGGGAAGGCGGAGTGTAGCGCGGGTTAGTTATTGGTGTTCAGCAGGGTATGATGCTGCCCCCTGCCTTCCTTCCAAGACACCACCACCTGCCTTCCTTCCAAGACACCACCACCTGCCTTCCTTCCAATACACCACCACCTGCCTTCCTTCCAAGACAAAGCCATTTGCCTTCCTTCCAAGACACCAGCAGCACCACCTGCCGTCCTTCCAAGACTCCGCTTGCCATCCAGGACTCCTCTTACAGATATTATCTTCCAAAATATGACCTCTTCTGTCAATGGATACCTCTTTCAGGATTCGACCTCTTTTCTGACACGCACTCCAACCCAGACACAAGAATCATCCTGCCTCATCCTCCCAGGAAATGGAGAGGGAAGGAAGAAACTGAGGATGATGTTTTCTGGGAGGTGTGTGCAAGTAAAAGTATGAGCATCCTAGCTCGGGTAAGCCGGTGATTGTATTCCCCCATGGGTAAGCCAGTGGTTGTATTTCAGCACGGGTAAGTCACTGGTTGTATTCCGCCACGGGTAAACCAGTGGTTGTATCCTAGCACGGGTAAGTCAGTGATTGTATCCTGTTGCTGTACATTAACATCTCCATTTAAAGCAGGTGAAATTGCACATCTAGAGAGTGTACAGAGAACCTTTACTGCACATATAAGTTCCCTCAAATACCTCAACTACTGGGAACGCTTGGAAGCACTTGACTTGTACACGCTGGAACGCAGGCGAGAGAGATATATCATAATTTACACTTGGAAAATCCTCGAAGGAATGGTCCCGAATCTACACACGGAAAGTAAAAGACCGGGTAGGCGGTGCAAAATACCACATTGAAAAGTAGGGCCTCCATTGGTACACTAAGAGAAAACACAATAAGAGTCCGGGGCCCAAGACTGTTCAACAGCCTCCCACCATGCATAACGGGAATTACTAATAGGCCCCTGGCTGCCTTCAAGAGGGAGCTGGACAGATACTTAAAGCCGGTGCCGGATCAGCCGGGCTGTGGTTCGTACGTTGGACTACGTGCGGCCAGCAGCAACAGCCTGGTTGATCAGGCCCTGATCCACCGGGAGGCCTGGTCGTGGACCGGGCCGCGGGGGCGTTGATCCCCGGAATACCCTCCAGGTAGACACCAAGCAGCATGGGTAAGCCGCTGGTTATATTCCAGCATTGGTAAGCCACTGGATTTATTCCACCATGGGTAAGCCAGTGGCTGTAGTCTAGCACGGGTAAGCCAGTGGTCGTGTTCCAGCACGGGTAAGCCAGTGATTGTGTTCCAGCACGGGTAAGCCAGTGATTGTATTCCAGCACGGGTAAGCCAGTGGTTGTATTCCAGCACGGGTAAGCCAGTGGTTGTATTCCAGCACGGGTAAGCCAGTGGCTGTATTCCACCATGGGTAAGCCAGTGGCTGTAGTCCAGCACGGGTAAGCCAGTGGTTGTATTCCAGCACGGGTAAGCCAGTGGTTGTATTCCAGCACGGGTAAGCCAGTGGCTGTATTCCACCATGGGTAAGCCAGTGGCTGTAGTCCAGCACGGGTAAGCCAGTGGTTGTATTCCAGCACAAGCCAGTAGTTGCATTCCAGCATAGGTAAGCGGTTACTCTGTTATTGGGCGGGTCGGCATATGACTAAGACCCGCGTCAGGAGACAAATTTTCCTGGCGTCAAAAACACCAGTTACCATCTTCGAGTAAGACATTGAAGATGTGTTGAGGTGAGCCAGGACTAGTTAAGTGCAGTGTTCACTGTGTATGTGAGTGTGTGTTCGTTCGTGCTTGCGTGCATGCTACCTCAGTGAGCACTTAGAAATAGGGTCCTTGATATCAAGGGTACTAATAGCAGCACTTAATACCAAAGACATTATCTCTATTAGCCAGGTGATGAGGGTCATGTCCCTTCGACGTGTAAAACAAAGTGTAAGAGGACCAAGACTCATCGCCCTTCCTTCATACATAAAGGGACTTATTATCGATCCCCCTAGCTGGCTTAAAGGGGAACCTGATCAGCCGGGCTGTGGTGCATGCGTTACTTTCCATGTTGCTGGCACTAGCAGCCTGGTCGATCAGACCAGCAGCAGCCAGGAGACCTGGTGGGTCATCACAGGAGTAAGACTCGCTTCAGGTGATTTTCACAGATAAATATAAAAAAGAACATAGCGGTCAGTAGGGCAGTGCACATTTTTGCAAGTCAGTGGCAGAGTTCTGGTGGTGGGTGGGCGGCGCTGTAGTGACCCAGCGGGCCCTGGAACGTGCTTACATCCTGCGTTCCTCCGTTCATGTGTTTTTGTGTCTCAGACGGGAGTGGACCAGCAGGAGGAGGTGGTGCCTACTCTGCTGGTGCTACTCCCACTGGAACGTACTCGTTCACGCTGGTTCTACTCCCACTGGAATGTACTCGTTCACGCTGGTGCTACTCCAACTGGAACGTACTCGTTCACGCTGATGCTACTCCCACTGGAACGTACTCGTTAACGCTGGAATTAATGCTGCATTCCGGGTGGGAGTCTTGCGTCTTGAAAGTTGCTTCTGATGTGTGAAAGAGATGAGAGAGATGCTTAGATGTGTTTTTGGTCTAAACTCTAAAGTAGTCTGTTACCAATAAGCTATTTCATTAATCTCTCCTCTCTCTCTCTCTCTCTCTCTCTCTCTCTCTCTCTCTCTCTCTCTCTCTCTCTCTCTCTCTCTCTCTCTCTCTCTCTCTCTCTCTCTCTCTCGTTATTTTGTGTGTAAGACAGCACAGCTAATGCACTGCATAGGTAATCCTTCCTTCAGAGACTAAGAACCCTCAAATTACACTGTTGAAAGGCATAAAATGAGAGAGAGATATGATTGAGGTGGGGAAAATAAGATAAAAAAAAAAGAGAGGTAGGATTTAAAGGTGATGATAATGTCTAAACGAGGCAACACTCGCGACGTCACATTCAAAGGTGTACGAATTTAGCTTTAGCAGTGATACAGTAAATTACTGGGTTTGCTAGTAGAACTGTAGACGAGTGCGCGAATTACCCACTCGTGCGACACTTGCCTGTTTTGTATACCATTAATGTAATAATGTAGATGAGTGGAGTAAACTGCCCAGTAGCGTCGTGGAAGGAAATACCAGAGTTAATTTTAAAATTCGGTTAGAGAGGTATCCGAGTAAGAATGAGCTGCATCAATGTAGCTGTTGCTGCTGCTGCTGACGTCTATCTCTGCTCTTTAAGCAGGAAGCGTCGTCCTGAGACTACTATCTTGTCGACTGAGACGAGCTCACACCACGGTCATTTATAGGTAAGGTGCCCTGTGGACCTGTGTGAGCCTTGTAATGTGCCATTGACCATGGAACATTTGTTTCACCTGTGTCCCAGGAACAGACGCTAGTTTTAAGTATGTTTACGTTTGTGTTCATGAGGATTTGGGTGAAATTCTACAATGAAGACAAAGACACAGGTTGTGTGTCTCTTCATACTGGACGTCAGTGCGTCATTTCATACGGGATATTAAATAATTTTAACATAAATAATGAGTTTAGTAACTGAAGCTAAATTTATACATTTTTTAATGTTTTCATTTGTTTACTACAGTAAGTGCTGAATGACTGCTGGGTCCCAGTGCTGTTCAGGTCTTTCACATCCAGATATTGAAGGTTAGAATGTATCTCTCATGTGGCTGGATATTTGTGAACCAGAAAATTTTTAGCCTTCAAGCCTGGCCCAGGGTCGGGCTGAGGGAAAACTCCCTAACCCATCGTAGGTATATCAGAGGTATATCTGGAGCTTGTTGATATGGAGCAGAGACTAAATATCAGAGGAAGTGCAAAGTGAGATAAAAAGCCGTTCAGGAAATAACCCAAAAAAAAAATCCTACATATTTCTGAATATATGCAGAATCCAAATTAAAAACCACTGCTAGAATTGGTCCACTACTCACAGGAGGTGACGATAGAGATGAACAATATTTTGAGACTAGTTGAATCTATGTTCAGCATTACTTTCAGTAAAGAGAAGAAAAGCAATAATGATATTGCTTTAAATAAGGTAAGAATAGAGGAATACCGCAGCACTGCCCATACAAGGCAAGTCCTTATCAAAACCACCCATGTATTTGTCCATCCTTTTCCCAGAGATACCTAAGAATTTGCTTCCGCACCCCAGGCACCAAATCCTATGATTGATACGGAATCAACCTGATTAACCCACCTATTTTTCCAACCCACACATGCACATTTTCCTGCCCATGACTCCCTTACTAAAAGATTTCTTTGCCCCTGCCTTTTCCACCCACACATCTTCCTGCCTTTGCCTCCTGCCCCACCCCCACATCTCTCCCCCTGCACCACTCCCACATCTCCCCCTGCACCACCCCCACATCTCCCACCTCCTGCACCACTTTCAGCTACCTCCAAATGGTGTATCTATATCCAATAACCTCTTTTCCTGCATTTAAAGTGAAGTGGCCGCGCTGAATATGATCCACGATATTTGCGATTGCCTTAGCATCCTTCCTCACTTTTTATCTGCAAGTTAACATTTATTAGGCTTTTACTCTTCTAGTTATTCCTATCTCTCTCTCTCTCTCTCCCTCTCTCTCTCTCTCTCTCTCTCTCTCTCTCTCTCTCTCTCTCTCTCTCTCTCTCTCTCTCTCTCTCTCTCTCTCTCTCTCTCTCTCTCTCTCATACTGAAGGACTCACGAAATGGTAATAACACGATTGCTTGCAAACAACCCACGGTATGGCTGGGGGTTGAACCCATGGCGAGTGAGTTTAACGACTCACTCGCCATGGGTTTTAACCCAACCCGTACCGTGGTTTAGTTATATCAGGGCTAACGATGAGTGTCTATTTTACAAGCGAAAAGTTATTTTACTTCAGCTCTATAGAAATGGGCCTTAAAGACGATGAATCACTGACATGCACAGACCTGAGTCAAGATTACACTGGTAGGTCAGCATCACTGAGATACTCAGAGTATGTCAAGATTACACTGGTAGGTCAGCATTACTGAGATACACAGAGCAGGTCAAGATCATACTGGTTGGTCAGTATCACAGGTACACAAACCGGATAGTCAAGATCACACTGGCGAGTCAGCATCACCTAGGTACACAGACCTAGTCATCAAGACCACACTGGCAGACCAGCATTAAAGTCTTCGTGGGAGAGATACCTGCAAGGCACCCCTCCCATCCCCTTCCTCAATCCCTTGCTCTTGCTCTAGTCATTTCGAAGGTTGAGCATAGGAATTGCTTTATTATAGCGTGAGCCGGGGCTTTTATTTGAGTATTTGGCTTGATTTCTCGAATGTATGTATGTTGTAAGAACACGTTGCAATAGCAGGTAAGGCATGATCGCTGTTTAAGAGTTCTTGAGGAAGCTGGAGGATCTGACATAACTCCTGCACGACAGAGACGAGGGTTCTTGAGGAAGCTGAAAGATCAGCTGACATAATAGCTCCGTTCAGGCTGAGACCAGTGTTCTTGAAGTTGAAGGATCTGCTGACATAACAGCTGCAGACAGGCTGGGATGAATGTTCCACTTGATCCTCTACCTTGTCCAGAAATCCAAGAATGTATAGAAGCATTCATTGCTGCCGAGGTTGCGTGAGCGTTAGGCTCACGACAGAGAGAACGAGAGTACGATTCCAGGTGTGGTCGAGACTTATAGGCAGATTTTCTTATACTTGCTGCTCGTGGTAATCAACAGGAAATGGATACCTGGGCGTTAGCCAACTGGTACGAGTTGCTTCTTGGATGTGGTATTATACCTTTGGTTGGGCTTTGACATGAGCTGATTTAACATATTAACTCTTAACCTTCACAGTAAAGGGGGTGATGTAGGCTGACATCTCTTAGCCTGTACAATAAATGGGGTGATGTAAACTGACGGCCCTTAGCCTGTACAGTAATTAGGGTGATGTAGGCTGACAGCTCTTAGCCTGTACAATAAATAGGGTGATGTAAGCTGACAGCTCTCAGCCTGCACAATAGATGAGATGTTGTAGGCTGAAAACTCTTCTCACATTTATTCTTAAATGTACCGACATTCCCCCATTCTTAATTATAGTTTTGTTTCTTCCCAGCAACATCTTCTCTTACAACCTTTGCTTTTCCCCTCATTCTACTGGCATCCCATCTCATGTCACTTATTTTATCCTCATTTTGCTACCTTTTATCTTCATTTTATCCTCATTTTATCACATTTTTTCTTCATATTATCCTCATTTTATCACATTTTTTCTTCATTTTATCCTCATTTTATCACATTTTTTCTTCATTTTATCCTCATTTTGTCACATTTTATCTTTTTCATCATTTTCCTACATTTTATCCACATTTTATCCTAATTTTATCTTCATTTTATCCTAATTTTATTTTCATTTTATCTCTTTATATTCTCATTATTTCATCCTTTTATTCTCATTTTACTTTCATATATCTTATTCTCATTTTATTTTCATTTGATCTTATTCTCATTTTACTCTCATCTATCTTATTCTCGTTTTCCCCTCATTTGATTTCATTTTACCCTCATTTTCCCTCAGTTTATCTCATTCTCATGTACCTACATTGTTTCTCTGGCCATCCTCATTCTCCCTCATTACATCATGTTACACCCTCATTCCTCCCTCATTACATCATGTTACACCCTCATTCTCTCTCATCCTAGTCACATTACATCTCATTACTCCCTCATTGTAGCCACATAACATCTCAGTTCCCCTCGCTTCTCCCCCTGGATCTCACACTCTCCCTCACATTAAAATAGCAGTTGCTGAACCAATGATTTATGCAGTGTTGTGCTGGAATCTCCAACCTCCGCGGCTTGATGTCACCTCCACTACTGCTGTGGGGATTCTGGAGTAGTGTGGGGGGTTTCTGGTGTGGAGGGGTCTGGAGTGGTGTGGGGATTCTAGTGTGGAGGGTTCTGGAGTAGTATGGAGGGGTTCAGATGTGTAAGGGGTTTCTGGAGTAGTGTGGGGGTTTCCAGTGTGGAGGGCTCTGGAGTGGTGTGGGGATTCTAGTGTGGAGGGTTCTGGAGTAGTATGGAGGGGTTCAGATGTGTAAGGGGTTTCTGGAGTAGTGGATCGATTGTGGAGTAGTTTTTTGGGGAATAGGGGGGTTCTGGAGTATGTGTGTGTGTGTGTGGAGTTCTGGCACCAGTTCAGTGGGTTCTGTCACTGGTTTGGTGGCGCTCTTGTCACCAGTGTGGTAGGTTCTATCACGTCTGTGGTGGGGTCTAGCACCAGTTCGGTGGATTCTGTTAGCAGTGAGATGGGTTCTGCTACTAGATGTTGTGTTCCAGCACTAGTGTGTCGAGTTCTAGCACCAATATGGGGGATTCTGACATGTGTTTGAGGGCTCTAGTACCACTGTAGTTAGTAGCAGGCTGTTAGTGCTGGCGGCCTGCTGACAAACAGGTCTCACATCGTAAGTGACCCAGCACTTGCTTGATGTCAATGCTTTGCTGAGTTTGAAACTTAGTAAGGCAAGTGTGTATCCCGACCACAGGAGGGCCCCACTTTACAGCGCTTCGCTTTGCAGCGTTTCGGTAATACAGCATTTTCAATTATACTCATTCTTCATTTATTCAGACTCCCTACAGTAAATATGTTCACCACTCATTATAAGCTAATGTGTGTACTGTATATGCATTTTTTAGGCCTAGCTATATTGCTCACTTAATATATGATATATGATGCATTTGAAAGTGAAAAAAAACTGTTTCACTCTGCAGCTATTTTCGCTTTAATTAAAACGGTAGCCCGGAACCTAACCTGCTGTATAAGTGGGGCTCTCTTATATAACGATACATAGGTAAGACAGGTATTCGAGTGGAATGAAACAGATAAGACAGGTGTCAGAGTTAGGTGTAGACAGGACCTAACTCGTTTGGGCCTTGTGCTCTTTTTGATTGTGTGTTACCTAGCTATATATACCAGCCACTCAGCCATATTGCTGATCATGAAGCCAGCGTACAGCCCAGACAATCATTCAGTCATATAGCTGATCATTGATTCTGGCATACAGTTCAGTCAGCTATGCAGTCTACCACATAATTCGCCATGACGCCACCATATAACAGCCATACAGCCAGCCACTCAGCCATATAGACGACAATGGCGCCATCATATACATATATAGCCAGACCTCCATTTAATCTAAAAGTCTGTCATCCAACCAATTTTGCTTGCAGTCACCCAGCCATACATCGAGTTTGTCAGCCAGTGGGTCGAGTAGGCATGGAGGGGACGGGGGAAGAGAAGTCCTGGGGATGGATCAGGGGTAGGTGAGGGAAGGAAGGAGGGTGGATCGTTGGTTGGGTCCTGTGGTGGGGGAAGGAGTGAGGGCTCAGAGCGTAGCGATGGACACCTCAGTGTGTTTGTGATCGTCGCGAGGGGTGGTAGTATTGCTGCGTTCCTCTGACCTTCTTCTGAGAACCAGATATCTTTGCCCCGTCTATACCTAAGTAGTGCTTTGAAAAAATGTAGAAATGGAATAACCTTATATAAATTACCTCCCTGACGACACCGTGTTCCACTTTTTTTTACAATAGTTGGAATGGAATCGCCTATGGAGGCCACATTTACGATGTCTCTGGTGGATCAGAGAAGACATAATGAGGTGGATCAGTGTGACGTACAGGCCGAGGTGGTAGTGTAGTGGGGGCAGGGAGGGCCACTTCATTAATCACACTCTCCTGTGCTCCCTTTCGGTCGCAGTTTTAGAATCTGGTGTGCACGCATGTACATAATTCACCCTGGCGCCCATTAGGATTAAGTTCGTATCCCCTCCGAGCCCGAAAGTCACTAAAGGTAAGTTTTGTCTCCCTCGTTTTTTTTTATTCTCTGCTTGTTCTTCTGTAGCGCCATTCCTTGTCTTCTGTTGCCCGTTTATAATATATATATATAAAGGAAATGAACAC
This sequence comes from Cherax quadricarinatus, assembly GCF_038502225.1. NCBI lineage: Eukaryota > Metazoa > Arthropoda > Malacostraca > Decapoda > Parastacidae > Cherax > Cherax quadricarinatus. The sequence continues at coordinate 24,696,704 of NC_091318.1, forward strand.
GAATATATTCACTGAAGACACATTTTTTTTTTTTAAACGTTATGGTTCTTGGACCTTGATCACTTCCAGTATATCTGAGGTGGTCAAGGTCCAAGGACCCAAACGTTTTTAAGTTGTCGCCAGTCATTTGACTTCTTACTTCAGATGCTTTAAAAGAGATAAACAACTAAGCAGATACTGCTTAGATGGCATACACAACCCACATACAGAAATTAAATCATTGCTCAGACAAGTTTTACATTGCTATAGTGATGTAAGCTTAATCACATGGTAATTTAAGTTCACTTTTTTTTTTTTTTTTTTGCTGAAGATGACCTTGGTGTGAGACCGAAATATGCAGCTCTTATATTGTTTTTATTGTCTCTGTGTTTGTACTACTGATCTCTGTTTGTTACGTGTGTGTTTTTGTGTAGATGTGTGTTAGTTACCATTTTGTCCTAGGCACATGTCAATTAGACACTTGGCCTGTTGTATATAAGAGTGTGTGTGTGTGTGTGTGTGTGTTAGTTACCATTTTGTACTAGGCACGTCTATTAGACGTGCCTGTGTGTGTGTGTGTGTGTGTGTGTGTGTGTGTGTGTGTGTGTGTGTGTGTGTGTGTGTGTTTGTGCGTGCGTGTGCATGTTGCTGTCAACTGATATTTGGCAATTGTTGTCTTGCTGAGTACTCACCTATTTGTCGTTGCAGGGGCCGAAATATAGCTCCTGGCCCAGTCTCTTCACTGATCGCTGTGCTTCATTATTCTTGCTTAGGACTTCAGGCGCTGTATTTGCCTAGATGAATTCGCGGGTGTTGAACTCTAGCTCTTGAAATCACCTCTGTGTTGTCTGACATTCCCTCCTCTACTCTAAAGACTGAGTGAATAATTTCCGATGTTTCTCTTACGTATCTGGGTGTTAAGCTTGTATCTTTGTATCGTCATCCTGGACGCTGTTGTATGTGTGTGCGTATTTATTTATGTTTCGTGTGTTTATATGTTTATGTTTGGTTGTCAATCCGACAGTCGGGTTTCAACATTTTCTTTTCATTTAGTTTTTTTCCAGATTCTCTTAATTACAGCTTCCACCATGTTAAAATAACACACGATAAGATTAAAAAAAAAAATGACGTATGCGCTGTATTCAGGGAATCTACAAATTGTTTTACAGACAGTTGCATAAATTTGTACACAGTGAGAGCAGTGATGCTGTACGTAAACATAAGTGATAAATTATGTAGATTAAACATTGGATAACCCAATAAGGTGGAAGAGTGTAGCCACACAGCCAGGTTGTGTTGTGTCTGCTGCGGTGTCACCATACACGCCGCCGCAGGTTTTTTCTTGCAGACATAACAGTGTGGTGGTGGTGTATTTGGTGATGATGGTAGTGTTACAAATGTAGTGGTGGTGGTGTTACAGATGTGGTGGTGGTGGTGGTGTTACAGATGTGGTGGTGGTGGTGGTGTTACAGATGTGGTGGTGGTAGTGTTACAGATGTGGTGGTGGTGGTGTTACAGATGTGGTGGTGGTGGTGTTACAGATGTGGTGGTGGTGGTGCCTCGCTGCCACCCATGAAACAGACAGAATGTTAACCACTTTTATATGCAGCTTTGTGCATATTAAGTGCCCTTGTTAGGAGGTCTGTTTATTTTCAGCGTGATGTTTGATGAAATTGTGTGTGTGTGTGTGTGTGTGTGTGCGTGTGTGTGTGTGTGTGTGTGTGTGTGTGTGTGTGTGTGTGTGTGTGCGTGCGTGCGCGTGTGTGCGTGCATGTGTGCACGTGCTTGCAGGAAGTCAATTCCTGGCTCTTGGCTCATTCTCTTCACTTAATAGTATTAATGATTCCTATTCTGGGCCTTGTCGTGCTTGCTCTTGAAACTGTGTGTGAAGTTTGCGTCCATCTCTTGCTCATCCCTTCCCTCTTAGAACTGAAGAAGTGCTTCATATCCCGACTTCTATGCGACTCATCTATATTCTTAGCTTCCAGTTATTGCTCGTCTCTCCTTCTTGCTTTTCATTTCCTCTCCGAGGATCATTAGGTTCACTTGTCTCTCCTCATAGTGCATCACCCTCAGTTCTGGCGCATGCAAATCCTTATCTTTTATAGTCTGACTTTTTTGGGTTATATTAGGTAATTTACACTGTTAGGTAAAAGGACACAATTGTAACTAATGCGACATTTTATTGTGGCAACATTTCGGTCTCCAGGAGTTGTGTCAAGCTTGACGAAACTCCTAGAGAGCGAAACGTTGTCACAATAAAAAGTCGCATTAGTTGCATATGTGTCATTTTACCTAATATATTGTCGGTAATTCTACCACCTAGTACTTATGTGTTTCTTTACCTAAATATACTTAGTACATAATTCACGACTGAGCCGACATGAGCCGGGAATAACGTCCTAAAGATTTCTCTGTTAAGGTTCCTGAAGGCTTCACTGAAATTAGTCTCCTTTGGTCATCAGTTTATTCTTGTCGTTTGTACTCTGTGCTACTCTTTTTATGATGTGGGTTTCGTTATTCTTATACTTTGTCCTTGGCTTCTTGTTGTTTGGTGGGGGATTGTATATAACTGCTACATTTATTTTGGGTCTCCCTTCAAGTCATGAATATCACAGTTTAGTCTCTGGGTTCCCTCAGGTTTACATCCTTCATGGCCGTGAAACTTTGATGAGTTTCGAGAGTCTTACTACTCCCGGAGCCCGACCATGGGCCAGGTTCGTCTGGTGCTAGCCTGGTCAACCAGGCTGTTGTTGGAGGCCCGCTGCCCCACATATTCATCAGTGAAACTCCTCTCCTTCCCATCCTTATTTCGTCTCTTATGATTCATCAGTTTGCAGTACGGGTCTCTATCACCCTATGACTGTGTATGATAGATAGATAGATAGAGAGAGAGAGAGAGAGAGAGAGAGAGAGAGAGAGAGAGAGAGAGAAAGAGAATATGTATTCAAGTGTGTTGCTAGTGTTAGCAGCAACACTGGCATTGTCCATTCCATCTTCACAACAACAATACTCTTGCCACACACGAGTTAGAATTTCCCCACATAACCTTTTGCATCTCTACTCAGAAAACTAAATAAAAAAAATTGAGGGTCTGCTCGACGGACGTCTCTCACAGTTGATTTGTGCTGGAGAAAGATTCTGACATGTAAAGATTTTTTAAGTGCAAATTTATACGTAACACGTCCATATTGAAGCTGCCTCGTCAAGTTTTGGAACCCGTCATGACTGGGTGAACGGGAAGAGACCTCACACACGCTAGTGTGTTGGGTGTATCGTACGTGAGAGAGAGAGAGAGAGAGGATGGGCTGAGAAAGAAAAAATGGAAAGGTAGGCTATGGAAGAGGGAAAGGTGGAGACTACTCTGATCAACATAACTGAATTTGTGGCCTCTTATGCTTTATCATATCTAGTCTTGAAGCTGTGAATCGAATTTGCCTCCATTACTGCCTCATCCAAGTCATTCCACTTTTCAACCATTTTGAGACTTAAGACATTCTTCTTTACTTTCGGATAACCAGGCCATCACCAGACAAGTAAGCTTATTTAGGTACAGGTACACACAAATACAATTATCATACATAGTAACATATATGTAAATTACCTAGGATAACCCAATAAAAGTCAGGGTGACCTTTTTCAGTTTAGGGTCCAGGACCGGGTTCCGAGAGTGGGAAATATATCGAAGCCTCATCAAAGGTATGTATGGCTGATCTGTGTTTTCATCTTCCACTTGTGTCTCAGTAATCCTGGTCCTTTTAATTTAGTCTGTCCCTATCAGCCTTATCAATGCTAATTAAAATTTTATATGTTGCAATCATGTTTTCTTTTGTGTTTCTCTCCGCCACGACCCGTCAGGTTCATTTCCTTCAACCTCTCTTCATAGTGTGTGTGTGTCTGTTCTGGTATTAGTCTCCATTCAAACCTTTGGACATTTTTGAGCTTTTGTACGTGTTTAACCTGGTGTGGGCTCCATGCTGGTGCCACATACTCAGTAAGTGGCCTAACATATGTCGTATGTAAAGTTCTCAAGGATTCATTGTTCAAGTTCCAGAATGCTGTTTTGAAGTCTGCTAATGTTGTATATGCCTCTGGTATATGGTTTATATAAATACTATTGTGGTGGTATGCTTGGTGTTATATTTATCCCTGGAACTGGGCAAGTTTTTCGAATCAGTACCTGACTAGCTAGGCTGTAATTCGTACGTTGGTCTGCGTGCGGCCAGCAGTAACAGCTTGGTTTATCTGGAGTTGATCATGGAGGTCTGGTATGGGTCCTGGCCTCAGGGGCATTGACCCCCCGGAAACGTCCTTTCAAGTATCCTTCAGGTCCTTGCCACTCTATTATTTACAGCTGCTCTATACCCAGACCTGTGTCCGATCTGCCCTCACCTTCAAAACGTATGCCTTTAAATTTGTTTGTGCTTAAATCTAGAAGCCACTTGTTTGACCACATCTGTGGTGTGGAGCTGTCACTTGTTTGACCACATCTGTGGTGTGGAGCTGTCACTTGTTTGACCACATCTGTGGTGTGGAGCTGTCACTTGTTTGACCACATCTGTGGTGTGGAGCTGTCACTTGTTTGACCACATCTGTGGTGTGGAGCTGTCACTTGTTTGACCACATCTGTGGTGTGGAGCTGTCACTTGTTTGACCACATCTGTGGTGTGGAGCTGTCACTTGTTTGACCACATCTGTGGTGTGGAGCTGTCACTTGTTTGACCACATCTGTGGTGTGGAGCTGTCACTTGTTTGACCACATCTGTGGTGTGGAGCTGTCACTTGTTTGACCACATCTGTGGTGTGGAGCTGTCACTTGTTTGACCACATCTGTGGTGTGGAGCTGTCACTTGTTTGACCACATCTGTGGTGTGGAGCTGTCACTTGTTTGACCACATCTGTGGTGTGGAGCTGTCACTTGTTTGACCACATCTGTGGTGTGGAGCTGTCACTGTCCTCGCATTTTCTTTTTCTTCACTAGTTTTACATCATTATCAACAGTGACACGTAGGATTCAATCCTCAATTCTAGGTCAGTTAGGTATTTTAGGAACAGTAGTGGTCCTAACACTGATCCTCACAGAACCCTACTCGTTACTTTCTCCCATTCTAGTGTCTCATTCCGTACTGTTACTCTCTGCTCTGTGTTATTCAGGTACTCCCTGGCCCCACTGGAGCCCACTGCCATCTTAACTCTGCCTGTTCTAACTTCTGGTCTTATCTTGTATGGTACTGTATTAAATGCTTTCTTGGAGTTCAGGAACATGCAATCCACCCAACCCTGTCTGTCGTGTTTTAACTCTCATAGAACTCCAGCAATTCGTAGGACAGGATTTTTCCATCCCTAAATCCGTGATGGTTTTTCTTTAAAGAATCTTCTCTCCAAGTGCTCCAATATCTTTTCCTTACTATCTTCCCAACTTTTTTTTTCTTGCGTGTTGAAATCTCGCGTGTCTCCATCCCCTCTCTCATTCCCAACCCTCATTTCTCCCTCTACTTTTGTCTGATTTTTTTGGACTTCGCCTATTTCATGTTTCTTGTTTTTCTAGCTGTTATTTTGTGAGAATGTGATTGAAAGTGGTTTAGTACAGGTTATATGGTTTAGTGTATTCCAAATAATTCTCTCTCTCTCTCTCTCTCTCTCTCTCTCTCTCTCTCTCTCTCTCTCTCGCTCTCTCTCTCTCTCTCTCTCTCTCTCTCTCTCTCTCTCTCTCTCTCTCTCTCTCTCTCTCTCTCTCTCTCTCTCTCTCTCTCTCTCTCTCTCTCTCTCTCCACTTACGACGCTCACATAATTTTGTTTTCAATTATAGCCACGTCTGAGTGTAGTAAGGTCAGACTCGTTCTTTTCACTTGCTGCTCCGAGACAATTATGTCTTAAAGTCCCTGAGGTCAATACGCATCTTTACTTCTCATCTATAGCTCCTTGTATCTGAAAATGCTGCCCCTATTTATCTTATCTCCTGTGTATTATATACGGAGGAATCTCTTTGATAATGTACGTCTTGCTATTAGTGGACGGAGGATCGAGCTGAATAACCCCTACACAAGAGTGTTGCATATAAATATTAATTAATACCTCTATTGTGTTGATTTGTTCTCTGAGATCCTTCCTCTTACTGAGCAATTAATTTAAGTTATTTAAGTTTCGTTCTCACAGGAGTTAGTCTCACATTTTTTTAAGTTTATCCTCAGGTGTCCCGTGGCCTGGTAGGCAACGCTCTCGCTTCACACACAGAGTCCGTGGTTTGATTCCCGGCAAGGGTGGAAACATTGGGCGTGTTTCCTTACACCTGTTTGTCCCCGTTCACCTAGCAAGCAAGTAGGTACCGGGATGCTAGTCGACTGGTGTGGGTCGCATCTTGGGGGACAATATTTAAGGACCCCTGTGGAAATAAGACAGACAGTTCTCGTTGACGCACTGACTTTCTTGGGTTATCCTGGCTGACTAACCTTCAGGAGTTAAAAAAAAGAAAATCTTATCTCTTATCTAGTTACTCTCAGCTTAAGTTTATGTTCAGAGTAGTTAACTCTCAGTTTAAGTTTATGTTCAGAGTAGTTACTCTCAGTTTAAGTTTATGTTCAGAGTAGTTACTCTTAGTTTAAGTTTACCCTCAGAGTAGTTAGCGTGTTTTTTAAGTGTCCTCAGAATGAAGTCTCTTCATCTCCTCTGTGTGTTTCAGTGATATATACAAAAAAAATGTATAGCTTTTTGTGCTTGTAGTGTCGTCTTGCTCCGGTGAAGCGTTCCCTGGTTGTTTTTCTGTCTCTTTCCTGCCCTTTTGCCTCCAAAATCATGCTTCTGGTTTCCGTTGTTGGGCACCTCTGAGCCGCTTTCTTCAGCGAGGCGCTACTGATGTGAAGTTCCCCTCAGCGAGGCGCTACTGACGTGAAGTTCCCCTCAGCGAGGTGCTACTGACGTGAAGTTCCCCTCAGCGAGGTGCTACTGACTCAGTTTCCTCTCAGTGAGATGTTGCTGACGCACAGTTTCCCCTCAGTGAGGTGCTGCTGACGTATACAGTTTCCCCTCATCGAGGCGCTGAGGTTAAACTGTTTACTTTGGTAAATTCTTTGGTATCTTGATGACGTTGTCTTGTATAAGAAAGTTTTATCAAGAAGTGATACAGGCGGCACTTTCTCTGACCGCGGGTTCGATCCCGCCCGTGGTATGCTCTCTGACCGCGGGTTCGATCCCGCCCGTGGTATGCTTTCTTTTTCTCGAAAGGACAATTTCATGTTGTCTGTTACAGATATGAAAGGAACCCCCCGTGTGAAATAAATAACATGCTACTTTATTGCGTTGTCCCAATAAAGTAGCATGTTACTTGCGTTGTCCCAATAAAGTAGCATGTTACTTGGGTTGTCCCAATAAAGTAGCATGTTACTTGCGTTGTCCCAATAAAGTAGCATGTTACTTGGGTTGTCCCAATAAAGTAGCATGTTACTTGCGTTGTCCCAATAAAGTAGCATGTTACTTGGGTTGTCCCAATAAAGTAGCATGTTACTTGGGTTGTCCCAATAAAGTAGCATGTTACTTGGGTTGTCCCAATAAAGTAGCATGTTACTTGGGTTGTCCCAATAAAGTAGCATGTTACTTGGGTTGTCCCAATAAAGTAGCATGTTACTTGCGTTGTCCCAATAAAGTAGCATGTTACTTGGGTTGTCCCAATAAAGTAGCATGTTACTTGGGTTGTCCCAATAAAGTAGCATGTTACTTGCGTTGTCCCAATAAAGTAGCATGTTACTTGCGTTGTCTCAATAAAGTAGCATGTTACTTGGGTTGTCCCAATAAAGTAGCATCTTACTTGCGTTGTCCCATTAAAGTAGCATGTTACTTGCGTTGTCCCAATAAATAGCATGTTACTTGCGTTGTCCCAATAAAGTAGCATCTTACTTGCGTTGTCCCATTAAAGTAGCATGTTACTTGCGTTGTCCCAATAAACAGCATGTTACTTGCGTTGTCCCAATAAAGTAGCATATCCCAGGATACAGTTACATGCTGTATACTCTCTATGTACCAGTAACATTAGTGTGCCCCCAAGAAATTTGTAGAAAAAATTATGTGTTATGTCTCCCCCCCCTCCCCCCCCCAAAAAAAAAATCTCTTTTAGCACAAGAAGGCTGACTCCATCGCTTAGAAGTAAATGACGCCCCGTTTTCTTTATCAAAAGTTACCTAATTACTTATTGTACTACTGAGAGTCACCTTGTGTCACTGAGAGTCACATTGTGTCACTGTTGTGTCCGTTGTCAAGTCACAAGTGAGTGTGGGTTTTTTGGTGTATTTTTTTTCTCATCTTCATTGGTGATGTTCCTGCATGCTGTGTCCTGACAGTTCTTGTCTCCCTGTGTTTGCAAACTTAATCTTACTTCCCCCACCTCTATCAATTTTATTCACTCGTATGAATAGTCTCATTTTTCTTTATCCCTTTCTTTCGATTCGGTTTTTATTCATTCCTTCTCGTATCTTGGTATTATCTCTTGCTTTCACCTTTGATTATGGTGCTTAGGTAACGGTGTAAGCAGAGATGTAGGGATTTATCACGCACAGTGAGGATTTGTCACCCACAGTGGGATGTAGCTCCCACACTGGGGCTATTCTATCTTTGACTCACACCTAGATAATCCAAGTAGCAGACACACAGCCTCTGATGTCTTTCTTTCCCATGTACTCCCAAACTGGGGCTTTGTCACACTGACTGGGGGCTCTACCACCCACAGTGGGGCTCTACCACCCACAGTGGGGCTCTACCACCGACAGTGAGGCTCTGTCACCCACAGTGGGGCTCTGTCGCCCAGTGTGGGGCTATGTCACCCAGTGTGGCTTTATTAAACACTTTAAAAAGCCACATTATGAGTGAAAATTAATAAAATATTGGATCTCTCTGCGTAGTGTTAGAGTCTGTGTTTATATCGGCCATGTTGTCTCCTCTGGTTTTTCATTTACCTCTCGTTGTTAGCTTTGCCTTCACTTATTCATGCTTTTATTGTGTTGGGGTTGTGCGTTCTTCTTACCCTGTTGCTCTTCCCGTCCTTTTCTCTTCCTTATTCTCTTTTTTTATCTGCTCTTCTTTTCTTTCTTATTTTGTCTGTTTCCTTTTCTTCATTTTTTTTTTTAGATTTTTCTTCTGTTTCTCTTTCAGCTTATGTTGCTAACCTAGTCGGCCTCTCTCTCTCTCTCTCTCTCTCTCTTTTTCTCTCTCCTTTTTTTTTTTTTTTTTTTTTTTTTTTTTTTTTTTTTACACAGGGTTTGACAAGGTTAAGGATCCCTAGCTTTATTGACAGCTATTTACAGGTTAAGGATTCCTAACTTTATTGGCAAGCTAAGAGCTGTTACCTACATCAGCTCTTTCTCTCTCTCTCTCACTTTTATCATGATTGTCAACCGTCTTCCCCCGCCTCGTTTCTCTCTCCCCATTACTCTTATCCCTTTTTTTATGCCCTCGCCCCCCTCTCCTTCCCCACCCTCCCCTCCTCTCTCCCCTCCCCTCACACTCCCCCTAATCTCCCTCATCCCTGATTATCCTTATCGTTTCCTCTACGTCGTTCGTTTAACCCCATTTGCGCACCCTCTTATCTTTCCTTATCAATTCCCTCTCCTCTCCTCCCCTCTCTGATTCTCTAGCACCCACCCCTCACTCACCACACTCATCTCCTTCCCTCTCTTCCACTGTTTTCTTTCCCATCTGCACACTCCCTGTTCCGTTCTCATCGTTCACTTTATTTCCTCTCTATCCCTCTCTTTCGGCGGACATGCTCTGTTGCTCATGTTTCCTTTCCTTCTTCCTATTCCTCTCCCCATATTGTCTCCCTATTCCATGGCGGCTTCCTCCCCGTCCCCCGCCAGTGTCCCAAGTGAGTAATTTCTCCCCGGTTTGTTGCATTGCGTCTCCCATCACGCCCCATTAACCCGCTGTCGATGTCTCTTTAAGTGGAGAAGCTGCTACAGAGACTGAGACTTCGAGGACAACTTCGTCAAGTTTCCTGTTTCTCCCCTCACTCTTGACTTCAAGGATAACTTCATCAAGTTTCCTGTATTACTTCCCTCTTTCACTTCGAGGACAACCTCGTGAGGACTTCAGTCTGGGTCTCTTGTCTCTCGTATCATCCTCGTCTCTCGTATCATCCTTGTCTCTCGTACCATCCTCGTCTCGTGTCATCCTCGTGCCACTCTCTCACTTTCAGGACAACCTTGTTAAGTCTCCTGTATGCCTTTCGGCTCTCACTAAGAGGACAATCTTGTTAATTTACCTGTATTATTCCTCTCTCTCTCTCTCTCTCTCTCTCTCTCTCTCTCTCTCTCTCTCTCTCTCTCTCTCTCTCTCGGAGGACGAAATCTTAAGTTCTACAGCCTTCAGATGGTGCTAGAGTCTTCTTAATTAAGACGCGTCTGGTTGTTTTGCCCCACAATGGTGTCTCCCTCGGAGTATTGTTATTATTAAATAACAAAAAGACACAATACCGTGACTGGGATAATACACAAATAACCCGCACATAGGAGAAAGGAATTTACGACGACGTTTCGGTCCGACTTGGACCATACTGCCCCTTCTCTTCTTTCTGTTAGTGTGACTGTAAATGGTCCAAGTCGGACCAAAACGTCGTCGTAAACTCCTTTCTCCTATGTGCGGGTTATTTGTGTATTATGATTAGTTTTGTTGTTTTTTTATTATAAGTATTTTTTATTTAGGAAAATCTCAAATAGTTTTACAAACACAAGTGTAAGTTTAGACAGTATGAGGTTACGAAGGTGTGATGGGCATATGTAATATATTATGTGGATTTAACCTAGGACAACACCAGATTTAACCTAGGATAACAAGATTTAACTTAGGATAACACCAGAGTTAACCAAGGATAACCCAAAATTTAAGCTAGGATAATAGGGTAACACGAGACTATGTGACTTACATTCATTGATCTTTTGTTATAATTCTGTTAGTGGTTCCGGGATTTATCGGTCCCGTTGCTCGGTCTTGTACCAAACCTCTGACATTGTAAAGTAAGTTACAAGTTTAGAAAATTTCCCTGTCATCCTACAGGAAAGATCAGCAATTCTGTCAGAGTGTAAAACGTTTAAGAGGCTTCCTTTTCACACCCATATGACAGAACGTAAAGCTTACGATCCTCCTACCCACCTGTAATGGGTGTTCCGGGGGTCAACGCCCCCGCAGCTCGGTCCATGACTAGGACTCCCGCACGCAATACAACGTACGAACCACAGCCCGGCTGGTCGGGCACTGTCTCGAGGTATCTATCCAGTTCCCTCTTGGTTTAGGCTGTTGAACAGTTTTGGATCCGGGATACTTGTAGTGTTTTCTCTTAGTGTGCTCACGGCACCCCTTCTTTTCGTTGGGCGTATTTATTTTGCACCATCTTCTGCTAATATTCAGCATAAACATTAGTTTCGTATGTGGGTCTTACTCTTGCAATGTTTGAATTCCAGTGGAGGTGATCTGAGCTTGAGATTGATGCTCAGAGTTATTAATGGATATTAATGTGTGATGAAAGCCTCCTTGTGAGGTCTGTTAATCTCTCTCTCTCTCTCTCTCTCTCTCTCTCTCTCTCTCTCTCTCTCTCTCTTCGTTTGTTGCAACTTGTGATCTCTTAATATCTCGTGGTTGTTACAGTGTTTCGTTTTCTCCCTCCCTTGTGATCAGTAGTCTTCCGTTGGGCAGTGAATGTCAACACATCACCGGTGACAAATTCCAAACTTCTATCATAGCAACAGCGGAGTTATAAACAGCACTAAGTTGTTTGTCTATTTGTCAAGGCAAATCAGCTGACGGGGGTGTCGACCAAGTTTTGCTGCTGGAGACCCGCTGGCTGCTAGCAGCAACGGCCTGACTGATCATGTCATCACCTAGGTGGCCTGATTACCACGCAATCTCCAACAGGTATATGCACCAGGATAGATATATGCAACAGGTATACATTTTTAGAATTTGAAACATTTGGGGTTCAACCGAGGAAAGGAAGTGTTCATTGTCTCTCGTTGTTATCTCTTGCAAGCTACCCGGCTGTCTCTCTCGCTCTCTTCCAGAGATCTTGCCTTCGTTTAATTGTAATTCTCTTAGTGTGTATGTGTGTGTGTGTGTGTGTGTGTGTGTGTGTGTGTGTGTGTGTGTGTGTGTGTGTGTGTACTCACCTAATTGTACTCACCTAATTGTGGTTGCAGGGGTCGAGACTCAGCTCCTGGCCCCGCCTCTTCACTGATCGCTACTAGGTCCTCTCCCTGTGTGTGTGTGTGTGTGTGTGTGTGTGTGTGTGTGTGTGTGTGTGTGTGTGTGTGTGTGTGTGTGTGTCTGACCCCCAAGACGCGTATTATTACCCCACATAACACCCATCCCGACCCCACAAGACCCTTCTCTGACCCTACAAGACGCACTTTCTGACCCCATAAGACCCTCTCCCTGACCCCACAAGACGCACTCTCTGACCCCACAAGACGCACTCTCTGACCCCACAAGACGCACTCTCTGACCCTATAAGTGGTAATGGTAAACAGTACCAACAAGTTGATAAATAAGGCACATGTATAACAGTTAGGTATCTATATGCCAAAACGTTTGTCCTACACAGTAGGCTTCTTCAGTCGAACACAGAGACAGCAGAACCAGGAGAGATGTACAGACGATGTAATCAATCCATCACCCTCGAAGACATAGTTTTGAGGTGGTCGGTCCCTTAGCCCTGACCCCCCACAAGATCCGCCCCCTAACGTAAGGTGGCACCTTGCGTCCCCGGCTCCCACGCCCACACCTGTGCCACCCGGCTGGCCCGTGTTTGGGCGCCCGTGTGGCGCCTAGCATGGTCAATGTTGCATGGCGGCTGGAGTAGTGATGGGTCCCTCCCTCTCTCCCTCCCTCCCTCCCTCCCTCCAGCGGTCAGTGTTGAAGGGAGGGAGAGAGGGAGCCGTGATTGCTCTCCGCCACGGTTCCTTGAAATCGATGATATTAAAGGCTGGGAAATATACATAGACACGAGCGATTTGCGGCAGGTGAGTGTTTCTTGTCGCCTGCCCCAGCTGCTGCTGCTGCTGCTGCTGCTGCCATCTCTGCTGTTCTTACTGTTACTACCGCCATCTCTGCTGTTCTTACTGTTACTACCGCTGCTGCTGCCGCCCCTGCTGCTGTTGCTGCTACTACCGCTGCTGTTGCCGTCGCTGCTGCTGCTCTCTCTACCGCTGCCGTCGCTGCTGCTGCTCTCCTACCGCTGCCGTCGCAGCAGCTGCTGCTGCCGCCCCTGCTGCTGTTGCTGCTGCTACCGCTGCTGCTGCTCCCTCTCCTACCGCTGCCGTCACTGCTGCTGCTGCTGCTGCTGTTTCCGCTGCTGCCGCTCCCGCCGCCGCCACCATTGCTTCTTCTGCCTCCACTGCCACACGATGACCAACAATTGCTTATTTTGAGTGGCTGCTCTAGTGTTGCTACCCGTCTGTCTCTTCGCTTGCCTGCCTGTCTGTCATTATTATCGTTGTCTTGTGTGTGTTTCATTCTTCAGGAAGATCTGCTTCTTCCCTGTGCTCTTCTCGTGAGTTCTTTATTCTTCCTACAATTGTTCCGTCTTTTGTACTGAAGTAACTGAGGCCTATTTTAATATCTTTGGGTCTACCTTGTCTTGCCTTGCCCTGTATTGTTGTATCTTGCCCTGTCTTGCCCTGCCTTGTCTATTACAACAGTACCTGTTTACGCTGGTAGAACAGTATTACTATTGCTCTGTGTGCTACTAGTAATGTTACTAGTAATACTAGGCACCACTAGTGGTACTGTTATCACCACTACCACCATCACCACCCCTCCTACCACTTTTACGTGCTCTTACACCATCCTTCTCCCCTACCAGCCACACCCTCCCTCTCTTACCTGGTTCCATATATATTCCTCATTTTTTTTTTTTTGCCCCACTGTTGCCACAAGGAGTCGTGGTCTCCGTAGGTTCTTTCTCTTCCTTCTCCTCCTTTTTCTCTTCTTCCTATATTTCCTTCTTCCTCTTTTTCCCCTCGTTGTCTTTATTCTCCGCCTTCTTGCTTTCCTCATTATCCTTCACAACGTTATTCTGGTTATCCTCCTTCCCGCCTCTTAGAAATTCTGTCCCTCCTCTTCCTTCCCTCTTCTTTCTCCTTTCATCTTCATCCTCCTCCCTTTCTCTTCTCCCACTGCCTTTCCCTCCCTCCCTTCCCTCCTCTCGCTTCCCCTCCTCCCTTCTTCACTCCATCCTCTTCTTCCTTCCTTCCCTTCTCACTCCATCTTCCATCCTCCACCACCCTCCCCCTCATTGCTATCAGAATAACATCGCAGGTTTTTGCACGCTGCATAACGCAGAAAAGTTTCTCCGTCTTCGTAGAAATAAGAGAATTATCGCTCAGTGTCGACGTGGAGTCTAGTCCGGCGAATTCTTCATCTTTGTCGAAATATTTCCTTAATGCATGTAATTTCTCTTTTTTTTTACGATTAAGATGGGGTCCACCTTGAGTGCAAACTGTGGGGACCCAAAGTCTCGGTGAGGCTGGTAACCAGGTTTCCAGACTTGGATTACTTCCATCATGGCCTTGATGTTAACTGGTTGGTTGCTTACCTAGAGCCTTACCTGTAGATTTACCTGAGACTTACCTGGAGACTTACCTGGAAACTTACCTGGAGAGGGTTCCTAGGGTCAACGCCCCCCACGGCGTTCCGATGGATACCCTGATCAACCAGACTATTGGTGCTACCCCAACGATCAGGAGCTGTATTAAGGTGATCAGGAGCTATATTAAGGTTAGGTTAGGTAAGATTCGTCAGGAAACAGGACAAGCATTTCCTGACGCAGGTCTCAGTCACATGATGACCCACCACTGGAGCTTTTGGTCATCTGACCGAGGCCTTCCACTGGCTTACCACTCCACCCCTTGAAAAATTGATTTGAAAGGTTATATATTAAGGTGAAGAGGAACTGTATTAACGTAATCAGCTAATCTGCTGGGACCTCTTACTCATTTCTGCAACATTGCAAGCTCCTGGTGATATGTTGATTGCAACACGAAAGGCCTACAGTTTTTCAGTTCACCCTGTGGTTGTTTTGCATATAGTATACATACACACACACACACACACACACACACAGTGTGTGTGTGTGTGTGTGTGTGTGTTGGGTTGGGTGTGTGTTGGGATGGTGTGATAGGTTGTGGGGTTCTGAGGATAGTTGTGTGTGTGCTTGCCCTTGCTGCTCTATTCTGCTCTGACTGACCTCTGCTGGTTCCATCCTTGTCTCCTTTCCTAGCTCCTTTCGCTTTTTTGTCCTCTCCCTCAGCTGCTGTCGTTCTGTTTATGTTCTGTCTCTGTCTAGGAACACCCTCTTGTACTCTTCCGAGTATTTCAACCGTGGTTTCTCTTGGAAGATCCTGTTCCACACTGTTTCCGTCCTGATAATCAGCTTGATCGGTCGGTTTCTCCCCTTCGAGTACCCCCCAGAGAATAGGGATGTTCCAGAAATTGGACACAGTAACAAGGGGACACAGTTGGAAGTTGAAGACACAGATGAATTACAGGGTTGTTAGGAAGTATTTCTTCAGCCACAGAGTAGTCAGTAAGTGGAATAGTTTGGGAAGCGATGTAGTGGAGGCAGGATCCATACATAACTTTAAGCAGAGGTATGATAAAGCTCACGGTTCAGGGAGAGTGACCTAGTAGCGACCAGTGAAGAGGCGGGGCCAGGAGCTCGGACTCGACCCCTGCAACCTCAACTAGGTGAGTACAACTAGGTGAGTACACACACACACACACACACACACACACACACACACACACACACACACACACACACACACACACACACACACACACACACACACACAGGCGCCATCATAGTTCAAAGTCAGCAGTGGAAACCTTTCGTGGAGAGGAAAAAATTAACCAGTTTTCATGGAAGACATTGTCGTCTCTGAAAACTCTCTCTCTCTCTCTCTGTCTCTGTGTCTCTCTCTCTCTCTCTCTCTCTCTCTCTCTCTCTCTCTCTCTCTCTCTCTCTCTCTCTCTCTCTCTCTCTCTCTCTCTCTCTCTCTCTCCTGCAACATGCCTAAGTGTAGATCAAAGTTAAAAAACTCATTATCACAACAAATCAACGCTAGGGACTTCATCTTCTCTTACGTCCCTTCATCATTTTCAGAATTTTATCAACATTAGATCTGTCATCAATGACATACCGCCATCAACGCTTGAGCAATCATCAGTAACCTACACCACATCATAATTGGAGTTCTACCAGTGTTAGAACACCTCACCATAACTAGAATTTTACCGAGCATCTGAACACTTCCTCAGTGCTAGAATTCCATCAGTTGTAGAGCCCCAGCTCATCAGTGGTAGAATACGTCATCAACACAGTACAGAGCCCCAGCGAGCCTCACACAGCAGGTTCCTACCTCGTAACGGGGCCTCCCTCATTCTGTTCTTTCTATTAAAGAGTCCAGTTGTAACTCCTTTCTTGTGTTCCGTCTGCCACGGAGGTTGTCTTAGTGTGTGTTTGTGTGTGAACTTACCTGTTTTTGGTTGCAGGGGTCGATTCATAGCTCCTGGCCCCACCTGTTTTTGGTTGCAGGGGTCGATTCATAGCTCCTGGCCCCACCTATTTTTTGGTTGCAGGGGTCAATTCATAGCTCCTGGTTCCACCTATTTTTAGTTGCAGGAGTCGATTCATAGCTCCTGGCCCCACCTATTTTTGGTTGCAGGGGTCGATTCATAGCTCCTGGCCCCACCTGTTTTTGGTTGCAGGGGTCGATTCATAGCTCCTGGCTCCACCTATTTTTGGTTGCAGGGGTAGATTCATAGCTCCTGGCTCCACCTATTTTTAGTTGCAGGAGTCGATTCATAGCTCCTGGCCCCACCTATTTTTGGTTACAGGGGTCGATTCATAGCTCCTGGCTCCACCTATTTTTGGTTGCAGGGGTCGATTCATAGCTCCTGGCCCCACCTATTTTTGGTTGCAGGGGTCGATTCATAGCTCCTGGCTCCACCTATTTTTGGTTGCAGGGGTCGATTCATAGCTCCTGGCCCCACCTGTTTTTGGTTGCAGGGGTCGATTCATAGCTCCTGGCCCCGCCTATTTTTGGTTGCAGGGGTCGATTCATAGCTCCTGGCTCCACCTATTTTTGGTTGCAGGGGTCGATTCATAGCTCCTGGCCCCACCTGTTTTTGGTTGCAGGGGTCGATTCTAGCTCCTGGCCCCACCTATTTTTGGTTGCAGGGGTCGATTCATAGCTCCTGGCCCCACCTATTTTTGGTTGCAGGGGTCGATTCATAGCTCCTGGCTCTACCTATTTTTGGTTGCAGGGGTCGATTCATAGCTCCTGGCTCCACCTATTTTTGGTTGCAGGGGTCGATTCATAGCTCCTGGCCCCACCTATTTTTGGTTGCAGGGGTCGATTCATAGCTCCTGGCCCCACCTATTTTTGGTTGCAGGGGTCGATTCATAGCTCCTGGCTCTACCTATTTTTGGTTGCAGGGGTCGATTCATAGCTCCTGGCTCCACCTATTTTTGGTTGCAGGGGTCGATTCATAGCTCCTGGCTCCACCTATTTTTGGTTGCAGGGGTCGATTCATAGCTCCTGGCCCCACCTATTTTTGGTTGCAGGGGTCGATTCATAGCTCCTGGCCCCACCTATTTTTGGTTGCAGGGGTCGATTCATAGCTCCTGGCCCCACCTCTTCACTGGTCGCTAGTAGGCCCACTCTCTCCCAGCTCCACGAACTTCATTGTATCTCTTCTTAAAGCTATGTATGGATTCTGCCTGTACTGCATGTATATGTATGCGAGTGTGTGTGTGTGTGTGTGTGTGTGTGTGTGTGTGTGTGTGTGTGTGTGTGTGTGTGTGTGTGCGTGCGTGTGCGTGTACTTACCTAATTGTGGTTGCAGGGGTCGAGACTTAGCTCCTGGCCCCGCCTCTTCACTGACCGGTACTGGATTCTCCCTCTCCCTGCTCCATGAGCTTTATTATACCTCGTCTTAAAACTACGTATGGTTCCTGCCTCCACTACTTCATTTGCCAGACTATTCTACTTCCTAACATCTCTGTGGCTGAAGAAATACTTCCTAACATTCCTTTGGCTCATCTGAGTCTTCAGCTTCCACTTGTGACCCCCTTGTTTCTGCGTCCCATCTCTGGAACATCCTGTCTCTGTCCACCTTATTTATTCCACGCAGTATTTTGTATGTCGCTATCATGTCACCCCTGACCCTCCTGTCCTCTAGTGTCGTCAAACCTGTGTGTGTGAGAGGGAGAGAGAGAGAGAGAGAGAGAGAGAGAGAGAGAGAGAGAGAGAGAGAGAGAGAGAGAGGGTGGTACCCTGGCACCCTCAGGAAGGAGAAGACATGGTGGATCCTGAAGAAGGCACACCCTTCCTGTCGTAGGGTGTGCCTGCTGTCGTCTTCTTTTGTCTGCCCTCTTCTATTGTCAGTCTAAAACTGTTTTCTTGCTTCTCTCCCCCATCCCCCATTTCCCCCGTTGGCCCGAACGGATCATCCATCTCATGGTCCGTTCACACTTCTATCTGATTGCTCGTCAGTGTGCTCGTCTGTTCACCCGTATGGTCGTTCGCTCGGCCCTCTTGCCGTGCCTACGATCATTCAATGTTCATTGGTTGTTCGTTCGTTTGTTGACGCTCCTACTAGTGTGCTTGTGGGCGTGTGTGTATGGGCGTGCATCGTGATATCTCTGTACCTGGCCGGAGAGAAAGAGAGGTAGAGAGAGAGAGAGGGGGGGAGGGAGGGAGAGAGAGAGATGGAAGGAGGGAGGGAGGAAAGATAGTGGCATTCCACCCTGAACATTCCCAGAATACCTTCACCTCTTCCCTGTACCATTCCTGAACCCTTGTCCACTCCTTTCGTAATGCGCCTCTTTACCCCCCCCCCTCCCTTTACGAAATACTTCCCACCCCTTACCTGTTCCTCTTCCTCCTCCCCCTCCTCTTCCTTTCATTTTCTTCTTCCTCCTGTTATTAATACGTCTTTGAATGATGTTACATCCAAGTTTCTCTTCTCTCTCTCTCTCTCTCTCTCTCTCTCTCTCTCTCTCTCTCTCTCTCTCTCTCTCTCTCTGTCTCTCTGTCTCTCTCTCTCTCTCTCTCTCTCTCTCTCTCTCTCTGTCTCTCTCTCTCTCTCTCCTCTCTCTCTCTCTCTCTCTCTCTCTCTCTCCTCTCTCCTCTCTCTCTCTCTCTCTCTCTCTCTCTCTCTCTCTCTCTCTCTATCTATCTATCTTCATACATAAGGTGGATTACAACAGTCCCTTGACTGTCTTCAAGAAGGAACTGAACAAGTTTCTTAAGTCAGTTCCTGATCAGCCGGGCTGTGGTGCTTACGTTGGACTTCATGAGGCTAGCACCAACTGTCTGGTTGATTAGGTCATCCACCGAAAGATCTGGTCTGGGACCGGGCCGTAAGGGCGTTGACCCTCGAAACGCTCTGTCTGTCTCTGTCTGTCTCTCTCTCTCTCTCTCTCTCTCTCTCTCTCTCTCTCTCTCTCTCTCTCTCTCTCTCTCTCTCTCTCTCTCTCTCTCTCACATCACCTCATCTTACTCTTTTCCCATTTGCCATGTCTTAATTTTTAACTCTTCCTTTCCATCCTCCTCTTTGTACTTCTTCATTCTCCTCCTCCCCTCCCTCTTCCCCCTTTTTCTTCCTCTTTTTGCTACATTCTTCTTATGTTCCACCTCCTCTTCCTGTTCCTTTCCCTTCTCTTTCTATTCCTGTATTTTCCTTCTTTTCCTTCATTCTACCCCCTCTTTATTCTTTTCCTCGTCCTCTTTCCTGATTCATCTGTGTGTGTGTGTCTCTCTCTCTCTCCCCTTTTCTCCGCCATGTTTCACACCCTCTCGCCTCCCCTCTCGCCTCTTCCCTTCCTCGCCCCTATCTTCGTTTGTCACCCTATTTCTTGGTGTTTGTATTCGACTATGTTTTTTTTCGGCATCTCCGTTTGACTGCGTCCTTGTTTCACTTTTTTAACAGGGGTCGGCGCCCCCCGGCCCTGTCCATGATCAGGACTCACTGTGGTTCAGGGCCTGATCAACCAGGTTGTTACTGCTGGCAGCACGCAAATCAGCGTACGAACCACAGCCCGGGTGATCAGAAACTGACTTTGGGTGCTTGTCCAGCTCTCTTTTGAAGGCAGTCAGGGTCCATTGTTAATCCCCCTTATGTATGCTGGGAGGCAGGTAGGGTGACCCTGAAAAACAACAAAACACATTCACCATCATTCGTTCATGAGTTGTCTTGTCCTGTGTATTCGCCAGTTTGAATTCAGTTGATTTGCGTTTCCGGGGCTCCAGTCTTAGCCCCTGGTACCTGCCTCTTTTTAAGTTACGTCAACCGGCATTAATGGTTTCTGGCCTCTTGGAGGCCAGAATGGAGAGTGCGTTCATGTACACCTCATCCAACTCATTTCACTTTTCGGCTGTCGTGAGATTAGAGAAGTGCTTTCTAACCTCTTTTTGGCTAATATGTGGCTTCAATGCCGCCTCTGTCTTCTTGTACCTAGTCCTCGTGTGTACTCACCTAGTTATGGTTGCAGTGGTCGAGTCACAGCTCTTAGCCCCGCCTCTTCACTGGTTGCTACTAGGTCACTCTTCCTGCTCCTCCTCTTAAAGTTATGTATGAATCCTGCCTCCACTACTTCACTTCCCAGACTATTCCACTTCCTGACAACTCTGTGACTGAAGAAATACTTCCTAACATCCCTGTAATTCATCTGAATCTTCAACTTCCAACTGTGACCCCTTGTTGCTGTGTCCCATCTCTGGAACATCCTATCTCTGTCCACTTTGTCGATTCCTCTTAGTATTTGATATGTTTCTATCATATCATTCCTATCTCTCCTGTCTTCCAGTGTCGTCAGGTCGATTTCCCTAAACCTCTCGTAGGACATATCACTTAGCTCCGGGACTGATTTTGTTGCTAACCTTTGTGTGTGTGTGTGTACTCACCTAATTGTGGTTGCAGGGGTTGAGACACAGCTCCTGGCCCCGCCTCTTCACTGATCGCTACTAGGTCCTCTCTCTGCTTCCAGAGCTTTGTCATACTTCGTCTTAAAGCTATGTATGGTTCCTGCCTCCACTACATCACTTGTTAGGCTATTCCACTTCCTGACGACTCTACGACTGAAGAAATACTTCCTAACATCCCTGTGACTCGTCTGAGTCTTCAACTTCCAATTGTGACCCCTATGTGTGTGTGTGTGTGTGTGTGTGGTCGCAGGTCGGGCTGCGGGAGTAGAAAACTCTCGAGACCAGTCACAGGTATATATTCTCTCTTATCTGTTCCACCTTTACTTCCCTCTCCCACTCTTTCCCCCTTCATTTCATCACCTATTCTTCTTCCTTCCATGTCTGTCTAATCTTCCCTACCTCCCTCCTTCCCTCGTTATCTTTCCTTCACTCCTTCCTCCCTTTCCTTCCCATTTATTTCACCCTTCTTCCCTTTCTCCTGCCTTCTCTGTCTGCTTCCCTCTCCTTCCTTATCTCTCCTTCCCTCCCCCATTCCTCGCTGCTTCCCAGCCTGTCTGCCTCCCTCCCTGGCTCACTCTTCCTCCCTGCCTACCTCCCTGGCTCACTCTTCCTCCCTGCCTGCCTCCCTGGCTCACTCTTCCTCCCTGCCTACCTCCCTGGCTCACTCCTCCTCCCTGCCTACCTCCCTGGCTCACTCTCTGCCTCCCTCCCTGCCTACCTCCCTGGCTCACTCTCTGCCTCTCTCCCTGCCTCTGCCTCCCTCCCTGGCTCACTGCCTCCCTCCCTGCCTCCCTCCCTGGCTCACTCTCTGCCTCCCTCCCTGGCTCACTCTCTGCCTCCCTCCCTGGCTCACTCTCTGCCTCCCTCCCTGGCTCACTCTGCCTCCCTCCCTGGCTCACTCTGCCTCCCTCTCTGGCTCACTCTGCCTCCCTCCCTGGCTCACTCTGCCTCCCTCCCTGGCTCACTCTCTGCCTCCCTCCCTGGCTCACTCTGCCTCCCTCCCTGGCTCACTCTCTGCCTCCCTCCCTGGCTCACTCTGCCTCCCTCCCTGGCTCACTCTCTGCCTCCCTCCCTGGCTCACTCTGCCTCCCTCCCTGGCTCACTCTGCCTCCCTCTCTGGCTCACTCTGCCTCCCTCCCTGGCTCACTCTGCCTCCCTCCCTGGCTCACTCTCAGCCTCCCTCCCTGGCTCACTCTGCCTCCCTCCCTGGCTCACTCTGCCTCCCTCCCTGGCTCACTGCCTCCCTCCCTGGCTCACTCTCAGCCTCCCTCCCTGGCTCACTCTGCCTCCCTCCCTGGCTCACTCTCTGCCTCCCTCCCTGGCTCACTCTCTGCCTCCCTCCCTGGCTCACTCTCTGCCTCCCTCCATGGCTCACTCTCAGCCTCCCTCCCTGGCTCACTCTCTGCCTCCCTCCCTGGCTCACTCTGCCTCCCTCCCTGGCTCACTCTGCCTCCCTCCCTGGCTCACTCTCAGCCTCCCTCCCTGGCTCACTCTCAGCCTCCCTCCCTGGCTCACTCTGCCTCCCTCCCTGGCTCACTCTGCCTCCCTCCCTGGCTCACTCTCAGCCTCCCTCCCTGGCTCACTCTCAGCCTCCCTCCCTGGCTCACTCTGCCTCCCTCCCTGGCTCACTCTGCCTCCCTCCCTGGCTCACTCTCAGCCTCCCCTGGCTCACTCTGCCTCCCTCCCTGGCTCACTCTCTGCCTCCCTGTCATAATAGTGATGGTCCTGGCTCGACCTCTTCTAGCTTACTGTATTTCCCCAAATGTTTTCTGTTATGATGTTGAACGAGGCTGAGCTGCAGTTAGTAGTGCGCCACCAGTCCTCAACTACCTTGTTATCTTCCTCACCTTCCATCCCTTGTTCTCTCTACTTACCACCTTCCTTCCTTGGTCTTTATCGTTACCAAGTCTTTCGTTTTCGTAGTCTCCCGTTACCACCTCCTACCTTTAGATAGTTTCTCGTTACCACTTCCTTTACGTGATCTCTCGTTACCACTTCCTACTTCAACGTAGTTTCTCGTTACCACCTCCTTCCTTTACGTAGTTTCTCGTTACAACTTCAAAACTTAACGTAGTCTCTCGTTACCATCTCCTTCCTTTTCGTGGTTTCGTTGTTTAGTGTTTTTTTTCGTTATTCTTTTATTCGTTTATTTTACTGTGTTATTGAATTGTTATGAGGGTTCGTTCGTTTGTTCCTTCAACTGTTATGAGTTGTTCTTGTTCTGCCTGTTCAGGTGAACAGGGCGGCGGGGAGCGAGGTTCATTCCGACTTGAGTTAACAGGTGATTTGTAAACAGAGGTGATTGCTATTGGGGCAGGAGATGGAGTAACGGAGGAGCAACGGGAGCAACAGGAGTTGAAGCAGCAGGAGGCTTAGGAGCTGTTATTGGTAAACTGGGATGGTTAGTGGCGTTGCCAGCAGCCTCACCCGCTACGTTGTTACCAACAGTAGGAGCAGCAGCAACAGTAGCAGCGACGTTAACAGTGACAGTGGTAGCAGCAAAAAGAGAACGAGAGGCAGCAGTATTACCGTAACAGAAGCAGTACTACTACTACTACTACTAGCAGCAGCAGCGGCAACAGCAGCAGCAGTAGTAGTAGTAGTAGTAGTAGTAGTAGTAGTAGTAGTAGTAGTAGAGGAAGAATAATGAGGGAAAGTAGTGTATGAGGGTCGCAACACCCTCACCTCACAACCATCACTGTCACCATTGTGAAATTTGATGCTACTGTTTTTAAGCGGTGATAACTTCACTATATTACACTTGTTTTTTTTTTTTTTTTTTTTTTTGTCCCAGTGGGAGGCACGGGTAGGCCTCCGTGTCAGTCTCAGAGAGAGAGAGAGAGAGAGAGAGAGAGAGAGAGAGAATGAATTCTTCCAGCCGTCCAAGAATGACCTAATCTTCAAGAGGAGGTTGTCCAGTCATTCCTCCCTGTCGTCTTACTCTCCCCTTGGTGCTCGGCCGTCTTTCCCTCAGGTGTTGGGGTAGTTTCCCACTCCCAGGTTAACAACAGCAAAGGGAGAGTGGAAAGGGAGGGAAGTGAAAAGGAGGTAATTGTGTTGTGGGTCGCGAGAAAGGTGCCCAGGGTGGGAGGGGGGTCACTCTTGTGTTGTTACAGTGTAATGAGTATATTTTAGGGGGATACCTGCTGGGCATTTCCCATTTGTGATACCTCCTTCCTCCCCTCACCAGTCAACTATCGTATAGAGTGGCAGCACCCTGCTGTTGTATTCGATTTTGATAAAAGCTTCCTTCGGCTATTGTTTTCGTTTTCATCTTAGTCAGTCGTCGTTGTTGCAGCAGTAGTTAGTGGTTGTGTTGCAGCTGCTTCTGCTGTTGTTGCTGTTGCTGTTTCGAGCTATGGCTTACGGGTGGTGTTGGTGCTGTTTTAGGTTAGGTGGTGATGCTGATGTTGCCAGTGGTTGTGGTTCTGCTGATGTTGGTGGTAGTGGTTGTAGTTGCGCTGATGTTGCTGGTGCTAGTGGTTGTAGTTGTGTCGATGTTGCTGGTGCTAGTGGTTGTGGTTGTGCTGATGTTGCTGGTGCTAGTGGTTGTGGTTGTGCTGCTGCTGCTGCTACTGTTACTGATGATGGTAGTAGTGGTAGTGGTGGTCTTCCTTCTCTTCTGCACTCAACAGACCATCCCGGATACCCATGATTCAAAAAAAATATTCCTTTATCACTAATCTTATTGCGTGAGTCATTTCTTTGAGTGCTCCTCAGCGTTGATGTATTTCTGGCAGTCCTGCCTCATAACAGCCCTCACATACGTGAGGCAGCCATCATATCTTTAACTATATCTCTCATAGAGATCTTGGAATTGAGGATAATAAGCTGCCCTTGTCTTGATCTTTCACGTGTGAGAGAGAGAGAGAGAGAGAGAGAGAGATGTGGGGGTTTAGGGTAAGCTTCCTGTCCCGAATGTTAATTGAAGACGATTCTGGGGGGTCACCGCTCCCCCGACCCAAGGAGATCCGTTTCATTTTCTGACACATCCGAAAATGTGTCTTGTGTTTTTACTCCCCCTACCTTCTCCCTAACCCCCCCCCCTCTTCCTTCTCTCCCTTATCACACCACCTCAACTTCTGTCCCCCGCCCCTCACACATCCCACCAATCCCCTTTCGCTTCAGCGAGAAATAGGTGTGTGTGTGTGTGTGTGTGTGTGTGTGTGTGTGTGTGTGTGTGTGTGTGTGTGTGTGTGTGTGTGTGTGTATTCACCTAATTGTGGTTGAATGGGTCGAGTCATAGCTTCCGTAAATAATCACTGTGTGTATGTGTGAGAGAGAGAGGGAGAAGGACGGGGTTCTTATCTACTGTAACCCTCTATCACATCACCCATACTTCCATAATCACTTTACTGTCTCCATCCCAATCACCAACATACTCCTTCAATACCCCACTAGCCCACTCCTTCAATACTCCACCAACAAACTCCTTCAACACTCCACCAATACACTCCTTCAACACTCCACCAACACACTCCTTCAACACTCCACCAACACACTCCTTCAACACTCCACCAGCACAACTCTCCCTGGTCCTCTGTTTCCTTCGACACCTTGAGAAAAAACGACTTGTTTTCTTTACTTCAGACTGATCTATTCTTCCCCCCCCCCCCCCACTACCCCCACCCGACGGAGTCCAGCCCCCTTGTTCAAGTGGAGAGAGAGAGTCCAGCCCCCTTGTTCAAGTGGAGAGAGAGAGAGTGTCCAGCCCCCTTGTTCAAGTGGAGAGAGAGAGTCCAGCCCCCTTGTTCAAGTGGAGAGAGAGAGTCCAGCCCCCTTGTTCAAGTGGAGAGAGAGAGAGTGTCCAGCCCCCTTGTTCAAGTGGAGAGAGTCCAGTCCCCTTGTTCAAGTGGAGAGAGAGAGAGAGCGCCCAGCCCCCTTGTTCAAGTGGAGAGAGAGAGAGAGAGTCCAGCCCCCTTGTTCAAGTGGAAAGAAAGTCCAGCCCCCTTGTTCAAGTAGAGAGAGAGAGTCCAGCCCCCTTGTTCAAGTGGAGAGAGAGAGAGAGAGAGAGGGAGAGAGTCCAGCCCCCCTTGTTCAAGTGGAAAGAGAGTCCAGCCCCCCCCCTTGTTCAAGTGGAAAGAAAGTCCAGCCCCCTTGTTCAAGTAGAGGGAGAGAGTCCAGCCCCCTTGTATAAGTGGAAAGAGAGTCCAGCCCCCCGTGTTTAAGTGGAAAGAGAGTCCAGCCCCCCTTGTTTAAGTGGAAAGAGAGTCCAGCCCCCTTGTTCAGGAAAGGATGGACGGTAATAAAAGTATTGGAGTGGGTAATTTGAAAGAAAAAAAAAGAAAAAAGAAAAAGTGGTGGAGGGGAAGACACGAGGAAAGGTGGTAGTTCTGGAGATTATCGCTCCTGCGGCCCGGCTTCAGATCAAGCCTTCAGATCAACCTGGAGTCTATCTGGAGGGTATTCCGGGGGTCAACGCCCGGCAGCCGAGTCCTTGACCAGGCCTCCCGGTGGATCAGGGCCTAATCAACCAGGCTATTACTGCTCGCCGCACGTAGTCCAACGTACGAACTACAGCCCGGCTGATCGGGTACCGAGCGTGACCCATGGCCAGGCTCTGAGAGTAGTTAAACTCTAGAAACTCTTCAAAGGTATAAGGTACATCTGTCCAGCTCCTTTTTGAAGGCAGCCAGAGGTCTAGTGGGTGGCTATTGAACAGTCTTGGGCCCTGGCCACTTTAGTGTTTTCTCGTAGTGCACTCATGGCGCTGGCCTGGAGTTTTACGATTTCGTGAGTCATTGGGGGTATGTTGCACTGTCTGCCGAGTCTTTTGATTTCATAGGGAGTTATTATTGTGTACTGTTTTGGAACCAACCCTTCTAGGACTTACCAGGTGTAGATTATGATGTATCTCTCTCGCCTGCGCTCCACTGAATACAGGTTAAGTGACTCTAAACATTCACAGTAATTTAGGCGTTAGACGGAACTTAAATGTGCAATAAAGGTTCTCTGTACATTCTCTAGATACTGAGCTTGCTACCACCTGCAGCTCATAAGACTGCCATCCCCACGAGCCCCTTTGAGGCGGGGTAGATGGCAGACCAGAGGCCTAGCTTCTCTCTACGAGCCCCGTGAGGGCGGGGAATGTGGCTAGGCCTGGGGACACTTGGTCCCAAAGATGAGGAGGTACTATACCTCCTCCCATGGGAGACTTAAGTCTCGAGACACTCCCCAGATAGGGAGCCAAGGCCGGGTCACCACTACTTGGAAAAGACCCGGGCCGGGAGAATACCGGCGAATAAAAAAAAAAAATTCTCTAGATCTGCGATTTCTCCTGCCTTGAATGGAACTGTAAGTTTAGAGCAGTATTCCAGCTGTTAGTGTACAGCAATATTCCAGCCTACAGATAACAAAGTTGATGTTATGGTTACTCAGGCTGTTGATGCTTGCGTCTGGCACACCTACATAAGCATTTTAACCCGGCTGAGCAATAAAACGTTTAAGTTGTCAGGTTGCCGCTTGAAGACTGGCGTCTCCTGGTAATTTGTCTTGTGTATGAGAGGAGGGTGAGGGAACTTTTGCAACTCCTTTTGTCTATTGAGTTATCTCTCAGTGTGCTTCTTGGGCCCTTACTTCCGCTCCTTGTCTCCAAGAAAAGACTTCATTTTCTCAGGTTAGTACCTGATCAGCAGGGCTGCGGCGCATATGTTAAGCTTCGTGCAGCTAGTACCAAGAGCCTGGTTGATCAGTATATCCACCGGAAGGTCTGATCCGAGACCTGACTGCGGGGGCGGTAGGTTCCAGGGATAATTTGCACTGTGTACCGTGCCTCCCGCTCTTTTAAGGCGTCATTTCAGTGTGCAGATTTGGAACCATCACCTCCAGTGGTACCCACATGTAAATCTTTATGCACCTTCATCACCTGTGTTTCACGGAGTACCGGAGTCCCAGAGTCCGGGAGTCCTACTCCCGGAGCCCGGCCATGGGCCAGGCTCGTAGGCTTGCCCAATTATTTATTTGTTGTAGAAAGTGAACTTACACTGTGCATTCTCCTGATCTGTAAATTTGTTTGCCTTATATGAAGTTCTTAATGAAGAGTGTAGACAGTACAAGTATCTTGATGAGTATCATCAGTGATTTGTTCTCATGTCTCTTGTTACTTATCCTGACATTATTCTTGTAGCTGTGAGGTAACGTGATGTTCTTGGTAGTGGTGGAGCTTGTGAAGCAAGGTGGGGAGGTGTCCACTCCACCCCACCCCTCCCCACCCCTCAACACCACCCCTCCCTTCCACTCCTCCCCACCCCTCCCCACCCCTCCCCACCCCTCCATAACCCCCCACCACACCTCTCACCATTTTACAATTGAAATTGAAATGTTTATTTCTTTGTAAAGCTAACAATGTGTGGCTTACATATAAAATATTAATTACAAGGAAGGCCGCTAGCAGGCCTAGGCATTTCAGGCAGACTAATACTAATTCTTACTCTATATTGACACAGGTTATGGATCATACTGTTATTAATGTTAGGTAACTGTAGTGATTAATTAGATTTACAACAGCGAGGTAGTACAAAACATATAAGAATATAACAATTTGTAAATTTAGTAATGAGAATGATTTTGTGTTGGCATGATAGACAGTTTGTGTTAAAGTTGCTATATTGGAGTGTCTCAGGCGGACTTACGACTACATAATGAGTAATTAGACAATGGCTATTTTACAAATTTTATGTTTGTAGTTATTTGGGTGAGTGTAAGTGTAAATTACGAGGATATTAAAGATACCCAGAGTGAGTGTATTTGTTTGGTTGTGTCCATGATGCGA
>NC_091318.1:24725519-24738019 GCF_038502225.1 Cherax quadricarinatus
ATAATCTAAGATACAAAGTTTAATACAAAAACGGGTTATTCAAATCTTCTCCGGGACACTGTCTAGATCTGTTGATTAGTCTTAGACTAAGATCTACTATTTTGGCCCCTTGGAAGCCTCGTTATCTTGGCTGAGTACAGCCCTGGTGCTTAACTTTCAGACAGGTCTCGCTATCTTCTCAACGGTTGGTCCTGTTCCTCTGTCTCCATGCTACCGGGGCGTCCATCTACTCTTGCTTTCCTGGTCTGTCACGTCTCTTGTTAGTTTGGTCTCCTGCAATCCCTACTGTTCTACAGTCTCTTACCCATCTCACTCCTTATATCACGATGGGTCGGCTACTGGCCCCGTCTTCCCACTGTCAGGCCTGGAGCCCTATACGTGACCACGATAACAAAAATTCATTTGCATACCATAAAGACGGCTCTCTGGACATGCAAGCTCTGGCATAAATTAGGAAGTTTATATATATATATATATATATATATATATATATATATATATATATATATATATATATATATATATATATATATATATATATAGTGATGGAGTGAATGATGGTGAAAGTTTTTCTTTTTCGGGCCACCCTGCCTTGGTGGGAATCGGCCAGTGTGATAATAAAAAAAAATATATATATAATGTTATGTGTACGTGTGCGTCTATTGTATATAGTATACATGCAATGCAATTTGAATGTTGGTGAAAACAACAGCGGCAGAAAAATCAGCATGAGCAGCAACAGCAGCAGTATCAGCAGCAGACAGAAAAAGTAGCATCAGCAGCAGAGACAACAACAGCAGCAGTATCAGCAGCAACAAAAACACAACACTAGCAGTAGCCGCAACATGGGTAGTACGCGCAGCTGCAGAAGCAACAACAACAAGAGCAATAACTATGTGACAAAATGGTTCACAGAGAGTAAGGTAAACTTAGGTTTACATTATTTACATCAGTGCTAAAACAGACTTCAGTATCGTATTTTATTATTATTATTATTGTTATTATTACTGCTGTTTTTACTGCCTTTACTGCTACTGTTATTACCCAGTTATACTCCTCTTGACAAACATTCACTCACTTTAATAAATGTCTGCTGTTGCTACCTAAACACACACACACACACACACACACACACACACACACACACACACACACACACACACACACACACACACACACACACACACACACACACACACACACAGAGTTGTCAGGAAGTGGAACAATCTGAAGAGTGATGTCGTGGAGGCAGAATGTATATATAACTTCAAGAAGAGGTATGATAAAGCTCTTTGGAGCAGTGAGTGGACCTAGTAGCGATCAGCGAAGAGGCGGGGCCGGGAGCTGTGAATCATCCTTGCAACCACAAATAGGCGAGTACACACACAGAGGAAGCAGTGTTCACTCCCCCCTTCCACCAACCACTAACACAGTGTATAAAACATCACGTGGTGAGTGAATAAGAAGCTTCATGTTAATTAATATTTACGACCTCGTGATTGTGGTAAATAATGGGAAAGTCTGAGTGTGTGTTTACAACCACCGGAAAGTAATTATTTTTTTAATTCAATCAATGACCACAGTATATAACAGAAAAAGCAAGTGTCCTAACAACATAAGGAGGGTCATATATATATACGTGTATATATATATATATATATATATATATATATATATATATATATATATATATATATATATATATATACGTGTATATATATATATATATATATATATATATTTAAATATATATAGGGAGGTACCACCTCTAGAACTGTTATAGGGACCCTCATCCTCAGAGAAAAGAATAAACTTGCTTCAGGGAAAACTCAAGATTCTCCCTGAAGCTGTTTGAGAATTTTCTCCTACCACCCCCTATATTATATATATATTTTATTTAAAGACAAAATACATTGACAAAACATTCACAAAAATATGATACAAAGTAAAACAACATAGGTAACTCAGAGCTACATCTCGAATACTTCGTCCAGCTCCCCAGCGGTGGGCCGCGTGCCCAGAATGCTGCAGGCATTTCCTCTCTGGATCGCAATAAGATCACAGTAAACAGGTGATTTCAAAATATGCAAAACAACCACTCTGAAAGAACAGAGAAATTCCAAGCGCTTTCGTGACTACTCACATTATCAAGGAACTATGATAATGTGAGTAGTCACGAAAGCGCTTGGAATTTCTCTATTCTTTCAGAGTGGTTGTTTTGCATATATATATATATATATATATATATATATATATATATATATATATATATATATATATATATATATATATATATATGTGTGTGTGTGTGTGTGTGTAGGTGTGTGTGTGTGTGTGAGTGTGTGTGTGTGTGTGTGTGTGTGTGTGTGTGTGTGTGTGTGTGTGTGTGTGTGTGTGTGTGTGTGTGTGTGTGTGTGTGTGTGTGTGTGTGTGTGTGTGTGTGTGTGTGTGTGTATTCAGTAACACACTGCGGCTAGCCATGGAATCGAACCCGTGTTGTTTTAGCCCGCCTCGTGGGAAGCGAGTCAAAATTCACGACGCTCTAAACCAGGGAGTAGAATGAAAATAACTCTGAAGCAACCACACCATCGTATGTCCTCGCAACATGAAGCAAGCCTAGTTCACTAGGATCATGTTTGTAGGATTGTATGGTCAAGTGGTTTAGAACGTCGTGAACTTTAGCTCTCTTCCCACGAGGCGAGCTAAACCAACACGGGTTCGATCCCCCGGCTAGCCGCAGTGTTGCTATTGATTAATTACCAGTTAACTTGGTATATAAAATATAAGCACAAAAACTTAACCTTGAAACGTAATATAAGTTTACTGGATTTCACCTAATATAATTTATCTTAGTCCTCCCCAACCTTCGTATTGTTTAGTTAATATTATCAAACATCAATGAAAGCTAATTTCATGATGTTCAGACTCATTTGAGATGTTCCCTTAATCATCTCCATTGCAAGTCATTCCCTGCTATAACGGTCTTAACAGAGGAACTGTTGGTACTCTGTCCCAGCGCCCGTTTCTTGGTCAAACACACCCAACACAACAGACGTCTCCTGTTACTGCAACAGAGAAGTACAGTTACAACACACGGAGGCTCCATACCTCTCCACTTCTTGTTCGGACTGACCCATACGGATTTAGCGGCTCACATAAACATACACGTAGCAGCAGCCGCAAAGTTACGACGCCCCGCAAAATCACTTTTGCCTTTCGCCACACCTATCGTAACCTCACACAGATCACTCGTACAAAAATCGCAACACTTGTACATCAATATATACAATCAGGTGACATATACCCGTGCGAGTGGATATAATGAGAGGAAATAACCTCGAGAAATCGTAGGAGAGTACTCAGGACTGTGGAAGACAGACACGGGGAATCTGGCCAATCTGGAGGTGATTATTTTAGGTGTAAGAAAGGGCAGATTATCTTGTATACAGGAGCGGTGGATGTGTCAATTGGTGAGAAGGAAGGTTACTGGGGTGGCAGTCTTGTGGCATAGTGGGGAGAAGGAAGAGAAGGGGAGGTTATGGAGGAAGAGAAGAGAATATGAAGGAAGGGAAGAGAAAGGAAGAGTAACGAGGAGGATGAAGAAGAAAAGGTGAGGGTAAGGAAATGGAAGAGAAAGATAAGAATAAGGAGAGAGGGAGGGAAGGAGGGGCGATATATATATATAATTATATATATATATATATATATATATATATATATATAAATATATATATATATATATATATATATATATATATATATATATATATATATATATATATATATATATATATATATATATATATATATGTATATATATATATTTATTATTTTTATTTTTTATTTCACTGGCCGATTCCCACCAAGGCAGGGTGGCCCGAAAAAGAAAAACTTTCACCATCATTCACTCCATCACTGTCTTGCCAGAAGGGTGCTTTACACTACAGTTTTTAAACTGCAACATTAACACCCCTCCTTCAGAGTGCAGGCACTGTACTTCCCATCTCCAGGACTCAAGTCCGGCCTGCCGGTTTCCCTGAATCCCTTCATAAATGTTACTTTGCTCACACTCCAACAGCACGTCAAGTATTAAAAACCATTTGTCTCCATTCACTCCTATCAAACACGCTCACGCATGCCTGCTGGAAGTCCAAGCCCCTCGCACACAAAACCTCCTTTACCCCCTCCCTCCAACCCTTCCTAGGCCGACCCCTACCCCGCCTTCCTTCCACTACAGACTGATACACTCTTGAAGTCATTCTGTTTCGCTCCATTCTCTCTACATGTCCGAACCACCTCAACAACCCTTCCTCAGCCCTCTGGACAACAGTTTTGGTAATCCCGCACCTCCTCCTAACTTCCAAACTACGAATTCTCTGCATTATATTCACACCACACATTGCCCTCAGACATGACATCTCCACTGCCTCCAGCCTTCTCCTCGCTGCAACATTCATCACCCACGCTTCACACCCATATAAGAGCGTTGGTAAAACTATACTCTCATACATTCCCCTCTTTGCCTCCAAGGACAAAGTTCTTTGTC
This sequence comes from Cherax quadricarinatus, assembly GCF_038502225.1. Lineage (NCBI taxonomy): Eukaryota > Metazoa > Arthropoda > Malacostraca > Decapoda > Parastacidae > Cherax > Cherax quadricarinatus. The sequence goes on from NC_091318.1 coordinate 24,730,066, forward strand.
TCCACAGACTCCTAAGTGCACCACTCACTCTTTTTCCCTCATCAATTCTATGATTCACCTCATCTTTCATAGACCCATCCGCTGACACGTCCACTCCCAAATATCTGAATACGTTCACCTCCTCCATACTCTCTCCCTCCAATCTGATATTCAATCTTTCATCATCTAATCTTTTTGTTATCCTCATAACCTTACTCTTTCCTGTATTCACCTTTAATTTTCTTCTTTTGCACACCCTACCAAATTCATCCACCAATCTCTGCAGCTTCTCTTCAGAATCTCCCAAGAGCACAGTGTCATCAGCAAAGAGCAGCTGTGACAACTCCCACTTTGTGTGTGATTCTTTATCTTTTAACTCCACGCCTCTTGCCAAGACCCTCGCATTTACTTCTCTTACAACCCCATCTATAAATATATTAAACAACCACGGTGACATCACACATCCTTGTCTAAGGCCTACTTTTACTGGGAAAAAATTTCCCTCTTTCCTACATACTCTAACTTGAGCCTCACTATCCTCGTAAAAACTCTTCACTGCTTTCAGTAACCTACCTCCTACACCATACACTTGCAACATCTGCCACATTGCCCCCCTATCCACCCTGTCATACGCCTTTTCCAAATCCATAAATGCCACAAAGACCTCTTTAGCCTTATCTAAATACTGTTCACTTATATGTTTCACTGTAAACACCTGGTCCACACACCCCCTACCTTTCCTAAAGCCTCCTTGTTCATCTGCTATCCTATTCTCCGTCTTACTCTTAATTCTTTCAATTATAACTCTACCATACACTTTACCAGGTACACTCAACAGACTTATCCCCCTATAATTTTTGCACTCTCTTTTATCCCCTTTGCCTTTATACAAAGGAACTATGCATGCTCTCTGCCAATCCCTAGGTACCTTACCCTCTTCCATACATTTATTAAATAATTGCACCAACCACTCCAAAACTATATCCCCACCTGCTTTTAACATTTCTATCTTTATCCCATCAATCCCGGCTGCCTTACCCCCTTTCATTTTACCTACTGCCTCACGAACTTCCCCCACACTCACAACTGGCTCTTCCTCACTCCTACAAGATGTTATTCCTCCTTGCCCTATACACGAAATCACAGCTTCCCTATCTTCATCAACATTTAACAATTCCTCAAAATATTCCCTCCATCTTCCCAATACCTCTAACTCTCCATTTAATAACTCTCCTCTCCTATTTTTAACTGACAAATCCATTTGTTCTCTAGGCTTTCTTAACTTGTTAATCTCACTCCAAAACTTTTTCTTATTTTCAACAAAATTTGTTGATAACATCTCACCCACTCTCTCATTTGCTCTCTTTTTACATTGCTTCACCACTCTCTTAACCTCTCTCTTTTTCTCCATATACTCTTCCCTCCTTGCATCACTTCTACTTTGTAAAAACTTCTCATATGCTAACTTTTTCTCCCTTACTACTCTCTTTACATCATCATTCCACCAATCGCTCCTCTTCCCTCCTGCACCCACTTTCCTGTAACCACAAACTTCTGCTGAACACTCTAACACTACATTTTTAAACCTACCCCATACCTCTTCGACCCCATTGCCTATGCTCTCATTAGCCCATCTATCCTCCAATAGCTGTTTATATCTTACCCTAACTGCCTCCTCTTTTAGTTTATAAACCTTCACCTCTCTCTTCCCTGATGCTTCTATTCTCCTTGTATCCCATCTACCTTTTACTCTCAGTGTAGCTACAACTAGAAAGTGATCTGATATATCTGTGGCCCCTCTATAAACATGTACATCCTGAAGTCTACTCAACAGTCTTTTATCTACCAATACATAATCCAACAAACTACTGTCATTTCGCCCTACATCATATCGTGTATACTTATTTATCCTCTTTTTCTTAAAATATGTATTACCTATAACTAAACCCCTTTCTATACAAAGTTCAATCAAAGGGCTCCCATTATCATTTACACCTGGCACCCCAAACTTACCTACCACACCCTCTCTAAAAGTTTCTCCTACTTTAGCATTCAGGTCCCCTACCACAATTACTCTCTCACTTGGTTCAAAGGCTCCTATACATTCACTTAACATCTCCCAAAATCTCTCTCTCTCCTCTGCATTCCTCTCTTCTCCAGGTGCATACACGCTTATTATGACCCACTTCTCGCATCCAACCTTTACTTTAATCCACATAATTCTTGAATTTACACATTCATATTCTCTTTTCTCCTTCCATAACTGATCATTTAACATTACTGCTACACCTTCCTTTGCTCTAACTCTCTCAGATACTCCAGATTTAATCCCATTTATTTCCCCCCACTGAAACTCTCCTACCCCCTTCAGCTTTGTTTCGCTTAGAGCCAGGACATCCAACTTCTTTTCATTCATAACATCAGCAATCATCTGTTTCTTGTCATCCGCACTACATCCACGCACATTTAAGCATCCCAGTTTTATAAAGTTTTTCTTCTTCTCTTTTTTAGTAAATGTATACAGGAGAAGGGGTTACTAGCCCATTGCTCCCGGCATTTTAGTCGCCTCATACGACACGCATGGCTTACGGAGGAAAGATTCTTTTCCACTTCCCCATGGACAATAGAAGAAATAAAAAAGAACAAGAGCTATTTAGAAAAAGGAGAAAAACCTAGATGTATGTATATATATATGCATGTGCGTGTCTGTGAAGTGTGACCAAAGTGTAAGTAGGAGAAGCAAGATATCCCTGTTATCTAGCGTGTTTATGAGACAGAAAAAGAAACCAGCAATCCTACCATCATGCAAAACAGTTACAGGTTTTTGTTTCACAGTCATTTGGCAGGACGGTAGTACTTCCCTGGGTGGTTGCTGTCTACCAACCTACTACTATATATATATATATATATATATATATATATATATATATATATATATATATATATATATATATATATATATATATATATATATAAGTGCCACACACAATGAGAGCAACTTAACACCAGTGGGGTGGAAGCAAGGCAGAGTGTTTCCCCTCTAAGTGTAATTTGCTACCTTAATATGTGTTGGCAACTGACACAGAAATGTTGAAATCTCTCTTTGCTCTCTCTCTCTCTCTTTCTCTCTCTCTCTCTCTCTCTCTCTCTCTATATATATATATATATATATATCATCTATCTCTCTGTTTCTTCCCCATACCTTTCTAAAAATATTTTTCTTAGTAAATTTACCTCATTTGTATTTCCATTTCTGCTCTTCCCTCCAGTGAAAGAAAAACACTGGGACCTTGAAACACACACACACACACAGGTTAAGGGAACTCAACCTGACAACACTGGAGGACAGGAGGGATAGCGGGGACATGATTACGACATATAAAATACTGATAGGGAGAGAATGTTCCAGAGATGTGACACAACAACAGAAGGTCACAACTGGAAGTTAAAAACTCAAATGAGTCACAGGATTGTTAGAATGTACTTCTTCAGCCTTAGAGTTGTCAGGAAATGGAAAAATCTAGAGTGAAGTAGTGGAGGCAGGATCCATATACAGCTTTAAGAAAAGAAACGATAAGGCCCTTGGAGTAAGGAAAGAGTGAATCAGGTAGCGACCAGCGAAGAGGCGGGGCCAAGAGCTAGGACTCAACCCCTCCAGGCAAAAATAGGTGAGTACACGCACACACCAACACACCCACATCCACACCCCTAAACCCCATACACCACACTCGTCACATACATCCACGCCCCTATACACTTCACACACCCACACACTTTACAATACTCCCTCTCGTAAACCCTTCCACACGTCGACACCACTCCATAACAACCCCCACCTGCTGAGAACCTCTCATTCCCTCCCCCCCTTTCACTCAACTTTCCAAAAGTATCACACACTAATAAAAGCCACTTAAACTGCTGCCACGTATAAATTGACGTAATGCTGTTCTCCTCTTTACCTTTTCAAGCATATGTCGGGAAAGTGTCTTTTTAAGCGCTGGTAATCACACCAACTCACTCTAACCTATAATTCAATTACTTTGCAATTTTTTGGAGGGGAGGGGAGAGGGAAGACGTGATGAGGGAGAGGTGGAGGGGAGGTGGGGGTGTAAGTTTATTTCGGTAAAGGTACACATAAATACAGTTACACAAATTATCATATACAGTATCATTTCTGTAAATTACCTTGGGACCCCCCCCACCCCCCACTCAAAAAAAAAAGTCAAAGTGACTTGTTTCCATTGGGGTCCTTGTAATATCTTATTATTTAAACCTTAAAAGTTAAAACAGTTAAGTAACTCAACTGTGTATAGGTTGAAAGAAGTGTTTCTCCTGGCCCGTCCACATTACAGAGATCGCTATGACAAGCGGAACAACTACTTCTACGACAGACAGCTGCGTCGGCGGGGCTGTCCCGTGATTGGTCGAATATGTGTACTTTTTGGTAGGAGAGAGGTAGGGAGGAGGAAGGGTAATTGGGGAGGAAGAAAGGAAAAGGAGGGGAAAAAAAGTATGGCGGGAGGGACGGAGGGAGGTAGTTAAGTAATTATGGTGGACGTTACAACCTGCCCCGCTGGCCAATATATCACATCCAAAACGAGAAGCAGCTGTTTATATTTTGCAAAATCACCAGCTTGTGTACACGTCTTCTGTCTGGCTGTTGTGTTGACGGCAAGCACGGCCGCCTAGTGGCCGCTGGCTGGTGTGAAAGCTATCCCTGATTGGCAGCTAGAGTCACACTTCACGGTGATTGGTGACTGGCTCAAGGAGGGCGATGACTGGCTGCCACTGGAACCTAATATAGGCGTTCCTCACAGTGGCTGCCACGCCTCCCCTCCCCCCTTCGTTCCTTCTACCCGGAACTCAGGAGTTATGACTAAGTAGCTGTGGAGAGTTAGTGGAGTCTTAGTGCTTTTATCAGAGGTCCATAGTACACGCCTTGAGGGGGCCCCAGCGGCAGTCACCGTAGCAGGCAATCACAGATCCCCTAGTTTCAATCATGGAGCCCATAGCTTCATTCACAGAGCCCCAGCTGCAATCACACGAGCCCCTAGCGTATTCACAGAGAACCTAGCAGCAAGCCGGTAATAACATTTACAGAGCGCCCAACAGATTTCACAAGGCTCCTAGTAGCAGTCACACGACCACCAGAGGCCCAAGGTGGAAAAAGAGAGGGAGGAAAGGAGGGAGGGACGAAAGAGAAGAAAATGATACAGAAGAATACCCACAAGTTTTAGCTTATCCCTTGACAAACAAAACCCACAGTGAAGATAGTGAAACAACAACACAGTGGTGGTCCAAAGACAGATAGTCGTGGTCCAACACTCTGTTGAGGTACAACTGATGTGAGGACAGTAAGGAGGAGCCAGCCACATGGACAAGGCTCTACTGGGGATACACTATCCCTCTCCATCCAGCAACACTCCTTCTCGTTTCCCATCTCATATCCACAACATCAACTGCTTAACCTATCCCTTCAAAGGACAGCAGGTACCTTGATGCTGGTGAGGGGCTCTTCAATCAAAGAAGCGAAGATACCTTTTCCCCTTCCTTGATTCAAACCTAATTATCTCCCATTACTCTAACATTCATGTACCTATTACTGTGATCTGATCTTCTCTTTAATGTTAATGTAAATAACTCAGTATACCTTATTCCTTTTATTGTAACTGCTTTTTAACACAGACGAGTCGCTTACCTATTTTAACTTCTGAGGTCTAAATAATAAGATATTAGAAGTAACCCGATGGAAATAAGTCACTTTGTCTGACTTTCTTGGGTTATACTAGGTAATCTACACATATGCTGCTATGTATGATAATTTATGTAACTGTATTTATGTGCACCTATACCTGAATAAATTTCCTTCCCCATCCCCTCACTCCTGGATCACGGTGCTTCACTGGTATCAAAGCATTCTTGCATAAGTAACCAGAGTAGCCCTTACGACAGCATTCCTACCCCCCCTAGTAGGCCTCTGGGGAAGCACGGTAGGCTTGCAGTGTACGCTCCTAAAATGTCCAGCCATCCCGAGGGAGTCGTGGTCAGGTCATTGGGTAAGGTCGTTCACTGACTTTTAACTACCCTCAACTACCCTGGCTCTCTGGTAAACGAGACCACCGCACGCGAGCCCTCGTTAAGCGGATTAAATCTCGATACAGGTAAACGATTAGAGAAACGAATTACCTGGGATACTCTGAAACGTTGTCTGCCGTCTATCCCAGACAACGTTTTACTTTGTGTAGAGCTTTATCAAGCTTAGACTGAGACGTTTTACTCTGTGTACAGCTATATCAAGCTTGGACTGAGACGTTTTCCTCTGTGTAGAGCCTTATCAAGCATGGACTGAGACGTTTTCCTCTGTGTAGAGCCTTATCAAGCATGGACTGAGACGTTTTACTCTGAGTAAACCTTTATTAAGCTTGAACTGAGACGTTTTATTGTGTACAGCTTTATCAAGCTTAGACTGATTTTTTGCTATGTAGAGCTTTATCAAGCTTTTACTGAGACAACTAATTTTTCGCTGTGTGAAGCGCTAAACCAATAAGGATCATACAGTGTTTCCTTGTTGAAGAGTGTAAAAATCTGACAAACTACAGTGAAAACTGTCGTAACTGGCCGTGGCACTGTTGTGCACGTTTATCACACACACACACACACACACACATACACACACACACACACACACACACACACACACACACACACACACACACACACACACACACACACACACATACACACACACACGCACACACACACACACACACACACACACATACACACACACACACACACACACACACACACACACACACACACACACACACACACACACACACACACACACACACACACACACAAGGAATACTAAAGTTTTGTGTAATTTGTGAGAGACACTTTGAATGTTCTAGAAGAAAGTCTCTGGGAACGGGAGGTTGGGGAGGAACGGAGGGGTGTTTGGTGTGGGGTTTTGGGGAGGGAGGGGATTGGTGAGGGGAGGTTTAGGGAGGAGGAGGACTGGAGGAGGGGGAATTGAAAAAGTTGGACTGTGTGATAACGAGGGAATACTTTCCTTAGCGAGTCCCTGAGGATGTTTCCTAAAGGAGGCATAGTAGCGTCCTGCAGGAGAGAGAGAGAGAGAGAGAGAGAGAGAGAGAGAGAGAGAGAGAGAGAGAGAGAGAGAGAGAGAGAGAGAGAGAGTGAGTGAAGGGCGCGTGTGAAAGGGGTTACGAAGGCGTAATTGATCAAGGAGAAATGTGGCAGTGTGAATGATGGAGAGGGTGAAGAGGAGAGGGATGAGGAGAGGGTCAGGAGGAGGAGTGGGTCGGGAGGTGGAGAGGGTGGACAGCAGGAGAGGGGTGGGAGGAGAGATAGGAGAAAAGAGGAGGGGAGGAGAGAACGTAGTGTTATCGCCCCTCTGAGCAGGTGAGAGGTTCGTGTAAGTAGTTAATGATGCCATTACCTGCAAGATGGCCGAACTGACACCGAGGGAGAGGGGGTAGCACTCCCCACTACACCCCTTCACAACACCCGCCACAACACCCTCACACTAACAATCCCCACACCAACACCTCCACACCAACACACTCCCCTCCTTTACCCATCAATACCACTGTCTTTTCCCTTCTATATCCTATCCTCAGCACCAGCATCATCACCACCACCACCGCGGTTATTATCAAAAAACACAATTTTTTATAAATTTCTCTCTTGATGTGGTGTAAAGTAACTTACAATGATAAGCGAAGCGTCAAAACCGGAACAGTGTATTGATTTGTGTCACTGAGACTTCACGTCCAATACGGGGCCAATCAGTAACCTTAATTCATCCAAATGTGAAATCATCTCAGTCAATCAACAAGTGATGGACGCAGTGAGATAAAAACTGCCAGGTGCACCAAACACTGTCCCCACAAATAGCGTCTTGCCTGGAGTACCTCTTGGAACTGATGCCACTGACTCAATTCTCAAG
>NC_091318.1:24743019-24753019 GCF_038502225.1 Cherax quadricarinatus
TATATTAAGCAAATCTCCAACATTTCTTTTAAATTCCAGAAGCGTTTCAAGCTCGTTAAATAAAGCACGCTCTATGAAGACCAGGAGACCAGAGTGTACACACACACACACACACACACGGCGGGGCCAGGAGCTGTGAATCGACCCCTGCAACCACAAATAGGTAAGTACACACACACTGAAGCTAGTGTATAACCTGGAGTTAACGACACCGGATTCATTTTTGCTTTCATAAATCTCAGAGCGATCAGATGGTAGGGCGGTACTGACAGGTGGCGGCGTGCTGGAACATTATACTGACGTGCACCAACGTTGAAGACGACGCCGTGCTGGCGTGCAACGTTAAAATACGCCACGCTGACGTGCAGCAACGTCAAACACAATGCCATATTGACGTGTAAGGTCAAACACGACGCCAAGCTCACATGTCGATGATATGAACCTATTAAGACAGTATGGGGAAATTAGTCAAATTTTGAGGACTGGGAGACGAGTGGTGGTGGTGATGGTGGTAGTGATGGTGGTGGTGGTGGGGGTGGTGGTGGGGGTGATGGTGGGGGTGGTGGTGATGATGGTGGTGGTGGTGGTGGTGGTGGTGGTGGTGGTGGTGGTGGTGGTGGTGGTGATGGTGGTGATGGTGGTGGTGGTGATGGTTGTGGTGATGGGTTGTGGTGGTGATGGGTGGTGGTGGTGTTACAAAAAACACGATTCTAAAAGCTTAGAGATCTCCAGTGAATACTAGAAAGGACTGCCCTTCTAGCATCCAGCCTGTTACTGGGTTTTCGTAACAAGTAGTCAGTATCCTTGTCCAATTATCCATTAGAATTCAATATGATTCAATAGTGCTTCAGGATTACAACTGGTAGGCTACTAACTAGAGAAATTAAAATTTAATAAATTTATTAAGTCTAGAGGTATATCAAATTAAATTAAATTATTCACAATAATTAAAATATCACTTCTCTCGAGTACAATATTATTGTGCTGAAAGCACATATCACATTTATAATTCTTAAGTACCGTCTGGTACATTAACATTTAATAAGATATTACAAATATGTACAAGTAAGTTTGTGTATGTGTGTAAGTGCTCTAAGTAGTTCACTATGTCTCACGACTCGACTAGACTTAAACAAGTGACTGACAAAGTCCTCAAATAAACTAACTTCTTAACCAACTGGCAATCAGAACAGTCTGCTTGAACAACAAAAAGAATGCTAAGCCCAATAGCAATATAACAAGCGACTGCGACACAGAATCAGGAACAAGGAGATAATATAACGACACTAAGTAGGGACCATCTGCAGATCCTCCACAAAAGTCACAAAACTCCCATACTACTGAATCTAAGTTCAGCATAAGAAAATCCCCGACTGTGACAGTACACAGATACCAGTACAAATTAGGTCAGAAGCTATAGTTCAGGACCTGAGTTGCTCAGAGTGTCTATGAGACACACAACCTCAGTACAACGTCGAAAATCACTAAGTCTATACAATGTTCTGTGAACAGAGTTCTACAGAACTAACAAGAATAATGAGACAGACAATCTGTCCAACCACCAAGCGAGTCTAGACCAGACTGAATACTTCAGGCGAGGTGAGGATACCCCCCCTCGATCACGTGATAGCTCCGTGGGTTGCTGCCCAGCAACAACGAGAAGCCGGCAGTCAAACGAGCCAAAAGCGATAATTACAGTAGTTAGACAATCAAGACTTGAACTGAGCACATATGTTACATCCTACCTCACAAAATTTAGCTAAGTCAAATAATAATAATATAAAGCAATATATTTACGATTTAGCTATTATCGCAAATATAAGCAATATAAAATTATATGAAAAGGTAATAATTATATATATACATAATAATCATTGCAACCCATTCAGGGGTTGCAATAGTGGTGATAGTGGTGGTGGTTGTGGTGATGGGTGGTGGTGGTGGTGATGGTGGTGGTGATGGTGGTGGTGGTGGTGGTGGTGGTGGTGGTGGTGGTGATGGTGGTGGTGATGGTGGTGGTGGTGTTGGTGGTGGTGTTGGTGGTGGTGGTGATGATGATGATGATGGTGATGATGATGATGATGATGATGATGATGATGATGATGATGATGGTGGTGGTGATGGTGGTGGTGATGGTGATATGGTGGGGGTGATGGTGGTGATGATGGTGGTGGTGGTGATGTTGGTGGTGGTGATGGTGGTCGGGGTGGTGGTGGTTGGGGTGGTTTTGGTGGTGATGGTGGTGGGGGTGGTGGTGAGAGTGAGTGTGGGGGAAGGGGATATTGGTGGGAAGAGAGATAGAGAAAAGGAGTGACGAGGGAAGCCATGAGGGAGGGAGTAAAAGAAAAAGATTTAGGAAAAGGAAGCCAAGGGAAAACTGCATGGAGATAGAGAGAGAAGAAGGGAGAGGGGAGAGACGGGGAGGTGGGGAGACGGGGAGGTGGGGAGAGACGGGGAGGTGGGGAGAGATGAGGAGGTAGGGAGATACCGGGAAGGGGAGAGAGAGAGATGTAGCTCTAGAACTGCTGAAGAACAAAAAAAAAAAAGGGAGGTAGAGAGGGGAAAAACAAAACGGTAAGTTGAAAGGGGGAGTAGAAAGAAGAGAACTGTTGATATTAAGGATAAGAGAAGAGAACGGTGAAGGGAAGAAGCAAAGAAAGCGGGGGAGAGGGTAAGAGAAAAGTGGTTCAAAGATAAACAGGTACGAGGGAGAAGAATGAAGAGGTAGAAAGGCGTTAACTTTAGAGAGGGGGGGGGGGTAAGAGGTAGGAGAGGAAGAGAAAGGGGTGAGAGAGGGGAAGGAAGAGAGTGGTAAAGAACACCAACACTGACCAGGCAATTTACTGCTAAACGCCCGCCTGGCATAGTTGGCTAATTTGGTAATCTGGGTGGGAATGACGGTCGTTTGGAGAGGGGCGGAGGGGTGAGAGAGGGGCGAAGGTGGTGGAGAGGGGGTGGTGGGGAGGGGTCGGGGTGACGAGAAGGGTTGGATGGGGGTCACAAGGGGTAGGGTGGTGAAAGGGGTCGAGGTGGATGATAGAGGAGAGGGGGGTTGTGAGAGGGAACAGCGGTGTAAGAGGGGATGGGAGTGACGGTGTGCTGTCAGTAAGAAGAGACGGGGAAAGACGGTAAAGAAGAATGAATTAAGTAAGAAGGAAGGAAATCTTTTATCAAAAAACTTGAAAATATCCATCATGTACTACAATTTCTTACAATTTTACTTCTGAAGGGTTCCCAGAGTTTTCTACTCTGGAAGCCCAGCCCTGGGCCAGGCTTGTCTGCTGCCTGGTCAATTAAGCTGTTACTGCAGGCACCCCGCTGGCCCACACATCCATCACAGCCTGGCTGATTGGCGTAGGAAATTGTCTAGTTTCCAGCTGAAGACTTCCACACTTGCTCTGGCAGTGTTTCTGATACCTTCTGGGAACACAGTGTTGTTGCAATATTTACTTAGTGTGCCTACGGCGCCCCTGCATTTCAAGGGGTTTATTCTACACATTCTCAAATATCTCCCCGTCCAGTGACTGTGTACAAGTTTGGGACTAGGTCCTCAAATACTTTCCGATTATATATTATGTATCTTTCTCTCCTCTGCTTCAGCGGGTACAAATTTAAGACTCCGAAGAGCTCCAGGTACTGTACTGTTTCTATTCAGAATGATCGTTGAATCTGTTGCAGCTCTGATATGTCTCCTGCCCTGAATAGAGCTATCAACACCGAACAGTAAGCAAGAGAGCACAAGCGAACTGAAAAGTGTCAACAGTGGCACAACTTCTCTTGTTTCCAAAGTCCTCGTTATCCACACACAATACTCCAGTATTGTGTGGATAATGATGACATTCTTACATAGGATAAGACACTCCAGCAGGTGCTGGAGTGCCTTACATAAGACCAGAGCGCCTTCTTATGTAGGATGACATTCCAGCAGGTACTGGAGTTTGTTACACAGGACATAACATTCCAGCAGGTACTGGAGTTTTTAACATATTATTCCCCTGAATGCTACCCACAAAAGTCTGTTAATACCCTGGTACCTATTTTTTACCACTAGGTGGACAGTGGCAGCAATGGACGAAGGAAACAGGAGCCCATGCCAGGGGATCGAACCTGGGTCCTTGCAACTGAAAGGACTAACAGTTGAACGGTCTTGCTGGTGAAACACATAATACTGTAGTCACCAACAGTGACTGATCAATCAGACTGTGAAATTCATATATATAATAACTGTGAACAATGTTCAACTATTCATATGAATAATTCTATTTCTGTTTTATTTTATAATTCAGACATTGAGAATGTCGGATTATAATAATTCAGTATAATGTTATATTTAAACAGTCATAAACGGCGTGTTAAACGGTGATATAAATGGCGATAGGTTACTAAAGGAGTACTAATAACTTTCATATACAACATATATATATATATATATATATATATATATATATATATATATATATATATATATATATATATACATGAGAAAGCGAGAAGCTTACAGCACTCCGCTGCATCTCGCATCTGCTTGACAGTAGGGGATGCAAGATTCTGTACGAGGCACAAGTACGCTCACACCTTGAATATGCTCCACTTTCTTGGTTTGCCTACCCCCCCCCTCTCATCTGCGACTGCTTGACAGAGTACCTGGAGGTTACCTGGAGGTTATTCCGGGGATCAACGCCCCCGCGGCCCGGTCCATGACCAGGCCTCCCGATGGATCAGGGCCTGATCAACTAGGCTGTTACTGCTGGCCGCACGTAGTCCAACGTACGAGCCACAGCCCGGCTGATCCGGCACTGACTTTAGGTATCTGTCCAGCTCTCTCTTGAAGGCAGCCAGGGGTTTATTGGCAATTCCCCTAATGCTTGATGGGAGGCTATTGAACAGTTTTGGGCCCCGGACACTTATGGTGTTTTCTCTTAGTGTACCAATGGCGCCCCTACTTTTTATTGGCGGCATTTTGCATCGCCTGCCCAGTCTTTTACTTTCGTAGGGAGTGATTTCTGTGTGCAGATTTGGGACCATTCCTTCCAAGATTTTCCAAGTGTAGATTATGATATATCTCTCCCTCCTGCGTTCCAACGAGTACAAGTCAAGTGCTTCCAAGCGTTCCCAGTAGTTAAGGTGCTTGACAGAACTTATACGTGCAGTAAAGGATCTCTGTACACTCTCTAGATCTGCGATTTCACCTGCTTTGAATGGAGATGTTAATGTACAGCAGTATTCCAGCCTAGAGAGAACAAGTGATTTGAAAAGGATCATCATGGGCTTGGCATCTCTCGTTTTGAACGTTCTCATTATCCATCCTATCATTTTCTTTGCACGTGCGATCGTGGCACTTGTGATCCTTGAAAGTGAGATCCTCAGACATTACTACTCCCAGGTCCCTTACATTATTTTTCCGCTCTATTGTATGGTCGGAGTCAGTAGTATACTTTGTTCTAGTTATTATCTCCTCCAGTTTTCCATAACGGAGTAGTTGGAATTTGTCCTCATTGAACATCATATTGTTTACCGTTGCCCACTGGAAAACTTTGTTTATATCTTCTTGGAGGTTAACCGCGTCCTCAGCAGATGACAGCCTCATGCAGATCCTAGTATCATCCGCAAAGGATGATACGGTGTATATCTCTGTTTATGTCTGATATGAGGATAAGGAATAAGATGGGGGCGAGTACTGTGCCTTGTGGAACAGAGCAAGACGTCTCATTTCTCGCCTGGACCCATCCTAGATAGATCTGTCATTTCAGCAGAGCCTTCAACACAGGAGAAATGTGGGTGGGCTTACTGCTATGTACAATGCCAACATTGTCAAAGAACCACACTTGGATCCACTTCGAGGACAGCGTGAAACAAGCTTCTATACCACAAGACGGGCAGAAAGCAGCAACTTCACTCTGGCTGTACCCTTCTCCAGAACATCACTCCATCTGAGATCATATATACCCAGGATGACTCGAGTATGGAACACATTCGTACAGCATTATGATGTCAACGAGATAAAGTCAGTTGATCAAATGAAAATGCTAGCCCACAGATGGCTCTAACTTCATCCTGTTCCCTATTTGTATGTTTCATAACAATAAAAATGCTTTCAAATGAGCTGATGTAGGTAACAGCTCTTAGCTTGTCAATAAAGTTAGGAATCCTTAACCTGTAAATAGCTTGTCAATAAAGCTAGGGATCCTTAACCTAATCTTGTCAAACCTTGTGTAAAAGAGAGAGAGAGAGAGAGAGAGAGAGAGGCACTCTCTCTCTCTCTCTCTCTCATTCCTTACATCGTCTCTGCCATGTTAGCTAAATTGAAAAAGGCTATTTCGTAAAGTGCCGTGAAAAATCTCCGATACTTAGGCATCTGTCCCGTCTGGCGTGGTTGTTTAGCGCCGTGGTTGGGACGTAGATGGCATGGTTCTTGGAGCGGATAGCGTGGTTGTAGAGTTGGCATGGTTGCCAGTGTGGTTAAGATGTTGATAGATATGACTGATGAGGCAGGGAGCAACTTATTGGAGGGTGGTGGTTTGTGCGTGGTTGGGGCTTTGGTTGGTCTGTAAGATGGTGGCTTATGTATAGCTGGCAAATCACGGACAATAACTGACGAAAGGCAGTGATTGGTACGTCCTGCCACTGGTTTATAGGATAATAGATAGTGTCGACAAGTATGGTAGACAACCCAGGTCTAAACAATGGCTTTCTAGAAAAGTGGTTGACAGGTGATAGTTGTAGGAATGGTGGTTAGTATTATGATTAGCAAGATGGGAGCTGGTTCATGAAAGAGGGTGGTTGGGGGGGAGTGATGGGGAGTTGTTGGGGAGTGGTTGGGGGGTTGGTACGTACCTAGGACGGCAGGGAACTGGTTGCAAAAGAAAGGGTGGAGATAAGATTCTCCCATACTAGTTCCTGGAGATTCTCCTTCACTAGTTCCTGGAGATTATTCTCCTTCACTATTTCCTGGAAATTCTCCTTCACTAGTTCCTGGATATTCTCCTTCACTAGTTCCTGGATATTCTCCTTCACTAGTTCCTGGAGATTCTCCCACACTAGTTTCTGGAGATTCTCCTTCACTATTTCCTGGAAATTCTCCTTCACTATTTCCTGGATATTCTCCTTCACTAGTTCCTGGAGATTCTCCCACACTAGTTTCTGGAGATTCTCCCACACTATTCCCTGGAGATTCTCCCATACTAGTCCCTGGAGATTTTCGCAAATTAGTTCCTGGACATTCTCCAATACTAGTTCCTGGTGCTCCCACATCCTTCAGTGCATCTATGTCATCATCACAAGACACAAAATATGAACCTTGCAGAACACCTTGACATACAGGGTCATAAAGAGCTGTTGAACCCCTCGAGGGAGGTTCCAAAAAATAAAAATTGATGTAACTATGACCATAATTTTTAAAGAGGTGGACCGGTAAGCCAGCGGAAGGCCTCGGTCAGAGAATCAAAGCTCCTGTGGCGGGTCGTCATATGACTAAGACCAGCGTCAGGAAACACTTGTCCTGTTTCCTGACAAACCTAACCTAACCCAGGGAGGTTTCTTGGTGGTGAGGGGCTCTTGATCTAGGGAACTGGATCTGTGCTCCAGTTCCCTGAATTAAGCCTGAATACCTTCCATCTCCCCAGGTGTTGTATAATTCCTACGGGTTTAGCACTCACTCAAGGTAATAATAATAATAATAATAATAATAATAACCACCTAACACTAGCCTTAAAAACTAAACTTTAAACCTAAAAAAAAACACCAAGCCAGGATAAAACACACAAAAAGGGATAAAACACAAAAACCAGGATAAAACATGAAAACGATAAAACAAACAAACAAACAAAAAAATACCAGAGAAAGTTAAAACAGGTGGTGTCATCGTGATGACAATAGCGTCACTGTGGCACCACCGGCAACACTGCCAATCGCCGATAACCACGCCGGCACCACCAGCCAGCCGATCCAGCGCAAATTGGCCGGCGGTAAACAGCGAAGAAAGGCGGCGTTTTGGAGCGATTCGATTAGTTACCGAGGATCTGACAGTATGAGTGGCACCCGTCGACAAGTTAGACGAGGATCTGACAGTATGAGTGGCACCCGTCCACAAGTTAGACGAGGATCTGACAGTATGAGTGGCACCCGTCGACAAGTTAGACGAGGATCTGACAGTATGAGTGGCACCCGTCCACAAGTTAGACGAGGATCTAACAGTATGAGTGGCACCCGTCGACAAGTTAGACGAGGATCTGACAGTATGAGTGGCACCCATCCACAAGTTAGACGAGGATCTGACAGTATGAGTGGCACCCGTCGACAAGTTAGACGAGGAACTGACAGTATGAGTGGCACCCGTCCACAAGTTAGACGAGGATCTAACAGTATGAGTGGCACCCGTCGAAAAGTTAGACGAGGATCTGACAGTATGAGTGGCACCCGTCCACAAGTTAGACGAGGATCTGGCAGTATGAGTGGCACCCATCCACAAGTTAGACGAGGATCTGACAGTATGAGTGGCACCCGTCCACAAGTTAGACGAGGATCTGACAGTATGAGTGGCACCCGTCCACAAGTTAGACGAGGATCTGACAGTATGAGTGGCACCCGTCCACAAGTTAGACGAGGATCTGACAGTATGAGTGGCACCCGTCCACAAGTTAGACGAGGATCTGACAGTATGAGTGGCACCCGTCCACAAGTTAGACGAGGATCTGACAGTATGAGTGGCACCCATCCACAAGTTAGACGAGGATCTGACAGTATGAGTGGCACCCGTCGACAAGTTAGACGAGGATCTGACAGTATGAGTGGCACCCGTCCACAAGTTAGACGAGGATCTGACAGTATGAGTGGCACCCGTCCACAAGTTAGACGAGGATCTGACAGTATGAGTGGCACCCGTCCACAAGTTAGACGAGGATCTGACAGTATGAGTGGCACCTGTCCACAAGTTAGACGAGGATCTGACAGTATGAGTGGCACCCGTCGACAAGTTAGACGAGGATCTGACAGTATGAGTGGCACCCATCCACAAGTTAGACGAGGATCTGACAGTATGAGTGGCACCCGTCGACAAGTTAGACGAGGATCTGACAGTATGAGTGGCACCCGTCCACAAGTTAGACGAGGATCTGACAGTATGAGTGGCACCCGTCCACAAGTTAGACGAGGATCTGACAGTATGAGTGGCACCCGTCCACAAGTTAGACGAGGATCTGACAGTATGAGTGGCACCTGTCCACAAGTTAGACGAGGATCTGACAGTATGAGTGGCACCCGTCGACAAGTTAGACGAGGATCTGACAGTATGAGTGGCACCCATCCACAAGTTAGACGAGGATCTGACAGTATGAGTGGCACCCGTCGACAAGTTAGACGAGGATCTGACAGTATGAGTGGCACCCGTCCACAAGTTAGACGAGGATCTGACAGTATGAGTGGCACCCGTCCACAAGTTAGACGAGGATCTGACAGTATGAGTGGCACCCGTCCACAAGTTAGACGAGGATCTGACAGTATGAGTGGCACCCGTCCACAAGTTAGACGAGGATCTGACAGTATGAGTGGCACCCGTCGACAAGTTAGACGAGGATCTGACAGTGAGTGGCACCCGTCGACAAGTTAGACGAAGATCTGACAGTATGAGTGGCACCCGTCGACAAGTTAGACGAGGATCTGACAGTGAGTGGCACCCGTCGACAAGTTAGACGAAGATCTGACAGTATGAGTGACACCCGTCCACAAGTTAGACGAGGATCTTACAGTATGAGTGGCACCCGTCGACAAGTTAGACGAGGATCTGACAGTATGAGTTGCACCCGTCCACAAGTTAGACGAGGATCTGACAGTATGAGTGGCACCCGTCGACAAGTTAGACGAGGATCTGACAGTAGGAGTGGCACCCGTCCACAAGTTAGACGAGGATGAGACAGTAAGAGTAGCACTCGTAGACAAGTTAGACGAGCATCCGACAGTAAGAGCGACACACGTCGACGGAGCCACAATAGGCAACTGAAAATAA
>NC_091318.1:24758019-24763019 GCF_038502225.1 Cherax quadricarinatus
CAACATACCACAAGAGTCTTTGAGCATGGAGCGGGCCGCGGGGGT
The DNA here is from genome assembly GCF_038502225.1 of Cherax quadricarinatus. Lineage (NCBI taxonomy): Eukaryota > Metazoa > Arthropoda > Malacostraca > Decapoda > Parastacidae > Cherax > Cherax quadricarinatus. The sequence goes on from NC_091318.1 coordinate 24,758,065, forward strand.
GTTGACCCCTGGAACACCCACCAGGTTCTGTGACAAGCCAACACTGAGCCACAGTTAACTGAGTCTACTAGCACTGTAAACACGTAACCTGATAGTCACTAATAATAAACTATAAACTAAGAAAGAGCCACTGTCACGGATCACAGCACAGTAGTATACATTTGATATACCTTTGATGAGTTCCCAGAATTTTTCCCTTCCAGCGCTCGGCCATGGGCCAGGCTCGTCTGGTGCTTGCCTGGTCAACCAGGCTGTTGCTGCTGGTGGCCCGCTGGACCACATATCCATCACAGCCCGGTTGTTCTGGCACATGGTGAAGATATACTTCTGACTTTGATGAGTTTCGAGAGTCTACTCCCGGAGCCCGGCCATGGGCCAGGCTCGTCCCAGTATACCATCTCTTAACACTATACTAGTGACGGCCACTTTAGTTTACAGTGTAATATATATCCCCTCCACCCTCTCCCCACCTGAACCCCCCTACCCCCCTCTCCCCACCTGAACAACCCTCCTCCCCCCCTCTCCCCACCTGAACCCCCCTCCTCCCATCCCCCCCCCACTAACGTCTCAGAAACCCAAAGAAGAAAATTTTGTGACTCTCTTGGTGCGTCTCCTTTAAAAATATACAATGCTATGACCCCCTCTCCCACCCCCCTCCATGACCCCCTCTCCCACCCCCCCTCCCCTGCACTGTCGCACTACTGCATCGCACCAACACCCACTTACAATCATCCTCACCTCCTCCTCTATCCCACCTTCACTGTTCCCTCTTCTTCCTTCACTGTTTCCTCTTCTTGTTCTTCCACTTCTTCCTTCACTTCCCATATTCTACCCATCCTCTGCTCCTCATCTCATCGCTTCCCACCTATCTTTCCCCCTATTTTCCTCCTAATCCTCTTCCTTCCCCTCTTTTCCTATTCCCTCTCTTCCTTCCTCTTTTGCCCTCTTTCATCTCGTCACCTTTTTTCCGTCCCGCTTCTACTTTGCTTCCTTTTCTCCCCCTTCCCTCTCGCTACTTCCTCTTCCTCCTCCATCCTCGTTACTTCCTCTTCGTCCTCTTCCTGCACATAATTTCCTCACTATGTAAACAAAGTGGTCACAAATTAGAGCCGGGGACGCAAACTTTCGCACACTCCACAACAATGGCCAACCTCCCTCAACGCTAAATTAAATTCCGCAAACACTACAACAGACATTCCCTGACCGCTAAATTAACCTCCGCGAACTATATACTGCACCAACAATTCATTCGCTCGCCGCCAAATTTGACTCCCCCGCCGTCAAGGCCAAATTAAATTTCGCAGAGCGTCTCTTTGGCGCCAAAAATTATTCTTCGCTGTGTTCGTGAACACCGCCAAATTAGCTCGTGGAAAATATAGCGATCGGGAAATCTCTATTGGCGAGGAGCCGTCAGTATCGCCAAACTTAACCAGGAAAGCGATAAGTGTTGTTTTGCGAATTAAGAATGTTGGAGATATCTTAGCAATTAAGAATGTTGGAGAGGTTATCGTGCGAATGAATAATGTTGGAGGTAAGTTATCTTAGCAATTAAGAAGGTTTGTGATAAGATTTTTTCTTAAAAATCCAGTTCAGGATTTACTTATGGTCCAGGACGGACCGAAACGTGGTTCAGTTTTTATTTTCAATTTGTGGACCAGTTATAACTTGTGCCATCCATGGTACACTAGTACCATCCACGGTACACTAGTACCATCCACGGTACATTAGTACCATCCATGGTACACTAGTACCATCCACGGTACACTAGTACCATCCACGGTACACTAGTACCATCCACGGTACACTAGTACCATCCACGGTACACTAGTACCATCCACGGTACACTAGTACCATCCATGGTACACTAGTACCATCCACGGTACATTAGTACCATCCACGGTACATTAGTACCATCCACGGTACACTAGTACCATCCACGGTACACTAGTACCATCCACGGTACACTAGTACCATCCACGGTACACTAGTACCATCCACGGTACACTAGTACCATCCACGGTACACTAGTACCATCCACGGTACACTAGTACCATCCACGGTACACTAGTACCATCCACGGTACATTAGTACCATCCACGGTACACTAGTACCATCCACGGTACATTAGTACCATCCATGGTACACTAGTACCATCCATGGTACACTAGTACCATCCACGGTACACTAGTACCATCCACGGTACACTAGTACCATCCACGGTACACTAGTACCATCCACGGTACACTAGTACCATCCACGGTATACTAGTACCATCCACGGTACACTGGTACCATCCACGGTACACTAGTACCATCCACGGTACACTAGTACCATCCACGGTACACTGGTACCATCCACGGTACACTAGTACCATCCACGGTACACTAGTACCATCCACGGTACACTAGTACCATCAACGGTACACTAGTACCATCCACGGTACACTAGTACCATCCACGGTACACTAGTACCATCCACGGTACACTAGTGCCATCCACGGTACACTAGTGCCATCCACGGTACACAAGTACCATCCACGGTACACTAGTACCATCCACGGTACACTGGTACCATCCACGGTACACTAGTACCATCCACGGTACACTAGTACCATCCACGGTACACTAGTACCATCCACGGTACACTAGTACCATCCACGGTACACTGGTACCATCCACGGTACACTAGTACCATCCACGGTACACTAGTACCATCCACGGTACACTAGTACCATCCACGGTACACTAGTACCATCCACGGTACACTAGTACCATCCACGGTACACTAGTGCCATCCACGGTACACTAGTGCCATCCACGGTACACTAGTACCATCCACGGTACACTAGTACCATCCACGGTACACTAGTACCATCCACGGTACACTAGTGCCATCCACGGTACACTAGTGCCATCCACGGTACACTAGTACCATCCACGGTACACTTGCAAAGTTCCCTCTTGAAGAATCACATTAAGTGTCGTCTTCAAGTGCCAGTTGGTAACAGTTGTTATACGTCAAGGTTGTTGGAATGTCTTGAAACCCTCACTGGTTGATTAAAGTTGTTAATGTGTCACAGGAGCCTGGGGTTGATCCCAAGCAATCCTTATTCAATTTAGACCTATTAATTGGGTAACTTTTTTCATTTCTGTTCTTCATTCAAATCTCTTCTGCAGCTGCACTAACAAACCCACCTACCACCACCTACTCTACCCAAGCCTTCACACCTACCACCACCTACTCTACCCAAGCCTTCACACCTACCACCACCTACTCTACCCAAGCCTTCACACCTACCACCACCTACTCTACCCAAGCCTTCACACCTACCACCACCTACTCTACCCAAGCCTTCACACCTACCACCACCTACTCTACCCAAGCCTTCACACCTACCACCACCTACTCTACCCAAGCCTTCACACCTACCACCACCTACTCTACCCAAGCCTTCACACCTACCACCACCTACTCTACCCAAGCCTTCACACCTACCACCACCTACTCTACCCAAGCCTTCACACCTACCACCACCTACTCTACCCAAGCCTTCACACCTACCACCACCTATTCTACCCAAGCCTCCATCTACCACCACCTACCCTACCCAAGCCCCCACTTGCCACCACCTACTACCACCTACCATACACAAGCCGCCACCTACCCTGCCTTCAATTCACCCATCGTCCCAAATCTTATTTACTAAACTGGCATATATATTTGCATGTATAATTAACTGGCGTGCAAATGTTGTCTGCGAACATCTGAAGTCGTCAATGATGGAAGTGTGCCCCCACAGACACTGTGAACGCCGAGTGCAGCGTTGAAATTATCTCACCACCAACGCTGCTCATATCAACTTTATTTTTAAACATTTTTAACAGTTGATGCTACTGATGTTGTTGATTACATTACTACTGAACGGTATTACTTGAAACGTAGGCGAGAAAGACATTAAAATTTACACCTGGAAAATCCTAAAGGGTCTGGTGCCAAACCTGCACAGTGAAATGATTACATAGCCTGATCGATCAATCCAGTCTGGGACCGGGCCACGGGCGTCCAGGTCCCAGGAGGCCTCCAAGTATATACACGGGAAGCACTAAATCACATGGATTATATAGAGCCTGGGAAATGGCAGGAACCGTGTACAATTGTTATGGATTCCATCACATACTGAACTACTCCTTCATGATAAAGTTGATAAATTCACTCAAGTACCATAAAGGAAAATGTGAATATAACTTTATTATGTTTGCGTCTAGCATTTGGAATGATATCAGGGAAGAAGTAAATAATGAAAATGAATGTCATAGGAGCGCAGTTAGAAGCCTGATTAGATCTACCACTCACTACGATAACATAAAAGCAGATAAATAGGTTTAGGGAACAACCTTCAATGTAAAACAGATTGAATGACGTAGCCAGGCTTAGGCTTGGTTACAAGTGCTTCTGGCAGTTTGACATACTCAGATGATAACCATATTAAATGCAAAGTATGTGGCCAGACCTATGGTCACTATCTTGAATATTATGTACATAATTGTACACTTATTCAGGAATACAAAGAAACATAATATAACCTATTGATATGACAAGGTATTTTACTAATGAAAATAAGATACTAGATATATTAAGCAAATATAATAAAATTGACCTGTAACAGATGAGACATAATCTGTTGATATAAATCCAGATGTACTCCTGTTAACCCTTTTGAGGCCTAGTTCCTAGGCCTTTTGTGTATATATATGCTCTTGCGCTACCATCCATAGGATAGATATGGGGTGCACAATAAACTAGCCACTCCGGCGGCAAACTCTAAACTCCAGAGATGAGGAGTGAGGGAGAGAGAGGAAGGTGAGTGGAGGTGAAGGAGAGAGAGGAAGGTGAGTGGAGGTGAAGGAGAGAGAGGAAGGTGAGTGGAGGTGAGGGAGAGAGAGGAAGGTGAGTGG
>NC_091318.1:24770519-25025519 GCF_038502225.1 Cherax quadricarinatus
CAGTCTTTGATGTTGTCAGCCCAGACATCATACACTCTGTTAAGAAACATTTAGAAATGCTCTGAGACACACTCAAATTCACTGAAACAATTTGAAATGCTTTCCAACACTTCTGTCTTTCGTATGAAAAACACCCATATATTACACATGAGTCTTATTCACAAAAGACCTCACCATCTAAGTATACGCTATCTCCTCACTTATTCATTCTCTCTCTCTCTCTCCCACAGGTAACCTCGCATCCTAGTCACTTAGAGCTGGGTGACACCAGTACTTTCCTCACATAAAGGCTATCCCCCCAAACTTGCTATTAATATAATGTGTTCTCACTCCCATTAGGGAGAATGGGAATGGGGGAAGGGGTGAGTGGTATGGTGGTAAGTGGGGTGGATCGTGTGGGAGGTGGTGGAAGGCAGGTGCCTCACCCACGTATAAAAGTGGGAAAATGGGTTCGGGAGTTGGTGTGGGTGTTCTTGCTATCGTGAATGATGGTGGGGAGGAGTGAGGTAATATGTGAGTGTACTCACTGACTGGTACACATTCAGTAAGATATTAATGTACTCACTGACTGGTACACACTCAGTAAGATATTAATGTACTTACTGACTGGTACACATTCAGTAAGATATTAATGTACTCACTGACTGGTACACTCGGCAAAATAAGAGTGTATCCACTGACTGGTAGACAATAATTCATCTTTGCGGGGTCCAGTGTATTGAATTTGCCTCCGCTTCTGCCTCATCCAAGTTATTCCACTTTTCTACAGCCCTCAGGCTAAAAAAAAAAGTACTTCCTAACATCTCTATGGCTCTTCTGTGTCTTCAGCTGCCACTTGTGTCCACTTGCTCCTGGTCCACGCATCTCAAACACGCTATCCATATTCACCCTTCCAATTCCTCTTACTATTTTGTATTTCGTAATCACTGCTCCTCTAGTCCTCCTTTTTGTGAGGGTAGTCACGTTATCTTCCCTAAACATCCCCTAGTAGTTTTGGAACTAGTTATATTGCAAACGTTTGGACCTTCCAGAGATTATGCATGCATACCTGGAGGAAGTTTCAGGGGTCAGCGCCCCCTAGGCCTGGTCCAAGATCATGTGTGTACCTGACGTGTGTGTGTGCTCCTGCCTCACATTCAACTAACTTTGTTTGTCAAAGGCCAGAGACTGCTGATTCCTGACCAAATCGTACTTGTTTATGAATCTGTGTATGGAGTTTGCCCCCACTCGCTCCCGGTGTAGCTCATGCAATTTGTCCTTCACAAAGAGACTAAAGAAATTCGTCCTAACCTTCCAGTGGTGCAACAGAGTCGTTAGTCCTTACAGCCTTGTCCCCTGGTCCCTGGTTCCCTCATATCTAACAGACCACCCCTAAATAGCCTATCAATTGCACTCCATAAACAGCTGATAAGTGCTATAACGAATCCTTGTATGAATATCTGAAGACTCTAGTGTTGGTAAACATACCAGGTATCACACCAGTTCTTATATGGTACTGTTATTAACTCAAAGTGTTCTGAGTATTAAATAATAATGTTACTCAATCTCACCAACCTTCTCTTCCCCCTCCTCCATCTCTCTCTCTCTTCCTCCTTTTTCGCTCCGTCTCTCCTTCCCTTCCCTCTCAGGCGAGTCAGCGAGAATTATTACCGGCCCTGAAGTGTTTCGTGGTTGGACTACACAATATGGGGAAGAAGCCAACAGGAAAGTGAGAGGCCACTCCTACTGCCAACAAGAGTAGTTGAAGCAGCAATAGTAACAGCATTGGCAGAACCAGTAGCAGTACAACCAAGAGCAGCAATACTACTAGCAACATCAGCAGCAACAGCAACACCCTAGACTAGAGACACCCACAGCAGTAAGAAGTCGGAAATGAGGGTTGAAACCATGGGAAATGTGCAGTTAGAGAGAGAGAGAGAGAGAGAGAGAGAGAGAGAGAGAGAGAGAGAGAGAGAGAGAGAGAGAGAGAGAGAGAGAGAGAGAGAGAGAGAGAGAGAGAGAGAGAGAGAGAGAGAGAGAGAGAGAGAGACTAAACACTGCCATCAAATCAACAAATCATGCGCCACACACAAGAACACAATCATCGTGACAGTGGACCTCAACAGCGAGGCAGAAGAACCCTCAGCGTATCAAAAAATAATCATCATGAGTACAGACCTGTCCACCAGCTGCTCCAGTCCTGACGTGCCGTCACCTCCCGTCCTAACGAGTGTCAACACACCAGGGACCAGGACACGTGAACCAGCACACAGGTACGGCCCCTAGCTTGTGTGAGGGGCCCCAGAGATGAGGGCTGGTGTTGTAACTTTGTACTTGACACACTCACCCCTCAGTCGTAGCAAACCTGACACACACCCCTTAGTCGTAGCAAACCTGACACACTCATCCTATAGCCCCCAGAGTCGTAGCAAACATGACACTTATACCCTTTAACCCCCGGAGTCGTAGCAAATCTGACACTTCACTCTTTATTCCCTAGAGTGGCAGCAGAGCACAGAGCCCAGCAAAGGAACATAACAAATCAGAGGCTCCCAGGAGACTGGTGTGGATTTTCAACTGATATTTGTGTAAAGGTGATGCTATATTTTCTCCCTTAATGCAGATAAGTCTACGTTTTTTTTTTCTTTTTGCTCCCTCCCAGACCCCTTCCTGTTGCTCCTCTAACCTTCTTTGTTCTCCTCCTCCACGTATTCCTCTTTAGCAGAGATCCTGTGTGGTTCCTTTAAGAGAAAGGTGACGAGAATGTAGAGGAGAAAGTTCATAAAAGTATGTAAGAAAGATCCTCTGGTTCGATATTAAGGTCCAGGTATACCAAGTAGTGTAAGGAAGACCCCCAGGTTCGATATCCAAGCTGAGATACACCACGTATATACCTTTGATGGGTTTCGAGAGTTTTCCTACTCACGCAGCCCGGCTCTGGGCCAGGTTTGTCTGGCGCTTGCCAGGTCAACCAGGCAGTTATGTTGGCGGCCCGCTGACCAACATATCTATCACAGCCTGGTTAGCCTAACTTGATGGCGACACTTGTACAGTTTCCTCTTGAAGACTTCTACACTTATCCAAGCAGTATATGTGATATCTTCTGGTAAGATGTTGAATAGTCTGGGGCCACGAATGTTGATACAATATTCTCTTATTGTGCCCACTGTCGCTCTGCTTTTCGATACCTACGAGTTATTTAATTCTTGTTGGTCACATCCTTGCGAGGAGTCAGCAGTGTGAATAAGAAACACAACCCGGGTCTGTTGGGTTAACCAGATAAGATATTGAATGCTACAAATAATTTGCGTTAGAAGGGTCTACAATGAGTGGCGAGAGATCAACGCCCCTGCGGCCTGGTCTCAGACCAGTCCAAAAAAATACAGATTCCGCCAATGATGTCGGGCTTTCTGAAAATTAGTTTGGAAATAAGACTTCCTCTTACATGAGGAAGTGGGACGTCACTCTGCTTCTTTAATGTCTTGTTGAACTGTTTATCTAGATATTTCGGGGGGAGGGGGTTAATGTCCCCCGCGGCCCAGACCAGGCTTCACGGTTGACGGCTTAATCAATCTAGCTGTTGGTACTGGCCGCACGCAGTCCAACGTGGGTGTTCAGGAACTAAGGAATTTATCAGGTGTCCTCTTGAAGACACGTATGAAGGGAATGTGCTGGGTCCTTTACACTTACAGAGTTACCTCTTATTAACAGTATACTCGCTGCTCCCCTGCTTTTCATTGGAGGTATTTTGCCACGTCTACCGCGCCTCATGGAAGTAGCGGTCTTGAATACATTCATGTTGGTGTTCCCCTACGTAACACAATATTACTGTATATTGCAAACACTCAATATCCATTTGCCCTAAGAACAACTGTACAAATTCGTACTACTGTACTCAGGAGGGGATGACGTTTCGGTCCGTCCTGGACACATCGTCAAGCCACAAATGTCCCAGCCACGGTACTGACTTATTCAACACACTACTATATGCAAAATCACTCGTAGATTTCTTGAATAAAGTTTATCTTTGTCATCTGCGTCTCTACCCTCGAAGCCTTGGAGGCCGAGGTCTTATCATTGTCATGCGGGTCTGGCACAATCAGAATATCTAATTAATTAAGCCCAGGGTCTGAATGGCGCCTCGCCCAGATTTCTCCCCTCGACCTAGAATGAAATTTCCATATAATCACATCTTGAGAAGTCTTCAAATGAGTGCCAATTAACCAGCAGTGGCGTAGAGACTCCAACTGCTCACAGGTCAGCAGCTGGTACAATAAGGTCAAAAGTGTGACACGCAGGTCCTTTGAAGACGCTTAGGTCACCAGGAGATGCTCAGGTATCGCAAGGGACGCTCAGGTCAGCAGGGGACGCTTAGGACAGCAGGAGTGATGCTGCTGGCAAACGTGTTAATCTAGGGGAGTATAATGCTCAACTAGGTGACAGAAGGAAGGTCCAAGGAGACACTCGATTTAGCAAGGTGACACATTAGCGACCCCTGAAGACGCCTAGGAAGGAGGAGGAAGGGAAGTGATCTAGGTAGTAGAGTGAGGGGTGGGGGGTGTGGAGGGGGAAGACACGCTGGCTTGTCTGGCTTAAGAAGGATCAACTGGATAATACAGCAGAAGACCAGGCTGATGTCTCATTAAGCTACACTCCAGAATTCATTCTCTCTCTCTCTCTCTCCTCTTTTCTATCTTTGACTCATACAACTACAACGAGACGATAGTCCTTAATCTAGACAGAAGCAGATAGTTCTTTTCAGTAGACGGCCTCAATATGGACTTTCAAGACCTCTGTTATCTGGTCATTCTCATGTACTCTCTCTCTCTCTCTCTCTCTCTCTTTCTCTTTCTCCCTCTCTCTTGTACGAGAGAACCAGTTCCTCACCACAATAGGGGGCAGCGCCCCTTCACCCACCACTCACAATGGAGCCTAAGAACCCATTACACCTTGTAATTAATACTGATAATTGGATTTTTACGCCACAGTTAAGCGATAATTAGAAGTGGTGCTGAGGTACGGTTACCGCATCTCATGTGTGTTTATATGTATCTCCACGTGTGCATTCACTCCTGTCTGCGGGGGTTGAGCTATAGCTCCTGGGTACACGAGGGGAATATGTAGCTCTTGGGCCCCGCAGGATAATTATGTCCTGCAGGATACTGGAAATAGCAGACGGAAGATCGAGCCTGCACTCGCTATGCGCTGAATGACCCACATGTGTTTAGCGCTCCCCACGTACACAAAATAAACAAAACTAAGGCTTACTTGAATGTTTAGATTCAGCGTTTCTGCTCCTGCTCGTTTCCCCTCGTGTAATTAGTTTATATTGCATCTATGGATATCTTGTATGTCGTAACCATGTCTCCTTCCATAGGAGACGATTAAAACACATGTGCAACAGTTGAGTATATTTACTGTCGAAACGTTTCGCCTACACAGTGGGCTTCTTCAGTCAAATATAGAGGCAGCAGGTGTAGTTGTGAAATGAAGGCGATAGGTGACGTAATCAGTCAATGAACCTTCGAGAAATAATATTTGAGGTGGTCAGTCCCTCAGTCTGGAGAAGAGTTCAGCTTCACAGTCTGCATCGATAGGAAGCTGAAGCACGGGAACGGAGCCTTAAATACTGTCGAAGGTGAGGTGGAAGATCTCGAAGACGTATCAGGGGACGGGAGTCACTAGTAGAAGAGGGCAGGTGACAGAATTAACTTTCTGAATCTTTTCCGACACGCACCTGAAAAATGTTATGGTGATGCCGACAAGATGTGGAAAAAGACACTTATGTCCAGTTCAGGACATTTATTAGAGAAAATGTTTCGCCGACAATTTGTACAGAAAAATTGTCGATTTTGTAAAGCAGGTCTTAGCCCAGTCTAAAACTGTTTTATAGAAGCTAAATAAGGAACTCAGGGGGGTCAGGAAATTCATTATTTTCATGTATATTGGCCGCCTCCCTCCCTCCCAGGTTAATTACAGGTAGGCACGGCAAGTTATGGCAACAAGTACGGTAGCTGGTGGCTACACAAAGGTCACGGTGCCAAAACTAGCCCACGTGCCAACAGTAGCCCTGGCGCTAACAGTAGTCCTGGCGCTAACAGTAGTCCTGGTGCTAACAGCAGTCCTGGTGCTAACAGCAGTCCTGGTGCCAACAGTAGACCTGGTGACAAGAGCTGTCCTGGTGCCACCAGTGACTCCTTCCTGGGGCCATAACACACAAACTTTTGAAGTGTCAGAAACAGTATCACAGGAAGACAATGGCAGTGGTCCAGGAAGATAATTATAGTGGTCCAGGAAGACAATGATAGTGGTCCAGGAAGACAATGATAGTGGTCCAGGAAGACAATGATAGTGGTCCAGGAAAACAATGGTAGTGGTCCAGGAAGACAATGGTAGTGGTCCAGGAAGGCAATGATAGTGGTCCAGGAAGACAATGATGATGGTCCAGGAAGACAATCATAGTGGCCCAGGAAGACAATGGTAGTGGCCCAAGAAGACAATGGTAGTGATCCAAGAAGACAATCACAGAGATCCAGGAAGACAATGGTAGTGGTCCAAGAAGACAATCACAGAGATCCAGGAAGACAATGGTAGTGGTCCAAGAAGACAATCACAGAGATCCAGGAAGACAATGGTAGTGGTCCAAGAAGACAATCACAGAGATCCAGGAAGACAATGGTAGTGGTCCAAGAAGACAATCACAGAGATCCAGGAAGACAATGGTAGTGGTCCAAGAAGACAATCACAGAGATCCAGGAAGACAATGGTAGTGGTCTAGGAAGACGGTAGTGATCAACAGTGTAGTTGCTTTGTACTGATCCTCTTTAACTGAGCGGTATTTAGCAGTCGGGAAGGGGGTAAGGGGAGGGCTTGCTCTACGAGCTCCGCCACCCACCAATCCCAACGATGGGTGGCGTAGTCGCACTGTGGGTGATATAGCCCCACTGTGGATGGACAGCCCCACTGTCGGTAGAGATTCCTGCGTGTGTGGCAGTCCCGCTGTGGGTAGTGCAGTCCAACAAGGCATCCCCCACTGTGGGCAGTTTAGCACCACTGTGGGCGGCACAGTACCGCTGTGGGACACAGTTCCACCGTAGACCATAAAGAGATTCCTTTTGGTACGGATAGTAACAATGACGTCTTGAACAAAGCTGAGGGACTGATCACCTCAAACTACTACTACTACTACTACTACTACTACTACTACTACTACTACTACTACTACTACTACTACGTTGCGTCTTCCATCGTCTCCACTATTATTGTCTACTTTTCATTCATAATGCCACTGGTTGGTGAAACGCCTCCACAATAAACTTCAGCAAGTTTTGCAGACGTAAGTCTTACTCCATGCTAGACAGGTCACCCTTTCTAGACAGGATGGGCGAGTGACGGATGATGGAAAGATAAAAACTACGGATGATGGTCATGATCAATGAAGAGTGACCAAGAATGATGGAGAACTACATAATGACTGGCATAAGATGATGAAAAATTTATCTAGGGTCTTGTGTGTGTGTGTGTGTGTGGAGGGGAGGGAAGGGGTTAATGGGGTGTCACCTATTTGTGGTTGCAGGGGTCGATTCTCAGTTCCTGACCTCGCCTCTTAGCTTGCCACTCTCTTGATTCACTCCCTCTTTGCCTCGTGGGCACTATCGTACCTGCTCTTAAAACTACGCTCCCTCTTAGCCTCGTGGGCACTATCGTACCTGCTCTTAAAACTATGTATGGAGTCTGCCTCCATCACTTCCTCACCAAGATCATTCCGCATCCCGTCCATTCTAAGACTGAAGAAATACTTCCTAACATTCCTGTGGCTCATCTCCGTCTTTTAACTTCCAGCTGTGTCCCCAAGTTTCCATTTTTCTCCTCTCAAACAGCCTATCCCTGTCTACTTTATCAATTCCTGAGTATTTTGTATGTTGTAATAATTTCCCGTCCTGGTTCTTCTGTCCTCTAATGTTGTTAGGTCCAATTCCATTAGCCTCTCCTGGCTGTTCATGTCCCTTAGTTCAGGAGTAATCCTTGTTGCATACTTTTGCACGTTCTTCAGTTTCTTGACATGCTTTCTCAGGTGTGAGTTCCATACCGGTTTTGATGAATTAGACACTGGAAATGTTTTGCCAACCAGTAGCTTCCTCAGTCCAATACAGAGAATAATTGTTGAAGATAAACCATACCATGGGCAGGGACAGAACCCGCGATCAGAGAGTCATAAAACTCCAGACTGATTTCGTGAGTCAGAATTGTTAAAGATTATATCAAGATTATCAAGATTGATGGACTGATCATATTGACTCTAGGCTGAGGGACTAATTACTTCAAACTCCTTCTGATCTTCAACAAGTCTCTTTTGTACTGGACTAAGGAAGCAATTGGTTGGCGAAATGTTTCCATAATAAAGATACACAAGTGCTGCACAGGTGTCCAGTTCATCATCGTGTCTGTTCTCTGAACCAGTTAACTACACACCGGTGCTGCATGCTGCAAGACGGGCCCAATGTATGTGGAATAAAGGGCACGGAAAGACTCCTGAAGGCTACCCGTAGATTCGCCCGACGAGCATTGGCTGGAGAGGTTATTCGACTGATGTGAGCCTCGAGTGTTATACTGGAGTCTGCAGCCTCTGCCATCCCTAGACCCGTTTCAGGTCTCCTTGCTTTTTCCCAAATCTTGTATTTACTAAATTTGTGTGTGGTGGGGGGGATGGAATGGTGTGTTTGTCTGCCTTTCTGAACTTCAAGACACACACACACACACACACATATACACACAAACACACACACACACACAAACACAAACACACACACACACACACACACACACACACACACACACACCAGTTTGGAACCCACACCTAGCCAAGCGTGTAAAGAAACTAGAGAAAGTGCAAAGGTTTGCAACAAGACTAGTCCCAGAGCTAAGAGGTATGTCCTACGAGGAGAGGTTAAGGGAAATCAACCTGACGACACTGAAGGACAGGAGAGATAGGGGGGACATGATAACGACTTACAAAATACTGAGAGGAATTGACAAGGTGGACAAAGACAGGATGTTCCAGAGACTGGACACAACAACACGGGGACACAGTTGGAAACTGAAGACACAGATGAATCACAGGGATGTTAGGAAATATTTCTTCAGCCACAGAGTAGTCAGGAAGTGGAATAGTTTGGGAATCGATGTAGTGGAGGCAGGATCCATACATAGCTTTAAGCAGAGGTACGATAAAGCTCATGGTTCAGGGAGAGTGACCTAGTAGCGACCAGTGAAGAGGCGGGGCCAGGAGCTTGGACTCGACCCCTGCAACCTCAACTAGGTGAGAACTAGGTGAGTACACACACACACAAAGAAAGAGAGAGAGAGAGAAACATATGAATAAGGGATTAAGATTAGTGAACCAGTGGCAGTCTTAAAGCAGAGCGTGTAATGTGTGTGTGTGTGTGTGTGTATGAGCGTAATGTGATGAACGTATAACGACGGGAATTGTAATGACTGGCGTAGGATGACACCAACGTATAGCGAACTCCTCCTTTGTATTCGCCTTTCTGCGCCTGCAACCTCCATCTCTTGGGCTGCGCCACTGACCTTCGATTAAATGGCGTGGCTTACTACCAGCTCCTTTTGGAATGCCCTATCTGCTTTTAAAAGCCGGATATATTCTTTTATGTATACAATACCTACACGCCTACAGCAAGCCTGTGCTTCAGGCTTGAGGGACTGACCACCACCTACCAAGGTTGACGGACTGATTACGTCAAAACTAATAATAATATCTCCAGTATTGTAGATGAATGGTTCACAGAACCGACACGTTGATAAATTAGACACATGTGCAACTCTTGGGTATCTTTATTGAGGAAACGTTTCGCCACACAGTGGCTTCATCAGTCCATACAAAGGAGAATCTTGAGAACAGGAGGAGAATGAGGTAATCAGTCCCTCAACCTTGAGTCGATGTGGTCAGTCCATCAATCTTGAATAGAATACGACATATGAGCGGAGAAGGAGCTTATAAACCGTAGGCAGGAGAGGTGCAGCAGTTGCAGATGGTGTCACATTTGTTCAATGTGGAAGTAGGTCGTGCCCAAGGGTTAGGCAAGCGAAGACACCATCTACAACTGCTGCACCTCTCCTGCCTACGGGTTATAAGCTCCTTCTCCGCTCATATGCCGTATTCTATTTAAGATTGATGGACTGACCACATCGACTCAAGGTTGAGGGACTGATTACCTCATTCTCCTCCTGTTCTCAAGATTCTCCTTTGTATGGACTGATGAAGCCACTGTGTGGCGAAACGTTTCCTCAATAAAGATACCCAAGAGTTGCACATGTGTCTAATTTATCAATATCTCCAATGTTGTAATCGACTGAAGAAGCCTGTGTTGCAAGCGAAATGTTTCGGCAACTGAAATATCTAAGTGTTGCACATCTGTCTTATTCTTTTTGTCATATTCCTTCCCAATACATTCCAATTATCGATTACACTGAGGGAAACTCTTTCGTTCGTACTTCGGCCTCAACTGAGATCCCAATTTCCCGTCATTCTGTATCCTCCCATCTCAGTCTCTCCTTACCAACTTTTTGTACGTCTCCGGGAAGATCTCGTAAGCTGTGATCATGTCTCCTCTGGTTCTTTAGTCTTGTAGTTGACATAAGAGCTAGTTCTGTGAAATAAAACACGTGTACACTGTTAATGTTACTGAGGAAACGTTTCGCCACGAATGTTCAATCAACAAAACATCCTTGCACTGTACACATGCTTTACTGAACAAGATTTAGTTCTCTGAATCTATCTTGGCATCCTTGTTCTCAAAGGTCTGAAACATCGAGGGAATAATTGTTCACCAACTAGAAATTGGTTTCAGACCAGCGATATCGTTGACTAAGATACATGTGTAACAGTTGGCGAAACTTCTCAACAGTCAAATACTGTCAAATACGTTTCTTCAGTCAAATACAGTCACAGGTGTAGCAGTGAAAAGAAGGTGATGTAATCATTCCATCAACCTTGAAGAAATAGTATTTGAGATGGTCAGTCCCTCAGCCTGGAGAAGAGTTCAGCGCCATGGAGTCGATGTAATGAGTCAGTCTTCAAAAGATTGATGGACTCATTACTCCAGGCAGAGGGACTGATTACCTCCAACTCTTTCTGATCTACACCTCTATTCTCTATACTGGACTAATGAAGCCACTGTGTGGCTAAAAGTATCCACAATAAAAATACCCAAGTGTTGCATATGTGTCTAATTTATCAGCCTTACGGTTGTGTGAACCACTCATGTACATGTCCAAAGATGTACTTACACTTGCACTACTGTCTCAGAGGAGATCCCTGCACGCATGTAAATTATAACGTATGTAAGAGACTTCTTGCAGTTTAAGACTTGAATACGGTGATGTGCCTGAGAGACCGACCAAAGTTCCTCATCTATGGGAAGAAATCTTGTCAAACTCTGGTCATCAGGATGAGCTGCTTCCAGCCGAACTTTAAAATTCAAAGTCAAAATGATCAAAGTTTCAAAGGTGTGAAGGAACCGTGCGTTGGCTGAGTCTGTTTGTGTTGTATTATAATGAAATGGCAGGAGTGGCAGTTTTTTTTTTACTGCCACGCCCCTCTCTGCCCCACCCCTGGCCAACCTTACCCCACCCCTGGCCCACCTTGCCCCAAACCTGGCCCACCTTACCCCACCAAGGTGGGTGATGGGTAGTGTGCTCCAGTTTCTAGTACAAGACTGTTTCAGCTGATATTACGGGATAACAATTTCCACTCCTTCCCCAGCCTCCTCCTCCCTAATCTCATTACAGCACTGTATTCACACAGGTAACTGTCCTCCTTAATACTTGCCTCTTCTCACCTTCCTCACCACATCTGTACTACACATGTGCTACAGGTATCAGAACATGTGCAATAACAGGTGTACTACAGGAGCAAGAACAGGTGTGCTACAAGTGCAAGAACAGGTGTGCTACAGGTGTAAGAACAGGTGTGCTACAGGTGAGGCCACGAAATAAAGGACCAAAGCCAGTTGACACAGTGATACCTGCACGACAAAGAACATTTAAGCAAATTAGTAGTGAACTCTCGCGGGGGGCAGAACTGGAATTATAGGTCAGTGATTCCTGGTAATATTCCAGGTGGCGCCAGCCTCACCCCCCCCAAAAGGTCGAAAGGTCAACCTTCACATCCCTAGAGGATGCTCGTCTCTCTATCAATTTTCAATTCTATCGTTTTGCGTGACAGGTTGCTTAATAATCCCTTCGGTGTTTGCCTCTCAGCCATTTTATCCCCCTCCCCTCTCCTCCTCCTCCTGTTATTCTCTCCCTACCTAATCATTTGTGCTCCTTCTTCCCTCTTTCTTTAAGATGGCATCAACTTCCTCTTTAGCATCCACTTACTAACACGCCTCGATAGATACTGTCTTTCACGAGAATTACAGTAGTGCACATATTAATTGGGATAGGAGTAAATTTTGTGATTACCTCATGTCTTAGTCTCCGGCTTAATGTAGTTTGGGTTCTTTTCTTTTCAGAAGAGTTTGCTACCGACTTCCGGCAACTATCCAGCTGTGTTATTACCCTGCGACTCTTGTCAGTGCTACAACAGCTGTAGTGTTACCCTGCGACTCTCATCAGTGCTACAACAGCTGTAGTGTTACCCTGCGACTCTCGTCAGTGCTACAACAGCTGTGGTATCCTGCGACTCTCGTCAGTGCTACAACAGCTGTTGTTCTGTAAGGCTCTTCCTGCAAGCATGCTCTGTGAGTGAATGTGGTTTTGCCAAATTCCCCCTTCAGTTCATGATTAGTGCTAAAATTCATGATGATGTTACACCTAGGAAGCGTGCAAGTATTGTAGCTCAGAAAACATGCTGATTATCTATCATATCACTGTCGTGTACTTTTCAAATAAACATTCATTCTCCAAATAAATATCTTATTTCATCACTGTCCCAATTAATATGCACATTACTATAGGTTAGCATGTCCATTATTAACAGCAGTGCTTTTAATATAACAGCGGCAGGACGACGCAAATATAACTAGCATATAATCCAGGTATATATATACACATCAGCCGGGAATATATTGTAATGTAACATGGGATATGTTAAAAAAGGAGCCCACGTGTTTACATGATAGCCGGATGTGACGTCACAACTATTAACTATACCAAACTGAATTAAGAGTCAGCTTGTTACCTATAGTAGTTGTTAGTGTCAGGTGATGACTAACAACTCCCTATGGTTGTTGTTAGGTTAATTATGGTTGTCTGTGATGACCTCCTAACCTCCTGACTACAGTAATCACATGCCTGATCACTGAAGGGGCTATCTGGGTTGATCCCCTAAAAAGGGGTGTGTAGTAATAATTCCCTGAACCTAGAACCCTTCACCAACATCAAGGCACTCCCTTGAAGGGAAGGGAGAGAATATCTCCCCTAGCCCTCCTTACATAATCACATGACCTTAATTCCGTAATCACTCGGCCAAATAATTAATTTAAAAAGGGCAGTTAGGGGGAACGAAGGGTAGTTAAGGGACGTAGTAATTACCCAGGTGTAGCGATACCGTAATTACCGGCCAGGATAATAATGACTGCCCAGGGTGATAAGAAAAACATATAATTCTCCTCCAATGGAGAAGGGAGCAAGGGTAGAGCACGGAGAAAGAAAGGCAGAGAAGAGAAAATAGAGAGGGACAGAAGAGAATACAGACAAAAGAGAAAGAGAGAGAGAGAGAGAGAGAGAGAGAGAGAGAGAGAGAGAGAGAGAGAGAGAGAGAGAGAGAGAGAGAGAGAGAGAGAGAGAACTGACAAGTGTATGAATGAGATGAGAAAGAGAGAAATGGAAGACGGGGAGATAGAATATAAAAATACGAGATTGAATGGAAGATAGTGAGACAGATGGCAGGAGACTGAGAAGGGTACAAAGGAGAGAAAAAGAGGAATGACGGGTGTAAGGAAGGATAACACAGAGTGAAAAGGTGAATGGGAAGAAGATAACAACGATGAGAGGAGAAAAATGAGAAAAATAAGAGATAGGTGGGTAGAAGAGAGAGCAAACGAACGAGAAGAAAATGGGGAAAGCGTGAGGGAGAGGAGGAGGAAAGAGAGAGAGGAATGTACACAACAAATGTTTTGCCGGAAGGGAAAAAAAGGATCAATAAATAAGGTTAAGATAAAGATAAAAATATTATCCTTATTAGTACAGGATGGAGAGTCAACCATGACACCTTATGATGTTGGTAGCCGGTAGAAGGTCAGTGGAAGGTCACATGACCAGAAGCTCCACTGAGCGGATCACAACATGACTAACACTTGCGTCAGGAGAACTTATCACACTTCTCATGACAAACTAGCTGACGAATTAGACACATGTGCAACACTTGGATATCTTTCATCAATAATGACACCCAGGTGTTACACATGTGTGCTATTTATCAACTCCTCGGTATTGCTCACTGTGATTGCAAAACAATAGCACCTCCTTTCCTGGCCACCTACCAGTCCCTGATACTCCCCCGTCACCCGCTGCTAGCAGTCTAGGTGACCCAGCAAGGTGAAGGTTGGTTACCTGTTGTTCCTGGAGGACGGTTGTGTCACCGCTATGATGCAACACTCACCTGCAAAGAAACGAAGTGTTTGTTAGGTTTGTTTGAGAGATCAGCAGGGAGGTATTGTTACCTTCTGTTATTGTTTGTATAGTCAGTGTACCTGCCCCTCTGTGTGTGTGTGTGTGTGTGTGTGTGTGTGGAGAGAGCGAGAGAGAGAGAGAGAGAGAGAGAGAGAGAGAGAGAGAGAGAGAGAGAGAGAGAGAGAGAGAGAGAGAGAGAGAGAGAGAGAGAGAGAGAGAGAGAGAGACAGAGAGAGTATGCTCCACTTTCTTGGTTTGCCTGCCCCCCCCTCTCATCTGCGACTGTTTGACAGCGTAGAGAACAGAGCAAGACGTCTCATCTCTCGCCTGGACCCATCCTGGACAGATCTGTCATTTCAGCAGAGCCTTCAACACAGGAGGGATGTGGGTGGGCTTACTATTATGTACAAGGCCAATATTGTCAAAGTACCACACTTGGATCCACTTCGAGGACAGCGTGAAACAAGCTTTTATACCACAAGACGGGCAGAAAGCAGCAACTTCACTCTGGCTGTACCCTTCTCCAGAACATCACTCCATCTGAGATCATATATACCCAGGATGACTCGAGTATGAAACACATTCGTACAGCATAATGATGTCAACGAGATAAAGTCAGTTGATCAAATGAAAATGCTGGTCCACAGATGGCTCCAACTTCATCCTGTTCCCTACTTGTATGCCTCATAACAATAAAAATGCTTTCAAATGAGCTGATGTAGGTAAGAGCTCTTAGCTTGCCAATAAAGTTAGGAATCCTTAACCTGTAAATAGCTTGTCAATAAAGCTAGGGATCCTTAACCTTTTCAAACCCTATGTAAAAAAAAAAGAGGGAGGGAGGTAGCGCTTCGGTAGCCCGATTTAAGCTCTAAGGTGTCATCTACCAGAAGTCAGGGTATGTCTACAAGATCCGATATCTACCTCCGATACTCAGGTGACGGAGGTAGCAGAGCGGCCCGCCAGCTTGAAACAGACCCTAGAAGACGCACAAACACAGGGGCCTGTGAGCATGCCACAACTTTGCTGCAATAAGACCAGAGATCCCTCGGAGCATGGGGGAAAACTGCGCTCTCAAATTTCTGAAAGTTAGGTGACAAGCTTGTCAGAGAACACCAAGGATCGCAGAGCGACCATCTCTCTCTCTTTTTTTCAGAAACTCGGTGTTGTGATCCAGAGAGAGAGAGAGAGAGAGCCTGTATCATCCTGGCCACACGGCATACATTAGGGCAGCTAAAGAACTCAAAATATAGCTTCCATGCCATTCAAAACGTGTGTTTGAAATAGTCTTTAAATGAACACACACACACACACACACACACACACACACACACACACACACACACACACACACACACACACACACACACACACACACACACAGCTAGATAAGCATATATTGTAGATGGTGTGAGTATTAGAGAGAGATTACGGTGCTGAGGGGAGCGGTTAGGTCACGATGCTAAGTCTACACACTCCTTGAAGAAGGTTGAAGAATTTAAAAACTTGGAAGCGGTGCCAGTGGATGTGACCTTTGTGCCAGAATAAACGCTGCCAGACTTTCTGCTCAAAACTGCCTTATGCCTTTGATCTTACAATCACAAGTTTTATTATTATTATTATTATCAATGTTTATTCAAGGGGAAGCACTAAACTCGTAATGGTTACTCAGCACATGTGGAACGGGAGGTAATCCGTTTAATCCAAGGAAAGAGATGTTAGCTCTAATTCCTAGAAGCAAGAGCCCTTCAGCAGCATCAAGGCACCTCCACCTTTGCAGTGGCAACTTTTGTCTATCGCAAGTGCATAATCTATCCTATAGAAGTCTGGTAGTTTACCAGTGTCTATTGATCTATTGAAGGTTAGAATTAGCATTGCTTCTATCGTTCTACTGACGGATCGAGCCAGTAGTGTGTAAGTTTACCTGCTTCCATCCATCTATTGAAGAACTGAGGGAGTAGTTTACTGAGCGCTGACTCCCCTTCCCAGGGCGATATATTGTCTGGTGCCTCTGGCTTTGATGTGTCCAGCACCGTCAGCAATTTCACCATTTCCTGGCTTGATGTTTCAGAGTTGGCTACCTCTGGACTATTTTCCTCGTTCTCTTTTCTGGTCTTTGTAACGGGTCTGTGTGTGTGTGTGTGTGTGTGTGTGTGTGTGTGTGTGTGTGTGTGTGTGTGTGTGTGTGTGTGTGTGTGTGTGTGTGTGTGTGTGTGTGTGTATGTGTGTGTGTACGTGTGTGTGTTATTGTGTTAGTGTTAGTGTTATTGCCTCCATGCACTTGCATGACTTCCAGGGGGAAGAGGCGACGAACGATTAACACCATGCACTTCCTTGTTCATTCCCCTCCCGTGTTCTCTTTGTTCTTTGAGGCTGACTTGTTCCTGTCCTGCTCTGTTCTTCGTTCTCCTTTGCTTTGTTCATGGTGTAAGCTTTTACTGTTTTGTTCATGTGTACATTTCCTGTTTTTTTTTTTTGTCTTCTTTTCCTGCTTCTGCTTAGCGTTTTTGTCCAATCACGACTAATTTTCCTATTTTTTTTATAGTTATACCCTCGAAGTTCGGTCTCAGGTCTCGCTTCTTGCCTGGCAACTTGGTCAACTAGGCTGTTTGTGCTAGCCACTCGCAGGTCCACACAGCCGTGTGCTCCAGTTTCCTTCTGAAAACTTCATACTTCGTTCCGGAAATATTTTTGTTTTTGCTGGTATGATGTTGATGAGTCTTGGACCACGTACGTTAAGACAGTGTTCTGTAACTGTACTAACGGCACCCCCTGCTTTTGTCCGGGTGTACTGTCAGTCCATCCTCTTAATAACAGACAGCATCTCGCAATTACCAAGACAGAGAGAGTGACTGCCTAACGAGTCTTGTGATGAATGGTTTGAAAAACCGACAAGTTGAAGATTGAGACACTTATGCAGCATATGGGAATCTTTATTCAGGGATTCCCATATGCTGCATAAGTGTCTCAATCTTCTAACGAGTCTTAATCTTACAGTCAATATAACATAGATATTTGTTTCTACTGCTGTCTTCTCTAATCTTCTGCATCTTGTCTTCCATTATTCTTCTTCGTCCTCTTTGGCTGTATAGAAACCTGAGGAAAACAAGTTGCGAAAGAAGTTTTTTAATGTCGCAACGTTTCGCTCTATGTAGAGCTTTATCAAGCCACGACAAAGCTCTTCACAACAAAATGTCTAGTACACCATTTCGCCTATCCCTTCACACATTAAAATTATAATATATACAGCAAAACGCTAACTAATTTATAAGCCATATACAATATATAAACAAGAGGTGCATAGCGAGATACTGAAAGTTTAAGTGTCGTGAAGAATTCAGAACCCACGTTTTATCACACTTAAATTCCTATGTCCAGCCTCAAAATGGCCAACCTTTATTCTGTAACCTTGTTCAGTTTTATTTATTTGATGACATAATGGAAGGGAGGAGCGGGAGCTGGCACTGCCACTCAGAACACACGTCAAATAACTTCACAATTATGAGTGTTGTGAGAGGGACTCACTGAATTCAGTGGCCATGTCGACTCCTCAGCTTCGAGTGCTCTCTCCTTACCACCTACCACCTACCCTGGACCATTATCGCGGCGAAACATCGCTTGATTTCCTCTCCATTTTGTGGGTTCGTTGTGAATTGTTGCAGTTACATCATTTTCGATCAAAAGTGTAATAATCGATAGACTTTAGCGGTCTGTGACAAGGCACGAGGCCTGGTCACAGACCGGGCTGCGGGGGCGTTGATCCGCAAAACCCTCTCCAGGTATACTCCAGGTATATTAGAAAAAAGCCTCCAACTACTCTGAGTCGTCGAAATATTCAATTTACTTTTTACTATTTACTCTTCATGGGATTTAAAAAAAAATGCCGTGGTATTGTGACTTGTTTTACTTTGGTCTCTGTGTAGGTCTTTTATCACTGGTTTTTGGTCTCTTTTTGAGGTGCTAGGATGTGTCGCTCAGATTAGCGCCAACCACACGCTCAATGAAATTTCTCCTGGCTAGTTAAACACAAACACACATGCAACCACAAATAGGCAAGTATACACATACAACAACAACAACACCGGACAAGTGTCTACTGACAAGTGTCTTTGACAACTACTAACTACACGCACACACACACACACACACACACACACACACACACACACACACACACACACACACACACACACACACACACACACACCTACACACACACACACCTACACACACACACACCTACACACACAACAGGCCTAGTGTCTAATCGACATGTGCCTAGGACAAAATGGTAAATAACACACACACACACACACACACACACACACACACACACACACACACACACACACACACACACACACACACACACACACACACACGTGGTGTGGTAATGATGAGTTACGGCAACAGGAAGTCTTATTTTAAGGTTCAGATCCTCGACAATATAGCGACGGGAAAATGTTTTTGGGCAGTTAACCTCGTAAAGTTGTCTGCGAGGCTGTTATTAAGGCGGTGTGTTTGTCCATGTACCTGCCTCTTCCTGACTTTGTTTACACACTGACTACCGCCCACAACATGCAAATAAATAAAAAAATGAGTTGCTTGGTAATGGAGGAGGAAATTGTTAGTGACAAGATAGTTGAAGAGGAGGAGTGGTGGCTTGGGCAGGGGATGAAGAGGAAGGGGGTGGTAAGAGGGGAGGGGAGGAGGAATAAAAGAGGAGGGGGAATAAAGGAAGGAGTGTGTCGAGTGAAGTGTGTTTGGTGGTAGTGACGTGTGGCAGTGTGTGTGTGTGTGTGTGTGTGTGTGTGTGTGTGTGTGTGTGTGTGTGTGTGTGTGTGTGTGTATATCTGTGTGTGTGTGTGTGTGTGTGTGTGTGTGTGTGTGTGTGTGTGTGTGTGTGTGTGTGTGTGTGTGTGTGAGTGTATATGTGTGTGTGTGTGAGTGTGTGTGTGTGTGTATGAGTGTGTGTGTGTGAGTGTGTATGTGTGTGTGTGTGTGTGTGTGTGTGTGTGTGTGTGTGTGTGTGTGTGTGTGTGTGTGTGTGTGTGTGTGTGAGTGTGTATGTGTGTGTGTGTGTGTGTGTGTGTGTGTGTGTGTGTGTGTGTGTGTGTGTGTGTGTGTGTGTGTGTGTGTGTGTGTGTGTGTGTGTGTGTGTGTGTGTGTGTGTGTGTGTGTGTGTGTGTGTGTGTGTGTGTGTGTGTGTGTGTGTGTGTGTGTGTGTGTGTATGTGTGTTTCTCAGCTTTAACATTATAACGAATCATTTAAAACAATTTCTATTCAGTATTTTTATAAGGAAATATTTTATTATGTATTTTCATAAGGGATTTTTTTTTTTCAATAAAAACGTGATAGTTGAGCAGTGCGCTGCTACCCACTTCTATGTGACAGTTACACAGCAAGAACAAAAGACAGCTATATTTACCCTGTCATGGTACATCACACGAAGGGTGATCAACAGAGGAGGGAAGGTGACAGCTGATCTGTGCTCTCTACGACAGCACCAAAACTTTAATCAGAACTCAAACTGCCACAGCCACTTATGAAGCATGACAGCCGCAAAATATTGGGCAGCAGCTGAGAACCCTTGATGCTGGCGAGGGGCTCTTGAACCAACAAAATGAAACTAACCTACCTTTCCTTGGATCAACTGTGACTGCCTGGCAGTTTCCTGGCGCTGTATGACCCCTTCGCATCCAGCGTTCCGTCATGATATACTGGTATATCATGGACGATACCCACAAGTAGCCATGAGGAAGCTGACCCACATAACTGAACACTTTCCACAAATCATAAAATAGTGAAGCTGCTAAACGACTACTACAAGTTTGCTCCATACTAGTATACCATGACTCTAACAATATGTAACCACCGCCTCTATAACTAAAAACTTTATGTGAAACACCCCACTCAGTTGGAGGTCAGTCAATATCCACGATGCTCTAACGGTCTAACCAGTGGCTCATCACTCCTACATCATGTATCTAGTGGCCCGGTGGCCTGGTGGAGTGGCCCGGTGGCCTGGTGGCTAAAAGCTCCCGCTTCACATACGGAGGGCCCGGGTTCGATTCCCGGCGGGTGGAAACATTTCGACACGTTTCCTTACACCTATTGTCCTGTTCACCTAGCAGCAAATGGGTACCTGGGTGTTAATCGACTGGTGTGGGTCGCATCCTGGGGGACAAGATTAAGGACCCCAATGGAAATAAGTTAGACAGTCCTCGATGACGCACTGACTTTCTTGGGTTATCCTGGGTGGCTAACCCTCCGGGGTTAAAAATCCGAACGAAATCTTATCTTATCTTATCTAGTATGTCTGTAAGATTGATGTCTCAGTAATTAGAATGTAGTGGATTTTGATTGGCTTCCCATACACACTCAGTACAATAACTTACCATATATGATATACTCTATAGTGAACCTCTTAAATATTTTATATGTTAAATGAAAAAGCAGATCTCATAATTTTTTATATAAACAAATCTTTTAGAAACTCAAGATCATTTTTTAAACAAATTCATTATAAAAAAAAGTCGTCAGTGTCTCTCTGGCTACCTGCAAGTCTGTCTGTCTGGTTACCTGCAAGTCTGTCTGTCTGGTTACCTGCAAGTCTGTCTGTCTGGTTACCTGCAAGTCTGTCTGTTTACCTGCAAGTCTGTCTGTCTGGTTACCTGCAAGTCTGTCTGTCTGGTTACCTGCAAGTCTGTCTGTCTGGTTACCTGCAAGTCTGTCTGTCTGGTTACCTGCAAGTCTGTCTGTCTGGTTACCTGCAAGTCTGTCTGTCTGGTTACCTGCAAGTCTGTCTGTCTGGTTACCTGCAAGTCTGTCTGTCTGGTTACCTGCAAGTCTGTCTGTCTGGCTACCTGCAAGTCTGTCTGTCTGGTTACCTGCAAGTCTGTCTGTCTGGTTACCTGCAAGTCTGTCTGTCTGGTTACCTGCAAGTCTGTCTGTCTGGTTACCTGCAAGTCTGTCTGTCTGGTTACCTGCAAGTCTGTCTGTCTGGTTACCTGCAAGTCTGTCTGTCTGGTTACCTGCAAGTCTGTCTGTCTGGTTACCTGCAAGTCTGTCTGTCTGGTTACCTGCAAGTCTGTCTGTCTGGTTACCTGCAAGTCTGTCTGTCTGGTTACCTGCAAGTCTGTCTGTCTGGTTACCTGCAAGTCTGTCTGTCTGGTTACCTGCAAGTCTGTCTGTCTGGTTACCTGCAAGTCTGTCTGTCTGGTTACCTGCAAGTCTGTCTGTCTGGTTACCTGCAAGTCTGTCTGTCTGGTTACCTGCAAGTCTGTCTGTCTGGTTACCTGCAAGTCTGTCTGTCTGGTTACCTGCAAGTCTGTCTGTCTGGTTACCTGCAAGTCTGTCTGTCTGGTTACCTGCAAGTCTGTCTGTCTGGTTACCTGCAAGTCTGTCTGTCTGGTTACCTGCAAGTCTGTCTGTCTGGTTACCTGCAAGTCTGTCTGTCTGGTTACCTGCAAGTCTGTCTGTCTGGTTACCTGCACTGTCTGTCTGGCTACCTGCAAGTCTGTCTGTCTGGTTACCTGCAAGTCTGTCTGTCTGGTTACCTGCAAGTCTGTCTGTCTGGTTACCTGCAAGTCTGTCTGTCTGGTTACCTGCAAGTCTGTCTGTTTACCTGCAAGTCTGTCTGTCTGGTTACCTGCAAGTCTGTCTGTCTGGTTACCTGCAAGTCTGTCTGTCTGGTTACCTGCAAGTCTGTCTGTCTGGTTACCTGCAAGTCTGTCTGTCTGGTTACCTGCAAGTCTGTCTGTCTGGTTACCTGCAAGTCTGTCTGTCTGGTTACCTGCAAGTCTGTCTGTCTGGTTACCTGCAAGTCTGTCTGTCTGGTTACCTGCAAGTCTGTCTGTCTGGTTACCTGCAAGTCTGTCTGTCTGGTTACCTGCAAGTCTGTCTGTCTGGTTACCTGCAAGTCTGTCTGTCTGGTTACCTGCAAGTCTGTCTGTCTGGTTACCTGCAAGTCTGTCTGTCTGGTTACCTGCAAGTCTGTCTGTCTGGTTACCTGCAAGTCTGTCTGTCTGGTTACCTGCAAGTCTGTCTGTCTGGTTACCTGCAAGTCTGTCTGTCTGGCTACCTGCAAGTCTGTCTGTCTGGTTACCTGCAAGTCTGTCTGTCTGGTTACCTGCAAGTCTGTCTGTCTGGTTACCTGCAAGTCTGTCTGTCTGGTTACCTGCAAGTCTGTCTGTCTGGTTACCTGCAAGTCTGTCTGTCTGGTTACCTGCAAGTCTGTCTGTCTGGTTACCTGCAAGTCTGTCTGTCTGGTTACCTGCAAGTCTGTCTGTCTGGTTACCTGCAAGTCTGTCTGTCTGGTTACCTGCAAGTCTGTCTGTCTGGTTACCTGCAAGTCTGTCTGTCTGGTTACCTGCAAGTCTGTCTGTCTGGTTACCTGCAAGTCTGTCTGTCTGGTTACCTGCAAGTCTGTCTGTCTGGTTACCTGCAAGTCTGTCTGTCTGGGTACCTGCAAGTCTGTCTGTCTGGTTACCTGCAAGTCTGTCTGTCTGGTTACCTGCAAGTCTGTCTGTCTGGTTACCTGCACGTCTGTCTGTCTGGTTACCTGCAAGTCTGTCTGTCTGGTTACCTGCAAGTCTGTCTGTCTGGGTACCTGCAAGTCTGTCTGTCTGGTTACCTGCAACTCTGTCTGTCTGGTTACCTGCAAATCTGTCTGTCTGGTTACCTCCAAGGCTGTCTGTCTGGTTACCTGCAAGTCTGTCTGTCTGGTTACCTGCAAGGCTGTCTGTCTGGTTACCTGCAAGTCTGTCTGTCTGGTTACCTGCAAGTCTGTCTGTCTGGTTACCTGCAAGGCTGTCTGTCTGGTTACCTGCAAGTCTGTCTGTATTGTTACCTGCAAGTCTGTCTGTCTGGTTACCTGCAAGTTTGTCTGTCTGGTTACCTGCAAGTGTGTCTGTTTGGTTACCTGCAAGTCTGTCTGGTTACCTGCAAGTCTGTCTGGCTACCTGCAAGTCTCTCTGGCTACCTGCAAGTCTGTCTGTCTGGTTACCTGCAAGTCTGTCTGGCTACCTGCAAGTCTGTCTGATTACCTGCAAGTCTGTCTGTCTGGTTACCTGCAAGTCTGTCTGTCTGGTTACCTGCAAGTCTGTATGGCTACCTGCAAATCTGTCTGGCTACCTGCAAGTCTGTCTGTCTGGTTACCTGCAAGTCTGTCTGGCTACCTGCAAGTCTGTCTGGCTACCTGCAAGTCTGTCTGGCTACCTGCAAGTCTGTCTGGCTACCTGCAAGTCTGTCTGTCTGGCTACCTGCAAGTCTGTCTGTCTGTCTGGCTACCTGCAAGTCTGTCTGTCTGGTTACCTGCAAGTCTGTCTGGCTACCTGCAAGTCTGTCTGTCTGGTTACCTGCAAGTCTGTCTGTCTAGTTACCTGCAAGTCTGTCTGTCTGGTTACCTGCAAGTCTGTCTGTCTGGTTACCTGCAAGTCCGTCTGTCTGGTTACCTGCAAATCTCTCTGGCTACCTGCAAGTCTGTCTGTCTGGTTACCTGCAAGTCTGTCTGTCTGGTTACCTGCAAGTCTGTCTGTCTGGTTACCTGCAAGTCTGTCTGTCTGGTTACCTGCAAGTCTGTCTGGCTACCTGCAAGTCTGACTGTCTGGTTACCTGCAAGTCTGTCTGGCTACCTGCAAGTCTGTCTGACTACCTGCAAGTCTGTCTGTCTGGTTACCTGCAAGTCTGTCTGGCTACCTGCAAGTCTGTCTGTCTTGTTACCTGCAAGTCTGTCTGGCTACCTGCAAGTCTGTCTGTCTGGTTACCTGCAAGTCTGTCTGGCTACCTGCAAGTCTGTCTGTCTGGCTACCTGCAAGTCTGTCTGTCTGTCTGGCTACCTGCAAGTCTGTCTGTCTGGTTACCTGCAAGTCTGTCTGGCTACCTGCAAGTCTGTCTGGTTACCTGCAAGTCTGTCTGTCTGGTTACCTGCAAGTCTGTCTATCTGGTTACCTGCAAGTCTGTCTGTCTGGTTACCTGCAAGTCTGTCTGTCTATTTACCTGCAAGTCTGTCTGGCTACCTGCAAGTCTGTCTGTCTGGTTACCTGCAAGTCTGTCTGTCTGGTTACATGCAAGTCTGTCTGGCTTCCTGCAAGTCTGTCTGTCTGGTTACCTGCAAGTCTGTCTGGCTACCTGCAAGTCTGTCTGTCTGGTTACCTGCAAGTCTGTCTGGCTACCTGCAAGTCTGTCTGTCTGGTTACCTGCAAGTCTGTCTGGCTACCTGCAAGTCTGTCTGTCTGGTTACCTGCAAGTCTGTCTGGCTACCTGCAAGTCTGTCTGGATACCTTCAAGTCTGTCTGTCTGGTTACCTGCAAGTCTGTCTGGTTACCTGCAAGTCTGTCTGGCTACCTGCAAGTCTGTCTGTCTGGCTACCTGCAAGTCTGTCTGGTTACCTGCAAGTCTGTCTGTCTGGTTACCTGCAAGTCTGTCTGGCTACCTGCAAGTCTGTCTGGTTACCTGCAAGTCTGTCTGGCTACCTGCAAGTCTGTCTGTCTGGCTACCTGCAAGTCTGTCTGTCTGGCTACCTGCAAGTCTGTCTGTCTGTCTGGCTACCTGCAAGTCTGTCTGTCTGGTTACATGCAAGTCTGTCTGGCTACCTACAAGTCTGTCTGGCTACCTGCAAGTCTGTCTGGTTACCTGCAAGTCTGTCTGGCTACCTGCAAGTCTGTCTGTCTGGCTACCTGCAAGTCTGTTTGGTTACCTGTAAGTCTGTCTGTCTGGTTACCTGCAAGTCTGTCTGGCTACCTGCAAGTCTGTCTGGTTACCTGCAAGTCTGTCTGGTTACCTGCAAGTCTGTCTGGCTACCTGCAAGTCTGTCTGTCTGGTTACCTGTAAGTCTGTCTGGCTACCTGCAAGTGTTTGGTTACCTACAAGTCTGTCTGGCTACCTGCAAGTCTGTCTGTCTGGCTACCTGCAAGTCTGTCTGTCTGGCTATCTGCAAGTCTGTCTGGCTATCTGCAAGTCTGTCTGGCTACCTGCAAGTCTGTCTGTCTATCTGGTTACCTGCAAGTCTGTGAACGTCTCTCTCTCTCTCTGATGTTCCTCACAAAACTTTAAGATGAATAAAAAATTATAGGAAAAAATTCCAAGAAAATTTAAGATGTTAAAAGAGAGACCTTTGCTTCTTGACTTTGAGCAGTGTAACTTATGAAATAACTTTTTTAAAGTTACTAAATTGTCCCACCTTTTCTTCTCTTCCCTTCCTCTCTCCCTCCACCGTCTCTACCTTCATTCCTCTTATTACTGGTTTAAAAGTCAGGAAACTACTACCAGCACCAGAGTGTCATAAGATGACCAGTAGAGTAGTCCTGGTATTATGGGGATGGAAGGGGGGATCTGAGGATACTTCAGTAATAAGTATATAATTAACCTGGAGAGTTAGTAGCCAAGGATAACGCAATAAAGTCATTACGGCTGACTTATTTCTTGGTCTCCAGACTGCAACCCACACCAGTGGGCTAGCACCCAGGTACCAACCAACTGTTAGGTGAACATTTCCACCTGTGCTGGTTGCAACCTAGTTGGCAGGTGCGGTTGTCCCCATCCCCCCCCACCTCCCCTCACTTACTCAGAAGTTGTAATAAAGTTGGTAGAATTACCGACAATATGTAAAGTAAAAGGACACAAGTGCAACTAATGTGACATTTATTGTGGCAACGTATTGTTTGTAATGGCTTGATAAAGCTCCTGGAGAGCGAAACGTTGCCACAATAAATGTCACATTAGTTGCACTTGTGTCCTTTTACTTTACATACTCAGAAGTTGCTGACGGTCTGCTGCCAACTGGGGAGGACATGATCGAGATTGCTGTCTCCATTAACACAGCCTCACACGCAGACACCTCACACTGTCAATTTTGGGATTTAGTACTTCTGCATTATCTTGTGTCCGTTTATTTTATGGATTCTCTTATTTTACATTGTGAGGAATGGTAGTCACCTTGAACTTTATTCAGACCATTTATAAAACAACACTAAACTTTCATTAACACAACTTAAGTTCCTGAAAATGATGCTGGGCCACTGCCAAGTTGCAAAGGAATTTCTAGTAACATAGGATAAAGAGTAAGAAAAAATCACACCTCATTTACTCTTAAATATCAAGTTTGAATGTGATTTAACGAACAATTTCAGGCGATTAGGCATAGAATCAAAAAATTTATTTTTAAGTACCGCACGTCCAATTTAGGAATCCAGATATTACTTTATCTCCCGAGTCACTAGTGGCACTGATGATGTGTTAAGAATGAAACTTCAATTTCATTTCACTCCAACAATTTTCGACGAAATTCACTAGGTGTATGTGTTAAGTGTATGTGTAGGTGTATATGTTAAGTGTATGTGTAGGTGTATATGTTAAACGTATGTGTAGGTGTATGTGTTAAGTGTATGAGTAGGTGTATATGTTAAGTGCAGGTGTATGTGTTCAGTGTATGCGTAAGTGTATATGTTAAATGTAGGTGTTAAGTGTAGGTGCATGTGTTAAGTGTAGGTGTATATGTTAAGTGTTCTCGCTGGTAAGGGTGGACAGTGGTGGTACTGGTGATGTTATTGTTGATGACTGGTGAAGGTGTTGATATTACCTCTGGTAATGATGTTGGTGAGGGAACTGATGGTGCTGGTGAGGGAACTGATGGTGCTGGTGAGGGAACTGATGGTGCTGGTGAGGGAACTATTATTGTTGGTGTTGGTGGTGGAGGAGGTAGGGAAGGCAGGCTACACACCTCGCATATTACATTTAATGCACTACAAACTACGGCAATTTCCTGCTGATTTACAAAGAGAACTCGCTCTAACAAGGCACAATTTCGCACAGAAATGAGAAACTCACAAATTGGGTTAAAGGTAACTCCAGCGTGTGTTCGGTCCCTGGCATCCTTGAAGCACATCTGTAGAGTCAGTCCGACTCACGAAATAGTAATAACAGGGCCTGTGAGTTTTTGGACTGACTCACTTGACATAGGTTCAAATCCTACACGTTCTGTGATCTGTAGCGTGAGTTGTTGGGGGTTTAGCAGGTGTGGGGTATCCAGAAGGTGTGGGGTATCCAGAAGGTGTGGGGTATCCAGGTGTGGGGATCCAGGTGTGGGGATCCAGAAGGTGTACGGATCCAGGTGTGGGGATCCAAGCGTGGGGATCCAGGAGGTGCGGGGATCTGGGTGTGGTTATCCAGAAGGTGCGGGGATCCAGGTGTGGTTATCAAAAAGGTGTGGGGATCCAGGCGTGGGAATCCAGGCGTGGGGATCCAGAAGGTGCGGGGATCCAGAAGGTGTGGGAATCCAGAAGGTGTGGGAATCCAGAAGGTGTGGGAATCCAGAAGGTGTGGGGATCCAGACGTGGGGATCCAGAAGGTGCGGGGATCCAGAAAGTGTGGGAATCCAGAAGGTGTAGGGATTCAGGACTGGGGATCCAGAAGGTGCGGGGATCCACAAAATGTGGGGATCTAGAAGGTGTGGGGATCCAGGTGTGGGGATCCAGAAGGTGCGGGGATCCATAAGGTGTGGGGATTCGGGCATGGAGATCCAGAAGGCGTGGGGATCCAGAAGGTATGGGGATTCGGGCATGGGGATCCAGAAGGCGTGGGGATCCAGGTGTGGGGATCCAGAAGGTGCGGGGATCCATAAGGTGTGAGAATACGGGCATAGGGATCCAGAAGGTGTGGGGATCCAAAAGGTGTGGGGATTCAGGCGTGGGGATCCAGAAGGTATGGGGATCCAGAAGGTGTGGGGATCCAGACGGAGTGGGGATCCAGAAGGTATGGGGATCCAGAAGGTGTGGGAATCCAGGTGTGGGGATCCAGAAGTTGCAGGGATCCAGTAGGTGCGGGGATCCAGAAGGTGTGGGGCTCCAGAAGGCGTGGGGATCCAGTAGGTGCGGGGATCCAGAAGGTGTGGAGATCCAGAAGGTGCGGGGATCCAGGTGAGGGGATCCAGAAGGTGCGGGGATCCAGAATGTGTGGAGATCCAGAAGGTGTGGGGATCCAGAAGGTGTGGGGTCCAGAAGGTGTGGGGCTCCAGAAGGTGTGGGGATCCAGGCATGGGGATCCAGAAGGTGTGGAGATCCAGAAGGTGCGGGGATCCAGAAGGTGCGGGGATTCAGAAGGTGTGGGGATCCAGAAGGTGTGGGGATCCAGAAGGTGCGGGGATCCAGAAGGTGCGGGGATCCAGAAGGTGTGGAGATCCAGAAGGTGCGGGGATCCAGAAGGTGCAGGGATCCAGTAGGTGCAGGGATCCAGAAGGTGCAGGGATCCAGAAGGTGCAGGGATCCAGAAGGTGCAGGGATTCAGAAGGTGCGGGGATCCAGTAGGTGCAGGGATCCAGAAGGTGCAGGGATCCAGAAGGTGCAGGGATCCAGAAGGTGCAGGGATCCAGTAGGTGCAGGGATCCAGAAGGTGCAGGGATCCAGAAGGTGCGGGGATCCAGAAAGTGCAGGGATCCAGTAGATGCAGGGATCCAGAAGGTGCAGGGATCCAGAAGGTGCAGGGATTCAGAAGGTGCGGAGATCCAGTAAGTGCAGGGTTCCAGAAGGTGCAGGGATCCAGAAGGTGCAGGGATCCAGTAGGTGCAGGGATCCAGTAGGTGCGGGGATCCAGAAGGTGTAGGGATCCAGAAGGCGCGGGGATCCAGTAGGTGTGGGTATGCAATGAGTACACTAAGAGGAAAATAACTCAGTAAGTGTAAAGGAACCCAGACTTCTCAACCTTCTTCCTTCATACATAAGGAGGGAGGGGGAATACCAACAGCCTTCAAGAAGGAACTGGACTAGTTTTACAAGTCAATTCCTGATCAGCCCGGCTGTGGTGCTTACGTTGGATTTCGTGCGGCTAGACCCCCACTGCACACCAACAGCCTGGTTGATCAGACCAAGCACCACGAAGCCTGGTCTGGAACCAGTCCGCGTGGGTCTTAACCCTCGGAATACACTCCAGGTATGTAGCAGGTGTGGGGATCAACTCAGGTGTGAGGATCAGCCAGGTGTAGGGATACAGCAGTTGTGGGGATCGAACAGGTGTAGGGATACAGCATGTGTGGGGGAGTAGCAGGTGTGGGAGTGCAGCAGGTGTGGGGGTGTAGCAGGTGTGAGTGCCTAGGGACAGGTGTGTCAACATCACCTGGGTGGCACAAATGGAAGTGTAATATGATACTGAAGGGATCAGATGAGGCCTCTCCGTGCACCATCCCAACCACTACCTCCATCATCACCACTCTTATCTCCAACATTACCACAAACTCCACCATCGCCACCACTACCTCCACCATCACCACATACACCACCACTACATCTGCCAATATCAGTAATAGCAGTAGTAATAGTAATAGTAGCAGAAGTAACAGTAATAGTGTCGTTCGAAACATAGTTTGGGAAATAAACACTCAGGTTGGATGTTCTAGTATACTGGAAGGAATATATGGGAACGCCAGGCCTGACCTGTCTCCTCTCTTACGTCTCTAGTTGACCTGGCTTCCTGAGTGCCTCGGAGGGCGAGCGATATTCAAATCATACTAGGTCAGCAGTAAAGGTCAGTGATTCACGCAGGAGTCACTGAATCAGTAAGTAACTTTTAGATGAGTCATTACTACCGACACTACTGGTAACTGATACTACTGGTAACGTAACTGATACTACTGGTAACTGATACTACTGAGAGTAGTAGGAAAATGAGGACAAGAACGCCAACAGCAATAACGAAAATAATGACAATGAAAAAGAGCGACTACTTCAACAAAAACATTAATAACAACAAAAACAACAAATGAGACGACATGTAAACGAGGTGAAGATGACAAAGCAGACATACAAACCGAGCCAGCAACACTCTCCTTCCCACCCTTCCTTTTTTCCTTCCTTCCTTCCTCTCTCTCTCTCCCTTCCTTCCCACTAGTAACTGCAGCTCTGCTGGAAGGAAACCTTTGAAGCTGCCGCAGCTGACGACCCTTTAATGGAATACTTGACGATATCTTCACTACCCTACTGAAGTCTGCCAACTCAGACACATCTCAACACTATGTGACCCATCCTGTGTGATGGAGTATGGGAGGGGAAACATAGCTAACTTTTGTTCCCACTGTTTAACTATTATAGGACAGTGTAGCAACACACTGTTGTCGTACACTAAGAGCCTGTCACCCATCTTACTATGAGCCTGTCACCCATCTTACTATGAGCCTGGCACCCATCTTACTATGAGCCTGTCACCCATCTTACTATGAGCCTGGCACCCATCTTACTATGAGCCTGTCACCCATCTTACTATGAGCCTGGCACCCATCTTACTATGAGCCTGTCACCCATCTTACTATGAGCCTGTCACCCATCTTACTATGAGCCTGGCACCCATCTTACTATGAGCCTGTCACCCATCTTACTATGAGCCTGGCACCCATCTTACTATGAGCCTGGCACCCATCTTACTATGAGCCTGTCACCCATCTTACTATGAGCCTGGCACCCATCTTACTATGAGCCTGTCACCCATCTTACTATGAGCCTGGCACCCATCTTACTATGAGCCTGGCACCCATCTTACTATGAGCCTGTCACCCATCTTACTATGAGCCTGGCACCCATCTTACTATGAGCCTGTCACCCATCTTACTATGAGCCTGTCACCCATCTTACTATGAGCCTGGCACCCATCTTACTATGAGCCTGTCACCCATCTTACTATGAGCCTGTCACCCATCTTACTATGAGCCTGGCACCCATCTTACTATGAGCCTGGCACCCACCTTACTATGAGCCTGGCACCTATCTTACTATGAGCCTGGCACCCACCTTACTATGAGCCTGGCACCCACCTTACCATGAGCCTGGCACCCACCTTACCATGAGCCTGGCACCCACCTTACTATAAGCCTGGCACCCACCTTACTATGAGCCTGGCACCCATCTTACTATGAGCCTGGCACCCACCTTACTATAAGCCTGGCACACACCTTACTATAAGCCTGGCACCCATCTTACTATAAGCCTGACATCCACCCTATGAGCCTGGCACCCACCTTACTATGAGCCTGGCACCCATCTTACTATGAGCCTGGCACCCACCTTACTATAAGCCTGGCACCCATCTTACTATGAGCCTGGCACCCACCTTACTATAAGCCTGGCACCCACCTTACTATAAGCCTGGCACCTATCTTACTATGAGCCTGGCACCCACCTTACTATAAGCCTGGCACCCATCTTACCATAAGCCTGGCACCCACCTTACTATAAGCCTGGCACCCATCTTACTATAAGCCTGGCACCCAGCTTACTATAAGCCTGGTACCCACCTTGCTATGAGCCTGGCACCCATCTTTCCAAGAGCCTGGCACTCACCTTACTAAGACAATGGCGCGCACCTTACCAAGACCATGGCACCAACAAATAACTTCAACAACATGCTTGACTTACGTGAAATTTCTAAAAAATAAACAGCGTTATATCATCATGGTTATGAACCATTAATTGCTAAACTGACCAATAAACTGTTGCTAGAAGAAATCAAATATATATATTACGATGTTTGTTAGAATATACTAAGGAATGGTTGGAGGAAGAGGGGAGGAAGGAGGGGGTAGGATGTGGGATGGAGAATAAGAAGGATATGGGAGAACAGGAGAGGGACAGGGGAGAAAAGGAGAGGGGTAACGGAAAAAATGGAAGGGATATGAGAGGAAACAGGGGGGGATAACGGAGGAAAGACAGGGGATAGAGGAGGAAAGGGGGAGGATAGAGGAGCAAATGAGAGGGATTAGGAGGAAACTGAAGGGATAGGGGAGGAAAGGGGAGATATAGAGGAGAAAAGGAGAGGGGAGAAAAGAATAAAAGAGAAAATGAGAGGGATAGAGGAGAAAAGAGGGATAAGGGAGGAAATAAGAGAGATAGGGAGGAAACTGAAGGGATAGAGGAGGAAAGGGTGGAAGGGGAATGCATGTTAAGGTCAGTAAACTCTTGGATAGTGAGTAATTACCTGTTAATTCACGCTTAATTACACTCACAGTAGGTCTAATTAATACTTTTAATGAGAAAATAATGTTATATTCTTGGGGAAGCGCTAAACCCAAAGGAGGTCACACAGCCGATGCACTGGTTAACCGCTGATCGCCAGCTGGTCAATTGGTTAACAGCTGATCACCAGCTGGTGGGTTAAATGAGGCCTCTCATGATTCACCATTAAAAAATGTAAATGAATCAGTCAGTACGACCCATTCAACGAGGTGGTGAGTCAGTACGACCCATTCAACGAGGTGGTGAGTCAGTACGACCCATTCAATGGGGGTAGTTAGTACGACCCTTTCAACGGGGGTGGTGAGTCCGTCAGTACGACCCGTTCAACGGGGATAGTGATGAGTCAGAGTGTACCCACCGTCAGGCTATCACGGGAGGAGGGGGTCGTACCTATGATAGACAGCATCCTCATTAACGTCAAATATGACTACCACTCCCCCCCACCCCCACCCCAGACCCCACCCATCATTTCCTCACCTACCACTAACTAATCCCTACTACTACTTTTCCTGAAGTAGATGTAGATGTGACCGACTGCAAGATCCTAGTACAATTATCGGCTGATTCTTAGAAATTACTAATAATTTTAGATTAGATTTGTAAAAGTTTCAGGTTGGTAGTGTATACACACTGGAAGGTAATACTATTTTTTTTGTATATACACTGAGGTATATATCTATTGGTGAATGTATACTGAGATATACCCCTCGGCATCTGTTTACAAAGATGCAGCTCGGTGTATACAGATATATACCTCTCAGTCTATATACACCTCTTTATGTATATACAGCGTGACACACTTCGGTATATATCGAGTACACAAAGACTGGGCCTTGTAACACACACACACACACACACACACACACACACACACACACACACACACACACACACACACACACACACACACACACACACACACACACACACACAGGATTCATCAACCAGAGGCACCTTCCTGCACCAGGTGCCTCAATCATTCCTCTTCCCGTCCCACGCCAGCTGAGTGCTATCTCCCATGTACCACCAACAACAACCAACCACCCACCACCTACTCCAACACCCCCATCTACTCCAACACCATCTACTCCAACACCATCACCTACTCCGGGTTAAATCTGTTAATGTTTTGAGGAATCATCGTCGCAGCGTCCCGGTCTCAAACCAGGCCTCGTAAAACTGAAAAAGAAATACTTAAGGAATTTAAACCTTCACGTCACGTGTAACAACATAAAGTAAATTCTGAGTGTAAACAGAGGTTTGTAAGAGTAACCTATAATATATGATGTAAACAGAAAAACCAAAAAGTTGAAGAATGAGAGAAGATTGAGACACTTGAGCAACATTTAGAAATGATTACTGAGGAAATGTTTCGCCAGCCAGTGCTTCTTCAGTCCAATACCGAGAAAAACAGTGAAAGATGAGGAGGAGAATAAGGTAATCAGTCCCTCAGTTTGGAGTCGATGTGTTCAGTGCATCGACTGATGAACGGTTCTGTTGGGTTAGGTTACAAAAACTACGGAAAACGTATAATTAACCACAATGGGTGTCCCGTAGCTCGGTTGGTAGCGCACTCTGCTCACACACTGAGGTCCTTGGTTTGATCCCCGGTACGGGTGGAAACATTAGGGTGTGTTTCTTTAAGATATCTGCTGACCCTGTTCACCTAGCAGTAAAATGGGTACCTGGATGTTAACTGACTGGTGGGAGTCGCATCTTGGAAACAAAATTAACCTAATTTACCCGAAATGCTCCGCATAACAAGGGGCTTTCTACACATTATGTCACTGATGTCAGCTATGGTCTGTATACCTTGTACATGTACTTGTAGAAATAAATATTTATTATTATTATTATTATTATTATTATTATTATTATTATTATTATTATTGAGGAACATAACTTTCTAGTGTAGAGTTCTTCACTTTTTTTTCTTCACCATTATTCTGTGGCTAAAGTTTTCTCTTTTTTACAGAATTTAAAATTTATCTGCCCTATTTTTCCCAGTTTCTCCCTTGTCGAAGATTTTCAAGAAGTTTGTACCGAGAAATTGCATTTGTCGTAACGGGTAACCAAGTCTCATATTGTCAGCCATATTGGACGTGAAACTCCACTAACAATCAGGGACACATTCACCTCCTGATAGATTTTCCAATCCTTCTAAGCCTCTACAATGTTTACGTTTTGGTGTCTTGTTAGATGTAGTGCTTGGCAAGGTGGCACGTTAAAGTAACTAGTAGTAGTTCAGCCTGGCTAGTGGTAAACTAGAAATAGTGCGGTGGGGTAGTGGTAAACTAGAAGTAGTATAGTGTATGGTAGTAGCTGTAGTAGAGGAGAAAAATAGCGTAGTGTATGGTAGTGGTTATGGTAGAGAAGAGAATTATATTAGTGTGGATGGTGGTAGTACTGGGGATGGAGAGGATGTCTTATTCTAGATAACACTGATACTGAGTGTCCTTACGTCATATCCCTGATCTCTGCACCACCAAAACTCTCATATACATTGTTCTTTACCACCACCACTCTCATATACACTGCTCTATGTCACCATCACTCATATACACTGTTCTCTGTCACAATCACTCTCATATACACTGTTCTCTGCCACCACTCTCATATACACTGTTTTCTGTCACCACTCTCATATACACTGTTCTCTGTCACCATCACTCTCATATACACTGTTCTCTGCCACCACTCTCATATACACTGTTCTCTGTCACCATAACTCTCATATACACTGCTCTATGTCACCATCACTCATATACACTGTTCTCTGTCACAATCACTCTCATATACATTGTTCTTTATCACCACCACTCTCATATACACTGTTTTCTGTCACCACTCTCATATACACTGTTCTGTCACCATCACTCTCATATACACTGTTCTCTGCCACCACTCTCATATACACTGTTCTCTGTCACCATCACTCTCATATACACTGTTCTCTGTCATCACCACTTTCATATACACTGTTCTCTGTCACCACCACTCTCATATACACTGTTTTTCATCACCATAACTCTCATATACACTGTTCTCTGTCACCACTCTCATATACACTGTTCTGTCACCACTCTCATATACACTGTTCTGTCACTATCACTCTCATATACACTGTTCTCTGTCACCACCACTCTCATATATACCGTTTTTCATCACCACCACTCTCATATACACTGTTCTCTGTCACCACTCTCATATACACTGTTCTGTCACCACTCTCATATACACTGTTCTCTGTCACTATCACTCTCATATACACTGTTCTCTGTCACCATCACTCTCATATATACCGTTTTTCATCACCACCACTCTCATATACACTGTTCTCTGTCACCACTCTCATATACACTGTTCTTTATCACCACCACTCTCATATACACTGTTCTCTGTCACCATCACTCTCATATATACCGTTTTTCATCACCACCACTCTCATATACACTGTTCTCTGTCACCACTCTCATATACACTGTTCTTTATCACCACCACTCTCATATACGCTGTTCTTTGGCACCACTACCATCACCACAATAACCTCCAATACCCTAATTTTTACAATACTTAACCACCACCTCCACCAGAATGACTACCACTACCACAGCCACCACCAGAATTACCAGCCCAAATAATAACCAGGAACATTACAACCCCATCACAATCACCACCACCGACACAGCTATCTCAACCAATACCACCACCACCACTACTACCGCCACCCCAACAATAAAATTAATTTGATGTTTGCGGTCAATTTAGTAAGCGCAGATAGTCGCTGGTTTTTAATTAAAGTGTAATGACCTGGAGTCTCCCTTCAACCACCCTGAAACTAGATTTA
Organism: Cherax quadricarinatus; assembly: GCF_038502225.1. NCBI lineage: Eukaryota > Metazoa > Arthropoda > Malacostraca > Decapoda > Parastacidae > Cherax > Cherax quadricarinatus. The sequence goes on from NC_091318.1 coordinate 24,806,971, forward strand.
CCAGTGTATAAAACACAACACTAACACTGGCTACTTGCCTGGGCCTAACATGAAGTTAGGTCAGAGAATTCCCGACTTCCTCTGCTCCTCTCTTACTAATAAAGCCAACATCAACAAGAACAAAAGCATTCTTAGCAAGAATGTTGATGATCACTACACAGAATAAAACAGTAGATAAACACCAATACACAAATACACACACACACACACATATATATATATATATATATATATATATATATATATATATGTGTGTGTGTGTGTGTGTGTGTGTGTGTGTGTGTGTGTGTGTGTGTGTGTGTGTGTGTGTGTGTGTGTGTGTGTGTGTGTGTGTGTGCAATATATATATAATAGGCAGAACTTGCCATCTTGGCTTAAATAGCAACACTCATCTTGCCATATAGGACAAGTGAAAATTTGTGTATGTAATAATTTCGCCAAAATCATTCTGAACCTAACGAAAAAAATATATTTCATTGTGTTTGTTTAGTATTAAATTACTGTAAACAAATCTAAAATATATTTAGTTGGGTTTGGCTAAAATAAATTGAGCTTGTTATAATAAGGTTAGGTAAGTTTTCTAAGATTCTTTTGGTGCAAAATTAACTTTTTTTACATTAACATTAATGAAAAAATATATCTTTACACGTATAACAGAAAATATCGGAAAGGACTTAATTTTAAATGAGTTCTTGCTAATTGACCAGTTTTACATATTCGGCACGACATATATATATATATATATATATATATATATATATATATATATATATATATATATATAAATTAGTGTGTGTGTGTGTATGTGTGTGTGTATGTGTGTGTGTGTGTGTGTATGTGTGTTTGTGTGTGTGTGTGTGTGTGTGTGCGTGCGAGCGTGCGAGCGTGCGTGCGTGCGTGCGTGCGTGCGTGCGTGCGTGCGTGCGTGCGTGCGCGCGTGCGTGCGTGCGCGCGTGCGTGCGTGCGTGCTTATGTATGTATTCATATATGTATGAACATCAATAAAAATGCTGATTTTCCAAAGAAATCTAAGGAGGAGTCGGCAGCGTCGCTGAGCGGCAGCGTCTTGCTGCTTCAAAGAGAAATTTGCATCTTTTCAATCTTGGTCTCCCCTTCGGCGCCTCGGTCAAATGTCAGCCACCCTTGAGGGGATCTTTCCCCTCATCTCACCTACCCTAAAGGCATCTCTCCCCTCACCTCTCATCTACCACTTATCTTCCCTTCAACTTGGCTTCCCCTCTCATTTCCAGATATCCTCCCCTCAACTCCTCTTACTAGTTCACAAGCATTCCATCTCACCCCACATCACAGACCCATTTTCCCCTCACCGCACGCACCCTCACCCACACACCTAAATACACCCACCTTCTTCCATACCGAATCAATTGTGCCCACACTCGCCCACAAGTGAGCTACATTAATCTCGCCCACACCCACTCACGGATGTCTCTGGACTTGTGATTTCCTCTCCTAAAACAAAAGTGAAACAATCTGGTCAGTTTGTAGGATGTTGTCGCTGACGGCTGACACACCTTCCAACCTGGAGGTACGTTGGTAGGTATCTAAATGGTTAGGTACGACGGTAGGTTAGATAGGTAAGTAGATAAACAGGTCATTATATTCGTCAGGGTCGTTATATTCAAGGTCATATTCATCAAGGGCATTATATTCATCAAGGGCATTATATTCATCAAGGTGATACGTCGTTGTGGTTGTTGGAGTGGGAATAAAAATGGAAGTTAACTGGTATGGAAGGGGAGAGGAAAGGAAAGAAAAACAAGAGAAATGAAGAAGGAATGGGGCAAGGAGATAAAGAGGGAAAAACAGGAGACTGGAGGGATAGGAAGGAAATAAAGCATGATAGGGAGGGGAGGAAATACAGACGAGTGAGGGGAAAGGGGTGGGGAGGGATGGGGGAGTGGGAGAGGAAGAGGAGGAACGGTCAAGGTTAAGGTTAGAATGGTTAGAATCGCTGTCTGTGAGCAACGACTCTTAGCTCCCCAGGGTCGTTTTAAGACTCCTTGGAGCCTCCCCAGAGTAGGGGTGAGGGAAGAGCAGCAGTGGGGAACTGATGATAGGGGGATATGAAGCTCACACAGCCATGTAACGACCCTTTTAAACCACATAACCCCCTCCCACTCAGAATGCATTCTGAGTGGGACAGGCCAGTGTCACGCTAACTTTCCTCTCAATTTCCCTGTTGCTGCTCTAGCAATATTGCATAGCTCCTGATGACGCACGGAGACGTGTGAAAGATCTTGAGCTGAAGAATTCCATCCCCCTGTGGCTTATCTTGCATTGCTAAGATCGCCTGTCTGTGATATTAATAACGGTTAAGTTTAAATAATAATAATGATACAATTCTACGCAGAGCGAAACGATAATAAAATTTGTTCAGTACCTGTGTCAGTCCTTCAATACAGGATAACACTGTATGTTTACCTGTACTCGCTTCCGAAAGTCACCGCCCCCGCGGCCCGCTCCCAGACTAGGCGGGATACTGTGGGAGACTGTTGAGTCCTACTTAAAGTACACAAGCCATGGTACTCTGGGAAGATCATTTGTTATACTTCAAGGAGGACTGATATTAGAATTATCATACTCAGAAGAGGACTGGTATTAAACTAGCATTGTGTTCACTTATCATACTCAAGGGAAGGCTGGTACTGAACTCAATTATCATCCTCAAATGAGGACTGGTACTGCGAAGGAGTTTAGTTCTTGTACACAAGGGACTGGCATACACGTCTTATCCACTGCTGCTGCTGCTGCTCTAAATAGTTAAGAGCTCACTTAATCTACTCTATCACTCTATCTTTCCTCCTTTACCTATCCATCTCCCTCCTTTCCTCTAGCTTCTCGCTCCCTCTCATTTCTCTCCTTCCCCTCCCTTACTCTATCGCCCTCCTTCCTTTCCCCCTCCTTTCTTCTCTGATTGGGGATTTATATGCAGACACAGTGTTGGGAACCCGTATTTCATGTGGAGTTCCAGGCTGCTAGAAAGAATATGTCGAAGTCACACTCACTTCCTTAACTTCCTTATCTTCCAGTGCCTAGGATCACTGCTGCTGGAAACTCACTTCCCAATCCTTATCCTCCTCCAGCATTCTCTTCTTTCTCCTCTAGCCTCCTCCTCCTTCCTGCCCCCTCCAGCCTCTGGGGACCACCAATGTTAGAAAAGTTTGCTGGAGAGAGATGGATGAAGAAGTGCTGGAAGCCAACTCCATACACAGTTTTAAGAGTAGGTATGATTAGGCCCAAGGGGCCAGGAGCCAATAACGTCAGTCAATAGTGGAATGAACAAGTACACCAATACGACATGAAGAATGTCTGTGGTTTCAGCGTAGATTATAAGTGGAATGAGTTGGATGAGAGAGTGGAGGCAAATTTAATACACAACTTCAAGAGTAGATACGATAAGGCCTAAGAGGTCTGAGATCAGTAATGACGATCACAATAGTCTAGGAGAAGGGAGTCTCGACCAAATACAACTCAGTACGAACCTAGCCTCACACACATACGCACGCACGCACGCACGCACGCACGCACGCACGCACGCACGCACGCACACACACACACACACACACACACACACACACACACACACACACACCTAAGAATCCTTAATGAGAGAACCAGAGGGGACATGATCATGACATACAACATTCTCAAGGGACTAGACAGTGGATAGGGGAGAAGCTGTTTGAGATGCAAGGGGAGAAAGCCGGGGGGCAGAGATGGCAGCCCAAGACGCAGCGCAGCCACATGGACCACTAGAAATACTTATTCAGTCCCAGGATAGTAACTGACACGGACTAGAGGGTCCAGGATCTGTGACTCGACCCTTGCAAACACAAGTAGGGTAGTAGCTGGTGAGTGCCCACATAATGCAAGAGATATAAAGCTAAGTTGTCTGTGTTACCCGAGGGGAATGATGATAACGTAATAAATGATTACGAGAAGAGGAGGGGAGGAGCAGACGTAGGCAGGAAGGTAGGAGTGGAAGGTAGGAGTTCGATCTCCAGTACGGGTGGAAAAACATTAGGACGTGTTTCCTTAAGGTACCTGCTGTCCATGTTCACCTAGCAGTCAAGTAGGTACCTGGGTGTTAGTGGACAGGTGTGGGTTGCATCCTGGGGACAAAACTGACCTAATTTGCCCGAAATGCTCAGCATAACGAGGGGCTTTCTATCTAGTAGTATGTCATTGATGTCAGCTATAGTCTGTATACCTTGTATGTGTACTTGTAGAAATAAAAAATATTATTATTATTATTATTATTATTATTATTATAATAAGGGAGGGTAGGGGCAGAAGTAGGTAGAGAATGTTTAGAGAACCTTTGAAATACCTTTGACGAGTTTATAGAGTTTCTCTACTCCTGTAACCCAACCCTGGGACAGACTTGTCTGGTGCTAGCCTGGTCAACTAGGCTACTGCTGCTGCTGGCGGCCCGCTGACCTACATATCCATCACAGCCTGGTTGATCAGGTACCTGGCGGAGGTACTTTTCGAATTTCCTCTTGAAAACTTTTACACTTGTCCCGGTATTGTTTCTGACACCTTCTGGTAAGATGCTGAATAATCTGGGACCACGGATGTTGATACAATGTCCTCTTATTGTGTAGACGGTGCTCATGTTTTTTGCTGGGTTTATTTTCTCCCCTATCTCTCTCTATAGTATGTTGGTCGGTGTGAAGATTTGGGACTAGATTCTCATGTATCTTCCACGTGCATGTATATATGTATGCATGTATATATGTATGCATGTATATATGTATGCATATATATATATATATATATATATATATATATATATATATATATATATATATATATATATATATATATATATATATATATATATATGTCGTGCCGAAGAGGCAGAACTTGCCATCTTGGCTTAAATAGCAACGCTCATCTTGCCATATAAGACAAGCGAAAATTTGTGTATGCAATAATTTCGCCAAAATCATTCTGAACCTAACGAAAAAAATATATTTCACTGTGTTTGTTTAGTATTAAATTAATGTAAACAAATCTAAAATATATATAGTTGGGTTAGGCTAAAATAAATTGTTCTTGTTATAATAAGGTTAGGTAAGTTTTTTAAGATTCTTTTGGTGCAAAATTAAAAAATTTTGCATTAACATTAATGAAAAAAAATATCTTTAAGATCTGAGTAGACTGATGCAGTGGTCGGAGAGGTGGCATATGCAGTTTAATATAGACAAATGCAAAGTTCCAAATGTTGGACAGGACAATAACCATGCCACATATAAACTAAATAATGTAGATCTTAATATTACGGATTGCGAAAAAGATTTAGGAGTTCTGGTTAGCAGTAATCTGAAACCAAGACAACAGTGCATAAGTGTTCGCAATAAAGCTAATAGAATCCTTGGCTTTATATCAAGAAGCATAAATAATAGGAGTCCTCAGGTTGTTCTTCAACTCTATACATCCTTGGTTAGGCCTCATTTAGATTATGCTGCACAGTTTTGGTCACCGTATTACAGAATGGATATAAATGCTCTGGAAAATGTACAAAAGAGGATGACAAAGTTGATCCCATGTATCAGAAACCTTCCCTATGAGGATAGACTAAGGGCCCTGAATCTTCACTCTCTAGAAAGACGTAGAATTAGGGGGGATATGATTGAGGTGTATAAATGGAAGACAGGAATAAATAAAGGAGATGTAAATAGTGTGCTGAAAATATCTAGCCCAGACAGGACTCGCAGCCATGGTTTTAAGTTAGAAAAATTCAGATTCAGGAAGGATATAGGAAAGTACTGGTTTGGTAATAGAGTTGTGGATGAGTGGAACAAACTCCCAAGTACAGTTATAGAGGCCAGAACGTTGTGTAGCTTTAAAAATAGGTTGGATAAATACATGAGTGGGTGTGGGTGGGTGTGAGTTGGACCTGATTAGCTTGTGCTACCAGGACGGTTGCCGTGTTCCTCCCTTAAGTCAAGGTGACCTGACCTGACTAGGTTGGGTGCATTGGCTTAAGCCGGTAGGAGACTTGGACCTGCCTCGCATGGGCCAGTAGGCCTGCTGCAGTGTTCCTTCGTTCTTATGTTCTTATAAGAGAAAATTTCAGAAAGGACTTAATTTTAAATGAGTTCTTGCTAATTGGCCAGTTTTACATATTCGGCACGACATATGTATATATATAACAACCACTCTGAAAGAATAGAGAAATTCCAAGCGCTTTCGTGACTACTCACATTATCAAGGAACTATGAAAGTAAAGCATCCAAGGAAGCTACATAAGGGGTCTGGCCAGCACCTCACTATCAGATCCCACAACGGTTAAACACCTGACGCGCGCCGACCCAACTTGGATAGGTCCTTTGCACAACTCACCCACAAACTATTCTACCCAAGAAAATTTAAAAATTATTATTTGTCCAGTGTATTATTAATTTCTTCCCAAATTCTATTAATTATAAATGGATCTAATTTATATAAACCAAAGGAAATATTCATATTATTGTCAAAACTGCTTTTTATGAAACAAGATTCAATTATATTCCTGTCGACCATGGACTTGCTTGATACTACTTTCTCAACTTTTTGAAAATCAATTGGATGGTTAAAATCTCTTACATGAATAAATAGAGCATTGGAATCTTGTCCAGTTCTAATGCTATATTTATGTTGTTTTAATCTTAGTTCGAGATTTTTACCAGTTTGACCGTAATAAACTTTATCGCAAATTTTACAAGGAATCTTATAGACACATCCATCAGCATTTTGGGGGGAATTCTTTATCAAAAGTTTTTATACTGTATCAAGATTTTTGAATACAACTTTAATATTAAAAGTCTTAAGAAGAGAAGGCATATCAACCAAGTTTTCATGGTAAGGGAGAACCAACATATTTTTAGTTGAATAAGGCTGGTTGTCCCTTTTTGGATTGTAAAAAGTATTTCTAGCAACTTTAAAAGATTTATCAATTACATTTCTTGGGTATTTTAAATCATTACCTATTTCATAAATTTTGGATATTTCCTCATCTATGAACTCAGGACTACAAATTCGTAAAGCTCTCAAAAACATTGATGAGAAAACAGACAGTTTGACTCTATCTTGATGCGAGGAATAATAGTGGACATAGGAACAGTTATTTGTAGGTTTTCTGTAAATTTTAAATTTGAATTCATTACCCTTAATAATTAAAACATCTAGAAAAGGCAATGAGTTATTTTCTTCAAACTCAACAGTAAAGTTTATAGAATGGGCTAAGCTATTTAATTTTCCAAGGAAATGGTGTATATCTACATTTTTGGGCATAAGACACAAAATATCATCAACATATCTGAACCATTTAGCTCTATTAGGGAGGATTGTGTTAAGCAACGTTGTTTCAAAAAATTCCATGTATAGGTTACTAAGAACAGGTGAAAGAGGATTTCCCATTGCCATACCAAACTTCTGAGTGTAAAACTTATCATTAAATACAAATTTTGCATCAACAATGCAAAGTTTAATAAGTTTAATGATAGTAGGAACTGGCAATGGTAAATCATAGTTAACGAGTTCTTCAGATAAGAAACTTAATAAATCATCAACAGGAACTTTCTGAAGAACTCGTTAACTATGATTTACCATTGCCAGTTCCTACTATCATTAAACTTATTAAACTTTGCATTGTTGATGCAAAATTTGTATTTAATGATAAGTTTTACACTCAGAAGTTTGGTATGGCAATGGGAAATCCTCTTTCACCTGTTCTTAGTAACCTATACATGGAATTTTTTTAAACAAGGTTGCTTAACACAATCCTCCCTAATAGAGCTAAATGGTTCAGATATGTTGATGATATTTTGTGTCTTATGCCCAAAAATGTAGATATACACCATTTCCTTGGAAAATTAAATAGCTTAGCCCATTCTATAAACTTTACTGTTGAGTTTGAAGAAAATAACTCATTGCCTTTTCTAGATGTTTTAATTATTAAGGGTAATAATAAATTCAAATTTAAAATTTACAGAAAACCTACAAATAACTGTTCCTATGTCCACTATTATTCCTCGCATCAAGATAGTCAAACTGTCTGTTTTCTCATCAATGTTTTTGAGAGCTTTACGAATTTGTAGTCCTGAGTTCATAGATGAGGAAATATCCAAAATTTATGAAATAGGTAATGATTTAAAATACCCAAGAAATGTAATTGATAAATCTTTTAAAGTTGCTAGAAATACTTTTTACAATCCAAAAAGGGACAACCAGCCTTATTCAACTAAAAATATGTTGGTTCTCCCTTACCATGAAAACTTGGTTGATATGCCTTCTCTTCTTAAGACTTTTAATATTAAAGTTGTATTCAAAAATCTTGATACAGTAAAAAAACTTTTGATAAAGAATTCCCCCCAAAATGCTGATGGATGTGTCTATAAGATTCCTTGTAAAATTTGCGATAAAGTTTATTACGGTCAAACTGGTAAAAATCTCGAACTAAGATTAAAACAACATAAATATAGCATTAGAACTGGACAAGATTCCAATGCTCTATTTATTCATGTAAGAGATTTTAACCATCCAATTGATTTTCAAAAAGTTGAGAAAGTAGTATCAAGCAAGTCCATGGTCGACAGGAATATAATTGAATCTTGTTTCATAAAAAGCAGTTTTGACAATAATATGAATATTTCCTTTGGTTTATATAAATTAGATCCATTTATAATTAATAGAATTTGGGAAGAATTTAATAATACACTGGACAAATAATAATTTTTAAATTTTCTTGGGTAGAATAGTTTGTGGGTGAGTTGTGCAAAGGACCTATCCAAGTTGGGTCGGCGCGCGTCAGGTGTTTAACTGTTGTGGGATCTGATAGTGAGGTGTTGGCCAGACCCCTTATATAGCTTCCTTGGATGCTTTACTTTCATAGTTCCTTGATAATGTGAGTAGTCACGAAAGTGCTTGGAATTTCTCTATTCTTTCAGAGTGGTTGTTTTGCATATTCTGAAATCACCTGTTTACTGTGATCTTATTGCATATATATATATATATATATATATATATATATATATATATATATATATATATATATATATATATAGATATATGTGTGTGTGTGTGTGTGTTTCTCTCTCGCTTTATTGACTATGTGGGCCATAAATAATCTCAAATAGCTCTTCTGTCTCGAACGAAGTCATTAAAAATTGACAATATTTTAAGTGAGAGAGCACAAGTGATTTGCAGTGTCATCACTGCCATTATTTCCCTCGCTTTACAAGATTTTTTTTCCACCCCATCATTTTCCCGTAGCTGTCGTGACACGTTCCTCACTGTGTTCTTGTCAAGGTCACTTGACAGTATTACTTCCAGGTCCTTCATATATTTCTTGCATTCTATTTGGTGATCATCTTGCTTTCTGTATAGTATCCCTTTAGAGTTTTTGATTCTTTCCATATCCAAGCAGATGAAAATTGTCACCACTGAATGTCACGTTGTTCTCCACTGCCCACTGGAAAACCCTACTTATATCTTCTTACATTTCACCCCCCCCCCTGCCCGCTTCCAATGAGGTGATTTTCATGCTTATTTTGGTAACATCGGCAAAATAATACAAAACTTTGGCTAGTGTCTCTGCCTACATCTGCCTTGATGATAAGAAACAGTAGAGGCGCCAGGACCGTGCCTCGGGGTGCTGAGATTTTTACTTTACTAATTCTGCTAATCTTTGTATTCTGTTCATCAGAAAGTTGAATAAGGGTACGTTAGAGATGGCAAGAGGTAGGTAGGAAAGTTAGAGAGAAAGGAAGAAAAAAAAGTAAGGTATATCTTCCAGGTATACGTAGAAAGTCAGACAGAGAGAGCCAGAATGAAGGGTAAACAGAAACTTAAATATATAGAAAAACACGAAAGTCAAAATAACTATCAGCCAAAACTGCCCCAAACAACTACGATACCATCACATTACTTCTTCCATCAAAATAACAACATAAGAATGGAGGAGCACTGCAGTAGGCCTTCTAAAAATCAAACTACAGCAATATTAGTACCACATTTCGAGCACAGTACAGTAACACTGCTGGTGAATAAACACCAGAGTAAATCTTTTATTTAACCAGAGGGAAACGTGCCTAAATAAAAGGCTTCTCAGTATGTGTCTTTGATTTACTACCTGTCAGCCTCTGCCAGTTGCATGTAATAATATTCCTATTGTAGTGCCACCACCGCCACAGATACCTAAAGTCGGTGCCGGATCAGCCGGGCTGTGGCTCGTACGTCGGACTGCGTGCGGCCAGCAGTAACAGCCTAGTTGATCAGGCCCTGATCCATCGGGAGGCCTGGTCATGGACCGGGCCGCGGGGGCGTTGATCCCCGGAATAACCTCCAGGTAACCACCATCACATCACAGTACTCCTACCACCACCACCACCACCACACCACTACCATCTCCACAAATACATTAATACTACCACCAGCAGCACCACAGTACTACCACCACCACCATCTCCACAAATACATTAATAATACTACCACCAGCACACCACAGTACTACCACCACCACAGTACTCCTACCACCACCACCACACCACTACCATCTCCACAAATACATTAATACCACCACCACCAGCACCAGAGGATCAGGAACGACAGGGTGGTCAGTCAGGGGCACTAAAAATGGTTTCTCTTTATAACCTGTGGGACCAGTGAGTTAGCACCAGCCCAGGGGAGAGCCGCGGGGAGGGGAAGCTGATTGGGGAGGAAAGAATATGGAAGGAGAGGAAGGAGAAGAAAAGGCAGAGCTTGATCACTGAGAGGAGAGAAAGGAAGTGGGAGAAAAAAGAACTGAAATGTGAAGAGGTACAGGGAAGACTAAGTCGAGGGAAGACATAATGTGAAGGGGAGTAGGAAGGAGAGACGAAAAAGGAGGGGAAGTGAGAAAAAAATGGGGTGATGGAGAGAGAAGCGTCAGAATAGAGGAACACGGCAGTAGGCCTATTGACCAGTGCGAGGCTGGGCCTACTCATGCACAACTATTCCCATTCGTTTAACTGTCTGGCCTATTTTTAAAACTAGCCAGAGTATTTTGTTTCAATAAAGCTACATGTTAGATTTTTCCACTGATCTACATCTCTGCTGCCAAACCAGAGTTCTGCTGCATCCTCCTTGACGGATGGTGAAGTTTATCTCCTGAGTCAGCAATGTTTCCTGAAGACACACAGGGACGTGAACTTACTTGTCAGAGATAAAACAGATTGGATATGTGTGAAGTGTACAAGTGCAAGATACTTATAAAAGAAACATAAAAACGGTGATAAACAAGTACACAATGCTAAAACTACGACGTTGTTTACCTGGTCTTCAATAAGACCTTCATCAATGTACTGTACAAAAAACTAATTAAAAAAGTGGCAGCTCACGGCATTAAAGGAGAAATTCTCTCATGTATCATGTCTGACTAATGAGCAAGGGAAAAAATACATTAATGAACAGACTGGAAACCAGTCATAAGTGGCGTTTCTTGGTCATAATCTCCATCAACTAACCGACCTAGAATACCTGTCGACGGTTTTAGGGGATCATCGCCCCAGAAATCAGGCCTCCAGGTTATTGGCCTAATCGACCTAACAGTCCGGCTGATCAGGAATTTACTTGAACTTATTAAGTTCCCTCTTAAAAATAGCTAGAGGTGTGAAGGTATTCCTTTATGTACAAAAGGAGGGTGTTCAGTCTTGTTTTAAAGGTACTAATCGTGCCTTTGCTTTTCATTGGAGATATTTTACACCGTCTGACAAGTTCTTGTTTGCATAGGGATTAATTTCGGAATGCAAACCCTCCAGAATTTTTCAGTTGTAAATTATGATGCGTTTTTCTCGCCTACATTCCAAGAGTTGCAATTCGAGCAGTAAAGGTTTTTAGTACATTCTCCAGTTCAGCACTTTCGTCTACATGCGAAGGGCCGTAAGCATACCGTAATATTCCATTTTCCTTACAGCTGTGATAACACTGTTTTTGGTTCTTAAATGTGAGATCTTCTTGCATCACCACTCCTACGTCTCTCACACTGAAACTTCTAAACTAGTGAGTGCTTTGAGTTTGTTTATACTCCATTTCAGTCTTTATTGCCTCAATTTTTACGTACCGGAGTAACTGAAATTTGTCTTCATTGAATATCATTGTTGTCAGTGGCCCACTGGAAGATTTTGTTTATACCAGCGTGGAGGTTTATGTGTCCTCAATGAATGCCACGCCAATACTGAGACTAATTTTATGTAAAGGATGCTCTGTCTCTATCTCTGTCGTATATGAGATCGAGAAAGCGAAGTGGGTTAAGCACTGTGCCTTGGGGAACAGAACTTTCTCTGAACGAGGAGATAAATAGTAGCAATATGTTCGCTGACGGAACCAAAAAAAAAAAATAAGTTCTTAAGGTCACACGGGAGACTTTCTGAATGATTTGGATAATACTCTTAACGGGTTTCGATAGTTTTCCTACTCCCGCAGCCCGGCCCTGGGCCAGGTTAATATTGTGACCAAGACACTCCTCTATCATTTCCCTCCGCTTCTCTCTTTTCTTTTCTCACAGAGCTCTCCAGGGAGCCAACTTTTCCAGCTGTTAGAGCCAGGGTTTGACTCAGTGGCCGGCAGTGACAGCTCCAGAAGACAAGTGGACTCTTTGATCCACGACACTGCTCCTATCATCCCCACACAATCCCCTTCCCATCCTTCCAAGAGAACTTCCAGCTCTTCTTCCTTTCCCTTTTACCCCTCCCCTCTTCTCCTATTTCAAGTCTCCGCATCCTCTCCTCTCTAAGTTTCCTTGGTATCCCAACTCATCCCCCTCCTCTTATTTATCCCCTAAACGTTCTCCTTCCTTTCATTCCCCTCAAATTTCCCCTCTCTTTTTCCCTCTATGTATACAGTGTCTTACGGGGTTATTAAACAATAAAAGTTCACCAAGTAATTGTAATAAGAGCATTCCTTAAACTGTGCTATATAGAACGCTGCCCACTTTACCAGGAAATAATACCCGAGTCGCAAACTGTGAGAACACAAGATAATTACTCTCATGAGGAAGCGCTAAACCCTGAGGGTTATACAGTCTAGTGAATGGAAGGTAGTCAGGCTTGATCCTAAGAAAGGAGGAAAGGTAGCTGTAGTTCCTTGGATCCAGAGCCCTTCACCAGCTAAGATTGAAGAACGTATCAATATACAAACTATAGGCGATTTTGTAAACAATGTCATTATAGCTTTAACAGTAGTTACGACAAGCTCATCATAGCTTTAAGAGTAGTTATAACAGGGTCATCACAGCTTTAATAGTTATAACAGGGTTATCATAGCTTTAAGAGTAGTTATAACAGGGTCATCACAGCTTTAATAGTTATAACAGGGTTATCATAGCTTTAAGAGTAGTTATAACAGGGTCATCACAGCTTTCATAGTTATAACAGGGTTATCATAGCTTTAAGAGCAGGGTCATCATTTCATAGTTATAACAGGGTCATCACAGCTTTAATAGTTATAACAGGGTTATCATAGCTTTAAGAGTAGTTATAACAGGGTCATCACAGCTTTCATAGTTATAACAGGGTTATCATAGCTTTAATAGTAGTTATAACAGGGTCATCGTAGCTTTAATAGCTATAACTGGGTCATCATAGTTATAATAGTTATAATAGTAGTTATAATAGGGTCATCATAGTTTTAATAGTTGTTATAACAGGGTCATCATAGCTTTTATATTAGTTATAACAGGGTCATCATAACGTTAAGAGTAGTTATAACAGGGTCATCATAGCGTTAAGAGTAGTTATAATAGGGTCATCATAGCTTTAAGAGTAGTTACGCCAGGGGCCACGAGACCAGAAAGGAGCGAACATGGCAAGTGGCAGCAGAGGCAGGGCCAGGAGCTAAAACTCGACTCATGCAACCACATACAAGCAAGCACATTGTAGTCTGGGTCTCTGACTCCTGCTATCATAAATTTCCCGAGGAAAGTAGCCAGCTCATACACATGAGAGAGACGCTGCTCTCTCATAACCAGAGATCACAAGATTTTAGGTCAATTATAGTAACACACTGCCCGCCTTTCATTTTTGTATAATATATATATATATATATATATATATATATATATATATATATATATATATATATATATATATATATATATATATATATATATATATATAGAGAGAGAGAGAGAGAGAGAGGTTTATAACGCACTGGCCATCTCCCATCGAGGCAGGGTGACCCGAAAAAGAAGAATGCTTTTCTTTTTAAATTTAGTAATTTACATGGGAGAAGGGGTTACTAGACCCTTACTCCCGGTATTTTACTCGCCTCTTACGACACGCATTGCTTACGGAGGAAGAATTCTTCTCCAATTCCCCATTTGATGAGTTTCGAGTCTTTAGACTCATGGAGCCCGGCCATGGGCCAGGCTCACTACAATGTTGTGGCTGGAGTAATTCACAACTCATTCGTTGGATGTGGAGTGGAGGATATGGAGTGGAGGGTGTGGAGTGGAGGATGTGGAGTGGAGAATGTGGAGTGGAGGATGTAGAGTGGAGGATGTAGAGTGGAGGATGTAGAGTGGAGGATGTGAAGTGGAGGATGTGGAGTAGAGGATATGGAGTGAAGGAAGGGTGTAGAGGAAAAGGAGGGACAAATAGTGTGGAGGAGAGAGAATGTGAATGAAGGAGAGATGAGAGGAGAGAACGTGTATGAAGAGAAGTGAGGGGAGAGACCGTGTATGAAGAGAAGTGAGGGGAAAGGAGGATCCGTACACACGATTACCCTCAGCCATAGCCTGAAGATGGTAGTTTAAATGAGTTTCGGAATCCTTCAACGCCTCCTCTTTCCCCCTCCTTCTACCCTCTTCCCCTCCCCCGTCCCAGGACACCTTCCTTCCTCATCCTTCTTTTCTTTCCCCTTTTTTTTATTCATTCTAATCTCCATCGCCTTTCTGGTCCCTGTCATTCCCTTCCCTCCCCTCATCCCCCACCATCGCATTAACATTTGGACTTGGCAACCCCTCCGGAAAGCAATTTCTTCCGAGGGCCCATCCATTTCCCCTCGCGCTAAGCTGGTCAGCCAGGGGGCACGCAGAGGGGAGGGGAGGGGAGGGGAGGGGATGGGAGGGGAGGGAGACAGGTCACAACTGCGTGGGAGAAGGGGTAGCACAAGGGGTAAGGCTGGGTAGGGGGGAGAGTGAGGGGAAAAAGGGGGTCGTAGAGTGAAGGGGTATCAGGGAGGAAGGGTGGAGGGGTAGCAAGGAAGGGTGGAGGGGTAGCATGAAGAAAGGAATGGTGGAGGGGTAGCAGGAAGAAAGGAAGGAAGCGTGGAGGGGTAGCAGGAAGAAAGGAAGCGTGGAGGGGTAGCAGGAAGAAAGGAAGCGTGGAGCGGTAGCAGGAAGGAAGGAAGCGTGGAGGGGTAGGAGGAAGAAAGGAAGCGTGGAGGGGTAGCAGGAAGAAAGGAAGCGTGGAGGGGTAGCAGGAAGAAAGGAAGCGTGGAGGGGTAGCAGGAAGAAAGGAAGCGTGGAGGGGTAGCAGAAAGAAAGGAAGCGTGGAGGGGTAGCAGGAAGAAAGGAAGCGTGGAGGGGTAGCAGGAAGAAAGGAAGGAAGCGTGGAGGGGTAGCAGAAAGAAAGGAAGCGTGGAGGGGTAGCAGGAAGAAAGGAAGCGTGGAGGGGTAGCAGGAAGAAAGGAAGGAAGCGTGGAGGGGTAGCAGAAAGAAAGGAAGCGTGGAGGGGTAGCAGGAAGAAAGGAAGCGTGGAGGGGTAGCAGAAAGAAAGGAAGCGTGGAGGGGTAGCAGGAAGAAAGGAAGCGTGGAGGGGTAGCAGGAAGAAAGGAAGGAAGCGTGGAGGGGTAGCAGAAAGAAAGGAAGCGTGGAGGGGTAGCAGGAAGAAAGGAAGCGTGGAGGGGTAGCAGGAAGAAAGGAAGGAAGCGTGGAGGGGTAGCAGGAAGAAAGGAAGCGTGGAGGGGTAGCAGGAAGAAAGGAAAGAAGCGTGGAGGGGTAGCAGGAAGAAAGGAAGCATGGAGGGGTAGCAGGAAGAAAGGAAGCGTGGAGGGGTAGCAGAAAGAAAGGAAGCGTGGAGGGGTAGCAGAAAGAAAGGAAGCGTGGAGGGGTAGCAGGAAGAAAGAAAGGAAGCGTGGAGGGGTAGCAGGAAGAAAGGAAGCGTGGAGGGGTAGCAGGAAGAAAGGAAGCGTGGAGGGGTAGCAGGAAGAAAGGAAGCGTGGAGGGGTAGCAGAAAGAAAGGAAGCGTGGAGGGGTAGCAGGAAGAAAGGAAGCGTGGAGGGGTAGCAGGAAGAAAGAAAGGAAGCGTGGAGGGGTAGCAGGAAGAAAGGAAGCGTGGAGGGGTAGCAGGAAGAAAGAAAGGAAGCGTGGAGGGGTAGCAGGAAGAAAGGAAGCGTGGAGGGGTAGCAGGAAGAAAGGAAGCGTGGAGGGGTAGCAGAAAGAAAGGAAGCGTGGAGGGGTAGCAGAAAGAAAGGAAGCGTGGAGGGGTAGCAGGAAGAAAGAAAGGAAGCGTGGAGGGGTAGCAGGAAGAAAGGAAGCGTGGAGGGGTAGCAGGAAGAAAGGAAGCGTGGAGGGGTAGCAGGAAGAAAGGAAGCGTGGAAGTAGTGGAGGGAATGAAAAGTAAGGGAAGTGATGAGAACTGAGGAGAGACGGGAGAAGGAATCTGAATAGGGAAGAAAATGGAAAGAACAGATAAAAAAGAAAAGGGGAAAGCAAACGAAAGGAAAGTAAAAATAATTTTGAGAGAGAGAGAGAGAGAGAGAGAGAGAGAGAGAGAGAGAGAGAGAGAGAGAGAGAGAGAGAGAGAGAGAGAGAGAGAGAGAGAGAGAGAGAGAGAGAGAGAGAGCCAGGAGCCGAGACTCATCCCCCTTCAACTACAATTAGGTGAGCACAGAAAATAAAAAGGCACAATACCGGTACTGGAACAATACACAAATAACCCGCACATAGGAGAAACAAGCTTATGGCGACGTTTCGGTTCAAATCTGACCGAAACGTCGTAAGTTTTATCCTCATATGTAGGAGTTATTTGTGTAGTGAGCACAGAAACGTATGAGGGTAGAGTACCTAGGAGTGTGAGACCAGTGATACCCAGTGTGAGACCAGTGATACCCAGTGTGAGACCAGTAGTACCCAGTGTGAGACCAGTGGTACAGAGTGTGAGACCAGTGATACCCAGTGGCACCCAGTATGTAGCCAGTGGTACCCACTTCTCAAGCAGCAATAATTTAGGCAAGGCTTCACCCGTCAGCTGGATGAAGAGTCTCCACGTAATCAATTTAACATCACCACAGCCAGGTTAAAAGTTAACTTCCACCCTGAAAAGTTAAATAACTTTAACACATACATAGTCTAAGATAACTAGGAACGCCACAGAGCTAAAGGGAAACTTACTTATACTTATTAAACTACTTACGATGTTGAAAAGCATTAAAGGTTGACTAACAAGATCTTATGAAGACCACAGGTACTCTTTTTTTTTTATATCAGATTATGTGGATCGCGGAGCCCACGTGGGTTTTTGAAGCCTTACATAAGAACATAAGAAATAAGGAGCACTGCAGGATGCCTACCGGCTCATGTTATGTATCAATGGTATAGAATCAGACACATGTGCAACATCTGGGTATCTTGTCGAGGTTTCGCCATCCAGTTGCTTTACAAATTGTATCGATAAAGCCACCCAGATGTTGCACATGTGCCTAATTCTGTTAATTGGTCGGGGATTATCCACCCCAAGACCAGGTTTCAGACCAGGATTCCCAGGCTGGAAAGGAAATAATACACGATTAAGGCTTTGTCATGGACCAGGTTGTGGGGGTTTTTACCTCCGGAACACCCTCCAAGTGTGACTATGAAAATGGCATACAGTACCGACAGGGTGATAAGTAAGACACATGGGCAACAAACCATACCACGGGCGGGGTTAGAATCCGTGAGTTCTAACTCCATCCGTGTATGGTTTGTTTGCAATCGTGTCATTACGATTTCGTGAGTCATGGGCAACAGTTAGGTATCTTCATTACGAAACATTTCGCCTACACAGTAGATTTCTTCAGTCGAGTACAGAAGAGTTAGCAGACGCAGTAGAGACGTGAAGACGATGTAATCAGTCCTCCCTTGAGGACTTAGTTTTGAGGTAGTCAGTCCCTCAGCCTGGAGAAGAGTTTTGCTCCATAGTCTGAAACAACGTTAAGATGAAGCAACAGTATGGAGACTTATAACTACGTTCTTCTAATAGTGGGCTGCACCTCACCTTTTAACAGTACACAAGTCTCCATATTGTTGCTTCATCTTCATATTGTTCCAGACTATGGAGCAAAACTCTTCTCCAGGCTGAGGAACTGACCACCTCAAAACTACGTTTTTAAGAGTGATGGACTGATTACATCGTCTTCACATCTCTATTGCTTCTGCTAACTCTTCTGTACTCGACTGAAGAAGCCTACTGTGTAGACGAAACGTTTCGGAATAAGATACCTAACTGTTACACATGTGTCTTACCTATGACCTTCCAGGTAATACTGTATTCCATCAATCTTAACGGACTGAACACATCGACTCCAGGATGAGGGACAGATTACCTCAAACTCCTCTTCTTCCACCGTTCTTTGTAATGGATTGAAAAAGCTATTGGCTAGCGAAAAGTTCCCTCCTCAGTAAAGATTCCTAAAAGTTGAACAAGTGTCTTATCCTTCAACTTGTCGGTTTTCTAAATCATTTATCACTATTACCATATTAAACTGACAATATTACTACGCTACCAATTTAATGGTACCACAGTGATGGAGGCTGGTGGGCTACCATGTGTGTGCTAAGTGTTCCAAATAAGTAAAATATCTTTCAGAACTGTTGTGTTCTATGAAGGACACATCGACCACCACTGTAAACATCTTCCGCCTCACACCAGTAGTTCCCAACCTTTTAATATGAAAGGGCCATTTTGAAAAGCAAAATTTAAAGGAGGACCGTATTACGAAATACGGCCTTCCTTTAAATTTAACAATATTTTGTAATTGCTGACACTGTGCAGTGTCGAACATACATAAAAGTGAATTCATAATTTCATGGGAGGTCCGCAACCGTTTCCTTGAAGGGCCACATGCGGCCCTCGGGATGTAGGTTGGGGACCACTGCCTTACAGTATATGATCCTCACGAGACAACGGATTAAAAAAAACGTTAGCAAATCGAGATAAAAGGTAGAAAGTGGAAGTAAATTTGAGTTTGTGCGTGGGGGGAAAAAGAGGAGAAATTGGATGACAAAAGAACGTAAATAGGACGTTTGGATGCTGCCTCGAACCCTCAGTGGGATGAAGCTGATAGCTGGTGGTCAGAGAGAGAGAGAGAGAGAGAGAGAGAGAGAGAGAGAGAGAGAGAGAGAGAGAGAGAGAGAGAGAGAAAGAGAGAGAGAGAGAGAGAGAGAGAGAGAGAGAGAGACGGGGTCTGGGAGGAGTGTTACTGAAGGGAGTAACACCAGGTTTCATGGGATGCTGCCTGCATCTTCTGCACTGACTGCTTCCTTTCTCAAACTCGGGTTCATGCCTCTCCCAACTCTAGGCACGCTGCTGCACACTTTCCTCCAATAACCAGAGTAGTGGAGGAAGGCGCCTATACTCCCATGGCTGTAACCAGTCTAAGACTCTAAGAGTCTTACATTACTTTTTCAAAGCTCTAGCAGTAACTGTAGAATTAACCCTCCAGTTTTCTTAATCCTGAACAACCTATGTTCTGCCTATATAAACCTATAGGCCTCAAAGAGCCCAAAGTGTAGAGGGGTGAGGGGCAAGTGGGTTGAGGATGCAGTCCTTCGGCTTTTCTAACTATCATGCGAGCTCTTCTACAGGTTTGGGAAAGACCTTGCTGGTCAATCCAAGACCCTAGTGTTTCCTGGACACTTTAAGTCATCTTTTAACTTGCAAGACGGTGCAGGAGGTTCTCAAGCTAAAAAAATATAAAGAGAACATGACCTCACAGCTGAGTGCTGAGGCTTGTCTGTCTTGATGCTTGATAAAAAAATAACACAACTACAGAAAAACTTTCACTGTGACTACGTTTTGTGCACATAGAGCGAAACGTTATCAAAACAAAAGGTTGCTCTCCACCCATGTCTTTCATCACTGTCAGCACGACACATCTGTACCCAACTTGAAGCTTGCCTGTCAGCCTCAGTCTGTTTTCATGCCTGCTTACTTGTCGGTATCTAATCTGCATGTCTGTCAGCCTACCTGACAGACTGCTTGTCTGGCTGCCTGACTGACTGCTTGTCTGCTGCCTGCCTGTTCGCCTGATCCCACACAAGAAGTTATTTCACCAAGGCTTGGCGGCGGGAAGGGGCAAAGAAAGACGTTTGGAATCCCCTGCGAGTCTTGTTGGATCACCACTAACTTCATTACATCCCATTAGTACGCTCGACACATCTTCATTTGTTTTACGGCCGCCGAACGGGGGGTGTTTCTTGGGCAATCCTACGAGAATGCAACAGACGTGTCTGTTTATCTGAGAGACCTACGAGAATGCTACGGTCGTGTCTCTACCTGGGAGAACTACGAGAATGCTACGGCCTCATCTGTTAATCTGGGAGACCTACGAGTATGCTATTGCCTTGTCTATTTACCTGCGAGACCTACGAGAATGTTACGTTTGTGTCTGTCTACCTGAGAGACCTACAAGAACACTACGGCCTTGTTTGTTGACCTGGGAGACCTACGGGAACGTTACTCCCTCTTGACCTATCCTTAGTGGTTTACACATGTTCCCTCTAATAACCTATTTATTTCCCTCTTACGACCTCTCTCTTTCTTTAAAAAGACTCAGGACAGGGGGGAGGCAGTAAATGGTGGTACTGAAGGCGTTTCTTTCATTCCAGTTCTCGCAAGGACATGCTTTTCTGTCTCGCCTGTTTTTTGCTAACAGGTTATCTATCCTGTTAGCTGCTATTTCTTCTATTATCAGCTTGCCTATGTTTATTTATGAGTGTTTCCCCACCTTTTTCTCTATGCTTGTCATGAAAATCAACTTGTTTATAGTATTTATCTTTGTGTGTGTGTGTGTGTGTGTGTGTGTGTGTGTGTGTGTGTGTGTGTGTGTGTGTGTGTGTGTGTGTGTGTGTGTGTGTGTGTGTGTATGTGCGTGCGTGTTCTGTCACTAGACTAATGCACATATATATACTTAGGCCTATAATGTAGACATAAAGTGTCGTCAGGCTGCTGAAACAACAAATCTTGGCTAGTTGATACAGGCCTCCCATGCACGCAATAAAATGCGTGGGAGGCCTACAATATTCTTAGATTTAGAATGCAATTAAAATTTCACCTCTTAATCCTCTTTATTTCTCTATTATATATGATGCTATGTTGCCCGGGTCTGAGATGATGGAGATATTTTCCTAAAAACCCCATTTCTCCTGTGTGTGGGATAATCTATTGTCAGATATGATAGTTCCCAAGTGAGAGTAACTCCAGCTCTGCTGGAAGGAAACCTCTGAAGCTGCCGTAGCTGATGAACCTTTAATGGAATACTTGACGATTTCCTCATTGACCTAATGAAGTCTGCCAGCTTAAACTGACACATTTCAACACTATGTGACCCATCCTGTGTGACGGAGTATGATGGAGAAAACATAGCTAGCTACTGTTCCCACGGTGTAACCATCATACACTAGGGTGACAACACACTGCTGATGTATCCAAGTTTGCAAAACAAAAAACAATTGCTATCTGCCTCGCTCCACAAACCTTCCAAGACTCTACAACATTCACTATTTTCTTGACATTTTCTTTTTCCTTTCTCTGCTTTGAGCTTAATAAAGACAAGGTGTACCCAAGGTGTCTTCCACTTCCAGAGTCACTTTCAACCTTCACTTTGTTATAAGGCACGACAGTCTTAATTATTATTGTCATTTAGTTATTACGTTAATTACTTCTTTTGCACGAAGCGTCGGAGGATAGCTTTGAATTATTATTATTATTATGGGCGGTAATTAAGTTTAATCCGAGGAAGGGGAGGGAAGCTCCAATTCCTTGAATGAAGAACCCTTTAGCAACATTAAGGCTCTCCTTGAAATAAAGGGTATATCACGGAACACATTATCGAAATCTACCACACACACACACACACACACACACACACACACACACACACACACACACACACACACACACACACACACACACACACACACACACACTGCGGAGCTGAAGATCGAACTTTAAAGACAGATTAAATAAAAGGAAGGTTATGATCTTAAGATAAGAGTGAGGGAAGACATGATCATGGCAGTAACTGGCTGGCAGTGTTGCACTCATCAACAACTCTAGCGATAAATAAAACACATGTGCAACACTCGGGTATCATTACTGCCATGTAGTATTTACCTGTGATTAGGACGTGATAGGTGGGACAGGGAGACACTCTTGGAGAGGCGGGAAACTGGTACACTAGGGCACGCATGGAACTTGAAAACACAGATGAGTCTACGCTGTTAAAATAATAGAAACAATGTCAACAAAAGTGGCGTCCCCGCCACCTAACGCCCCTGCCATCTGACGCCCCTGCCACCTGACGCCCCCAGCCACCTGGCGTCCCCCCGCCACCTGACGCCCCCCGCCACCTGACGTCCCTGGCACCTGACGCCCCCCGCTCCCTCACAAGACTCACTCAAACGTAACTTTAACCTCCACTTCGTCATAATTATCACCATTAACTTTATTACTTGTCTTAAAAACTTATCTTTAAAAGGTCGTAAATTCTGAGAAATATGCAGAATTAACTGGTTATCTGGACACCAGTTTTCAGGCACCAGAAAGAGAGTAACAGGTGTGAGTAACACTTAAAAGAGTTATAGGTAGAAGATAAGAGATGAGAGGTAGAATTAGAAATAACATAATAAAAAGGAAGAGGAACATCGGCAAGTTATCTTACATTCATTATCAATGTTATCTCTTGAGAGCTATGAAGAGTCAGGATAGTGAAGCAATTCCTTGGTGTTAGTGGTGGCGATGGTGGTTGTTACTCTGGTGTTAGTGGTGGCGATGGTGGTTGTTACTCTGGTGTTAGTGGTGACGATGGTGGCTGTTACTCTGGTGTTAGTGGTGGCGATGGTGGCTGTTACTCTGGTGTTAGTGGTGGCGATGGTGGTTGTTACTCTGGTGTTAGTGGTGGCGATGGTGGTTGTTACTCTGGTGTTAGTGGTGGCGATGGTGGCTGTTACTCTGGTGTTAGTGGTGGTGATGGTGGTTGTTACTCTGGTGTTAGTGGTGGCGATGGTGGTTGTTACTCTGGTGTTAGTGGTGGCGATGGTGGTTGTTACTCTGGTGTTAGTGGTGGCGATGGTGGTTGTTACTCTGGTGTTAGTGGTGGCGATGGTGGTTGTTACTCTGGTGTTAGTGGTGGCGATGGTGGCTGTTACTCTGGTGTTAGTGGTGGCGATGGTGGCTGTTACTCTGGTGTTAGTGGTGGCGATGGTGGTTGTTACTCTGGTGTTAGTGGTGGCGATGGTGGTTGTTACTCTGGTGTTAGTGGTGACGATGGTGGTTGTTACTCTGGTGTTAGTGGTGGCGATTGTGGTTGTTACTCTGGTGTTAGTGGTGGCGATGGTGGTTGTTACTCTGGTGTTAGTGGTGGTGATGGTGATTGTTACTCTGGTGTTAGTGGTGGCGATGGTGGTTGTTACTCTGGTGTTAGTGGTGGCGATGGTGATTGTTACTCTGGTGTTAATGGTGGCGATGGTGGTTGTTACTCTGGTGTTAGTGGTGGTGATGGTGATTGTTACTCTGGTGTTAGTGGTGGTGATGGTGGTTGTTACTCTGGTGTTAGTGGTGGTGATGGTGATTGTTACTCTGGTGTTAGTAGTGGTGATGGTGGTTGTTACTCTGGTGTTAGTGGTGGCGATGGTGATTGTTACTCTGGTGTTAGTGGTGGCGATGGTGGTTGTTACTCTGGTGTAAGTGGTGGTGATGGTGGTTGTTACTCTGGTGTTAGTGGTGGCGATGGTGGTTGTTACTCTGGTGTTAGTGGTGGCGATGGTGATTGTTACTTTGGTGTTAGTGGTGGCGATGGCGGTTGTTACTCTGGTGTTAGTGGTGGTGATGGTGGTTGTTACTCTGGTGTTAGTGGTGGTGATGGTGGTTGTTACTCTGGTTAGTGGTGGCGATGGTGGTTGTTACTCTGGTGTTAGTGGTGGCGATGGTGGTTGTTACTCTGGTGTTAGTGGTGGCGATGGTGGTTGTTACTCTGGTGTTAGTGGTGGCGATGGTGGTTGTTACTCTGGTGTTAGTGGTGGCGATGGTGGTTACTCTGGTGTTAGTGGTGGCGATGGTGGTTGTTACTCTGGTGTTGGTGGTGGTGATGGTGGTTGTTACTCTGGTGTTAGTGGTGGTGATGGTGATTGTTACTCTGGTGTTAGTGGTGGTGATGGTGGTTGTTACTCTGGTGTTAGTGGTGGCGATGGTGGTTGTTACTCTGGTGTTAGTGGTGGCGATGGTGGTTGCTACTCTGGTGTTAGTGGTGGCGATGGTGATTGTTACTCTGGTGTTAGTGGTGGTGATGGTGGTTGTTACTCTGGTGTTAGTGGTGGTGATGGTGGTTGTTACTCTGGTGTTAGTGGTGGCGATGGTGATTGTTACTCTGGTGTTAGTGGTGGTGATGGTAGTTGTTGCTGTGGTGTTAGTGGTGGCGATGGTGATTGTTACTCTGGTGTTAGTGGTGGTGATGGTGGTTGTTACTCTGGTGTTAGTGGTGGTGATGGTGGTTGTTACTCTGGTGTTAGTGGTGGCGATGGTGGTTGTTACTCTGGTGTTAGTGGTGGTGATGGTGGTTGTTACTCTGGTGTTAGTGGTGGCGATGGTGGTTGTTACTCTGGTGTTAGTGGTGGTGATGGTGGTTGTTACTCTGGTGTTAGTGGTGGTGATGGTGGTTGTTACTCTGGTGTTAGTGGTGGCGATGGTGGTTGTTACTCTGGTGTTAGTGGTGGCGATGGTGGATGTTACTCTGGTGTTTGTGGTAGCGATGGTGGTTGTTACTCCGGTGTTAGTGGTGGCGATGGTGGTTGTTACTCTGGAGGTAGTGGCGGCGATGGTGGTTGTTACTCTGGTGTTAGTGGTGGCGATGGTGGTTGTTACTCTGGTGTTAGTGGTGGCGATGGTGGTTGTTACTCTGGTGGTAGTACTGGTGGTGATTGTTATTCTAGTGGTAGTACTGATGGTGGTTATTGCTCTGGTTGTAGTACTGGTGGTGTTATTCTGGTGGTAGTACTGGTAGTGATTGTTACTCTTGTGGTAGTACTGTGGTTATTCTAGTGGTAGTAATGGTAGTGGTTGTTACTCTGGTGGTTATTCTAGTGGTAGTACTGGTAATTGTTGTTACTCTGGTGGTGGTTGTTATTCTAGTGGTAGTACTGGTGGTGGTTGTTACTCTTGTGATGGTAGTTATTCTAGTGGTAATACTGGTAGTGGTTGTTACTCTGGTGGAGGTTGTTATTCTGGTGGTGATGGTAGTTATTCTAGTCACACACACACACACAGGTATTAGCTCATAGAGCAGAGAGTGGACGTAGTGGCGACCAGTGAAGAAGCGGGGTCAGGAGCTATGAATCGACCCCTGCGACCACAATTAGGCGAGTACACACACAACAACATTTCGTTGAAAGCTCCTTTGAGCAAAACAATATGATAATAAGAAACTAAATAACGATATTAACCACAAAAGGTTAACATTCTGCAAGACGTTAATATAACAAACAATGAAATTCCACTTTAAAATATCATAAAAACGTTGATCATGTGCCTAATAAACTGGCAACTAGATTTACTGGGCTCGCTGCGCCTCTGAAAAAGGTATCCCTGTACTTCCCTCAGCTCATTATATCTTAACTCATTAGCAAGGAATGGCGCAGGGCGCTCATAAAATTCTAATGTAGGAAAATATAATAAGTATACATATACGTATGCATGTGTGTGCATGTATATGTATGTACGTTTATACACTTTCATTTGAATGCCTGGCTGACCAGGCTGTTGGTGCTGGCCACGTGCAGTCCAACGTATGCATAGCAATCTGGCTGATCACGAACTCTTGAAGACAGTCAAGAGGTTCTGGTAATTCTCCTCATGCATGATGGAAGGCAACGAAAAGTCGGGGACCTCTGACACTAATCAAGTTCTCTTACAATGTACTCGTTGCGCCTCTGCATTTTACTGGAGAGACTTGGCACTGCCTGTCAAGTCTCTTGCTTTCATAATGCAGGTCCATGATCAATTATTGCAGAGTTTTACAAATGTAAATTATGACTTAATTTATTTCAAACGTTACAAGTACTTCAGGTATGTGTGTGTGTGTGAGAGAGAGAGAGAGAGAGAGAGAGAGAGAGAGAGAGAGAGAGAGAGAGAGAGAGAGAGAGAGAGAGAGAGAGAGAGAGAGAGAGAGAGAGAGAGAGAGACGAGGCGACAGTAAGAGAGGGACGACTCCCAAGGGAGGGCGTCTGGCAGGAGACAGAGAGGGCCACAAGGACGCCCTGCTACTGGTAGTGGTGGGGGCCAGGGGCAGCGGTGGTGGTGGTACTGGTGGTGGTGGTACTGGTGGTGGTGGTACTGGTGGTGTTGATACTGGTGGTGGTGTTACTGAAACCAGTGGTGGTGGTGGTTATGCTGTTGATTTGTTGTGGTCTCTAAACCTGAGGTTGTCCAACATTAACAGACAAACAGTCTTGGACTGTTTGTCTGTTCCTTCCGTTTTAAGAATTGATATTATCTCTTGTATCCTATAACTTGTTTTTCAACTTCCCCAATAAATTCTTCCCTCGGAACAGCGCGCGCGCACACACGCGCACATACACACAGACACACGCACACACACGCAAGCACACACACACACACACACAACGTCGGTATTTTTTACCGCCGTTCAGCACTGTGTTTCTCGTTACAAAATGTCAAGACCACTTTTGTCTGATTTTAGGTCGGAAAGGAGCCAGATGTTGTCAGAAGTTTTCTTGCTACAAGTGCCGAATCAGCCAGATTGTGATCTGTGAGCGCTTGCGGGTCGCTAGCACAAACAGCCTAGTTGGCCAGGCGGTCAACGGGTAAGCTTGGCCTCAAACCTTCTAAACTGTTCACAGGTATCTTATAAACTATGAAAGATGACGCAAAGTTGTGGATTTTGCGTTCCGTTCAGTCATAAACACACGTGTCAACACCTCGCCTATCTCAAAGACTCAATTTTGTTGGATTTAAAATCACACTTTTGTCATCTTTTATTTATAATTTTCAATATCTACCGCCCTATCTCACCTCTCTTTTAGTTTGACCTCATTTTATACGCTATCACATCACTCCAGGATCGCCTCTATGATATGCCTTGGATATACAAAATGTGTTAGCAGGGTTGACTCACGAAATCGTAATGACACGATTGCAGACAAACCACGGTACAGGTGGGAATTGAACTCACGGCGAGTAAGTCGTAAAACTCCAGGCTTTGAAGGCACTTGAGCGAGAGTTCGTCAAGGTCACGCTTGGGGAGATTCATCTGTAAAAACTTGCATTTGTGGTCACAGTGGGACCCATGCTAACCTCCCTATGGTGTATAAATATACCTAGCTGGATGAATCTTATTGTAGCCAGCTGGCTTACACACTGGCCTGGAGTTTTATGGCTCATTTGCCGCGAGTTCGATCCCCATCCGTACCATGGTTTGTTAGTAGGGTTCGTTGATGGTGTGATGGAAGCAAGGAAACAACTGTTAGACTGTTATAGAGGCGTATTATTGGTGTTCGTAGTCTTCAAGTCTGCTCACTATCATGCCTAGTCGACAACTGAGAGGGAGGCCTCTGAGTCGGTGTGAGGTACACACGGCGCTCACCTGACATCAGGCTTGGCCAGGGAGCCTGCCTATAAATGTTGCTAGGAAATACATATAATTATAAATAACAAAAAGGCACAATACCGTGACTGGAACGATACACAAATAACCCGCACATAAAAGACAGAAGCTTACGACGACGTTTCGGTCCGACTTGGACCATTGACAAAGTCAATTATACTACACAAGTAATACTACTGACATATGCCTTGGAAACAGGCCTTAAGAGGATTTCCAGGCGTATATTCGGGTACTTACTAATTAATACTTGCATCTCTTACAAACAAATTCCGAATTCTTACTCAACCTTTGTTATTTAGATAAATGACTCAGAGAACCGACAAGCTGATAACACATCACAGCCAAGATAACCATGAGGTGTTATCTTGGCCTTATAAGATTTTTGCTGTTTTTTTGCGGTTCCTTGATAATGTGGGAAATCGCGAAAGTGCTTGGAAGCAACTAATTTTTTTTAGAGTGGTTGTTTTGTACCTCGTAGGATGTAGCAATGTTGATTAAGATCGGAGTACAAAGCAGCAATTATCATATCTTTTCCCACTTTCCTTTTCTTGTAGCCTCCTCCTCCTCCTCCTCCTCCTCCCATCTTTCCCCAGCCAAAGATTTACCATCACAAGAAAATAATCATAATTTACAATCACTCCTTTCTTCCTCTGGTTTGTAAACGAAGGAGAATGTTTACGATGCCAGTCTGAGGACAGTGCTGTCAGCGTCACAAAGACATCAGTGCCAGTCTGAAGTCAGTGGTGCCAAAATCACAATAGTGATAGAGGTGCCAGTATTACAGTATCTCAGACGCAGAGGTGCCGGTTTTACAGACAGAGGTTCAAGTATCATACAGACAGAGGTGCCAGTATCACACAGACAGAGGTGCCAGTATCAGACAGAGGTGCCAGTATCACGCAGAGGTGTCAATATCACACAGACAGAGGTGCCAGTATCACACAGACAGAGGTGCCAGTATCACACAGAGGTGCCAGTATCACAGAAACAGAGGTGCCAAGTCGGATGTTCGTATTAGTAACAAGTCAGACGTAAACAAACTGGTCGACGACTAACTAATAGCAATATCGACAAGAGGTCTAAACGGGAGGTGTGGGGGACATGGGGAGGGAGGGGATGGAGAGGGGGAAGACTGAAGATTGGAAAGGGTGAGGGGGTAAAAGTGGGAGGAGGAGGAGGAGGAGGAGGAGGAAAAGGGAAGTTGAAGGGAGGAAAGAGAAGGTAAAACAGGGTGTAGAGGTGAGAAAATCGACACGAAGTTGGTGAAATTCGTGCTGACCGAATTTTCAATGTTGCTATGGCTCTTTATTACCTCATAAAGATGTTATCGTGGGAGCACACCTCCCTCCCCCACCCTCACACCTCCCTCCCCCACCCTCACACCTCCCTCCCCCACCCTGACACCTCCCTCCCCCACCCTGACACCTCCCTCCCTCACCCTCCCTCCCCCACCCTGACACCTCCCTCCACCACCCTGACACCTCCCTCCCCCACCCTGACACCTCCCTCCCCCACCCTCACACCTCCCTCCACCACCCTGACACCTCCCTCCCCCACCCTGACACCTCCCTCCCCCACCCTCACACCTCCCCCCTAACCCTGACACCTCCCTCCCCCACCCTCACACCTCCCTCCCCCACCCTCACACCTCCCTCCCCCACCCTCACACCTCCCTCCCCCACCCTGACACCTCCCTCCCCCACCCTGACACCTCCCTCCCTCACCCTCACACCTCCCTCCCCCACCCTGACACCTCCCTCCCCCACCCTGACCCTCCCTCCCCCACCCTCACACCTCCCTCCCCCACCCTCACACCTCCCTCCCCCACCCTCACACCTCCCTCCCCCACCCTGACACCTCCCACCCTCACCCTGACACCTCCCTCCCCCCACCCTGACACCTCCCTCCCCCACCCTGACACCTCCCTCCCCCACCCTGACACCTCCCTCCCTCACCCTGACACCTCCCTCCCCCACCCTGACACCTCCCTCCCCCTCACACCTCCCTCCCCCACCCTCACACCTCCCCCCCTCACAACTCCCTCCCCCACCCTCACACCTCCCTCTCCCACCCTCACACCTCCCTCCCCCACCCTCACACCTCCCTCCCCCCCCACCCTCACACCTCCCTCCCCACCCTCACACCTCCCTCCCCCCCACCCTGACCCTCACATCTCCCCCCACCCTCACACCTCCCTCCCCCACCCTCCCAGGACAAACTGGGAGAGCAAGGAAAAGTAGAGAAGACAGTGAAGGGAAGAAGGAAATACAGGGGAGGGTAAAAGAAAGTAGAAAAATGAGTTTGTAGCTTCAATGATGAGGGTGAGTGTTGGGGAGTGAGGAAGGTGAGTGTTGGGGAGTGAGGAGGGTGAGTGTTGGGGAGTGAGGAAGGTGAGTGTTGGGGAGTGAGGAGGGTGAGTGTTGGGGAGTGAGGAGGGTGAGTGTTGGGGAGTGAGGAGGGTGGTAGTGTTGGAGAAGATACGGTAGTGTTGGAGAAGGCCCGCTGCCCCACATATCCATCACAGCCTGGTTGATCTAGCACCTGGTGAAGATACTTGTCCAGTTTCTTTTTGAAGACTTGTACATTTGTTCCAGCAGTGTTTCTGATAACTTCTGGCAGATGCTGAATAATCTTGGGCTACGGATGTTGATATTGTGTCCACCGTACCCCTGCTTATCACTGGGTTTATTTCGCACCTCCTCCCCTATCTCTCACTCAGTATATTGTTACGGCAGAGTACAGATTTGGGACAAGGCCCTCGAGTACTTTCCAGGTATATATTATCATGCATCTCTCTCCTCCGTTACAGTGAGTACATATTTAAGATTTTAAGGCGTTCCCAGTAATTTAAATGCTTTACTGGGTATATGAAGAAATTAAAGAGGTGGGCAGGATGTGATGGGTGTTTCAGGTGAGAAAGGTGAAGTAAGGTAGGAGTCTATTGAGGGTGTGAGGGATGTTGCAGATGATGAGAGGGAAGAGCGGGAATAAAGATGAAGGAGGGAAGAAGGAAGGGAGTGTAAGGAAGGGAAGAGGGAGGAGTGTGTGTGACCACAATAATATACACAAACAGATATTTGTAGACTTTACATAATAGCTAAATTTAACGCCTCTCTAATCTATCAACACAAATATCCAATAATTTAAAAACAAAATCCTGGAGAAGGAAGAATGACATTTATAAATCTGAGAGAGGAATCCCTCAACATAAATCTGAGAGAGGAATCCCTCAACATAAATCTGAGAGAGGAATCCCTCAACATAAATCTGAGAGAGGAATCCCTCAACATAAATCTGAGAGAGGAATCCCTCAACATAAATCTGAGAGAGGAATCCCTCTTAACACAATATATATAAGTATAATATCGAAGCCAAACCTAATAAAACACAAAATAAAAGGAGATGGAACATACCCCCAGTGAAAAGTGTCGGGGGCCCAAGACTGTTCAACAGCCTCCCACCAGCCATAAAGGGAATTACCAATAGACCTCTGGCTGTCTTCAAGCGGGAGCTGGACAGATATCTAAAGTCAGTGCCGGATCAGCCGGGCTGTGGTTCGTACGTTGGACTACGTGCGGCCAGCAGTAACAGCCTCGTTGATCAAGTCCTGATCCACCAGAAGGCCTGGTCATGGACCGGGCCGCGGGGGCATTGATCCCCGGAATACCCTCCAGGTAGTAGCCACCAAGTTGGTAACGGAACTAGAAAAAAAACTACGATAAAAGACTACACAGTCGCTTGCGGAAGTGAGAAAAAGGAGGAGACACGATTATGACATGCAAGATACTCTAAGTAATTTACAAGGTTCACAAAACAGACTATTTAGCTTAATTAAGTAATGTATAACCAGGACGCTGGTGTAAAAGTCTGGAAACAAGCGTCAGAGGCGTCAGAAAATACGTTTAAAGCGTCAGGAAAGGAGAGAAGCGGAAGAGACTTGTGAGAGACGCATATTGCACACCAGAATGATCCACAGCTTTAATAACAGAAATGACGCTATCAGCTCAAGGCAATTAAAAAAGTTAACATACAGCCAAAAATAATTGACGCTCATCACTGGCAAACTCAACTAGGTAATTACACACACACACACACACACACACACACACACACACACACACACACACACACACACACACACACACACACACACACGCACGTCAAGAAATTGTAGAAAGTGCAAAAGTATTCAACAAGACTAGTCCCTGAGCTAAGTGGTATGTCCTACGTGGAGAGGTTAAGGGAACTCAACCTGACGAATGGAGGACAGGAGGGATAGGGAGGGCAGATGATAACGACGTACGAAACACTGGGAGGGAGGGAGGGACTGAGGGAGGGAGGAGAACAGACCAGTGGTACCACAAAACATTGGCAAAAAAAAAATATACACATACATACATACATACATTATATATATATATATATATATATATATATATATATATATATATATATATATATATATATATATATAAATTACTTGTGGTTACAAGTGTAGCAGAACACACTTGGTGCAACACCCGAGACAAGACGAATGGTTAGCAACATCTGCAACAAGATATACGATGTACACTAACACACACATAACATTCGATAACACACGGGACTCTGCAACAAGGCAAACGGGATGCAATATCTGCAACAATATACACGGCATCCACCTTCTGCAAAAATACAAGCGGCAGCCCCTGCAACAAGACACACGGGGTGCAACACGGGGCTTCTACGCGATAACATACGATATATTTTGGCTGGGAAAGTGCCAAGAGATTTATTGCCCCTGAATCGAGTGACGGTGCAATCCAGGCACCGTACAGGGAAATGGGGGTTCCTGAGGACCTCCTTCCACGTACCGGGCGAGGAATCCTCTGCTACTCCGTCTTCACACAAGGACTGGGAAGGGAACATATAGCACACATGGTAGGCATGGAGGGAGGGACCCGGAGGTCATGTCTCCACCTCCACTGAAGGAGTGACAGCTTCTGAAGTCTTCCACCTCAATGCAAGAGCTAGGGACCTTGTGCTAACTCCATCGTCAGATGAGGATAACGAAAACATAAGCGATGGAGAGAGAGAGAGAGGGAGAGGGAGGAAGGGAGAGAGATAAAGTTAGGAATCCTTAACCTGTAAATAGCTTGTCAATAAAGCTAGGGATCCTTAACCTAACCTTGTCAAACCCTGTGTGTGTGTGTGCGAGAGAGAGAGAGAGAGAGAGAGTCCTGTGACACTATACTTGTACAAGAGGAAGAAAACTAGGCTAAAGGTATTATCCACCTCATCTCCCTCTACCTATCCCTCCTTACCACTCCCTCCATATACGAGAAGGCAGTACAAGGAAGCTGGTTTGGAACTTCAACGCAAAACAAGCTCTAAATAAGACATTAACTGACCTATATGTCTTGTATATTCTGTTAACAATTCAAGAGCTCATCGCCCCCGCGGCCAGGTACAAGAGTGTCTCATAAATTGTACAAAAATAAAAAAAAAACACAACTCATAACTGTTAAGAAACACACAAGTAAAGTTTAGCCAATAAATGTTTTTATTATTTAGTACCTTCAATAAAAATGGGGAGGCAGCAACAAGGAGCATCAGTGGGGATGTTTACCTTGACGGCTGATCTGGTAACACTGTGAACGTGACCAGGTACTGTGACGTGGCATCAGGGTCGAACCTACGTCCTCTTCATCAGAAAGCGAGGAGCAACCAGCCACCGCCAACACCTCTTGCCAAGAGTGGTGGTGCCTCCTGGCTGTCCCTCGCTCCTCACTCTTCGATCTCTTGTAATTGAAGTGAGAGAAGAAATGGTATCCGCCATTGCCGCTCTTAGTTTTCCTCAAGGGGTTGAGGGGACAGTGTGGAGGCTTGCTATCTAAGGTGTTGCCATTCTGGGTAACACCACGCAAGGTATTGCCATCCAGGTCATCGACACCTGTGGTAATGAGCCTGGAGCACCTGTCTAAAGATGATTTCGGCATGTGGGATCTGTGTTTGGGACTGCCTAATTGTTTGTGTATCGCCTGCGGAGCTTCCCTCGTGGTGTTGAAGGTGTGGGCCGATCTCTCTTCTGGCTCACTCTCCATGGTATTACCAACGCTTTGCTTCTTTCTCCGCAAACATGGAGATAATTTCAGTTCAGACATATATAGGTGATCCAACAGCGAGAACGAGGGGTGTGCCACAACACCTGACAGGTTCTCCTGGTGGTTGTGGGTTAAAGTGTAGCCACCAGCAGTCTCACTCCTCTCCCAACTCTTAACAGACACAGGATGTCGAAGTGCTATCTTTAAGTTCTTACTTTCCTTAACCTCTCTGGCTGCATCACTCTCTGGGAAGTTCATTACTATCTGGCGTCGCGAAAAATGCTCACACTGCCGCTTACTGTAAGCATCCGAACGATGAGCCACACGGGTTTAACGCTACACATAAAAATAATATTTACATTGAACACAGCCGCCAGAAACTTGACCTAATATCGCCTCCCATATCTCGGTAAACTGTACGAGCACACTGGGTTACTCAGTACACTGCCTAAGCACACTGGGTTACTCAGTACACTGCCTGAGCACACTGGGTTACTCAGTACACTGCCTAAGCACACTGGGTTACTAAGTACACTGCCTGAGCACACTGGGTTACTAAGTACACTGCTTCACCGGCGTCACTGCCTGAGATGGCTAGGACACTGCGCATCACGACTCAACACAACCCGGAACTAAGACCTATCTCTCCAATTTCCTTCCCAAAAGAGATAATTCCTTATCAGTACAACCCAACGCTGGAGATTATCGTCCTTACGAAGCCGTGCCTTAGAAGTCATTTTGAGTGTCACCTCTGTAAGCCACTACGCATATGTGACATGCGTACAGTAATGATAATCCCGGGGTTATACTCACGAGTTGTATGCTGCAGCACACATGATTTTCATGTGTTTATACCTAATGATGTGCAAATGTGTATACCTAATGATCATGTGTATGCATACCTCATTATGCTCACATGTTCATATTCTGTACGTTCATGAATTTAACATGTGAACATCACGAGGTATACACATACGTGAACATGACGTACACACACATGTGAACATGGCGAGATATACACACACACATGCGAACATGATGAGGTATACACACACACATGTGAACATGACGAGGTATACACACACGTGAACATAACGAGGTATATATACACGTGTGAACATGACGAGGTATACACAGATGTGAACATGACGAGGTACACACACACATGTGAGCATGACGAGGTATACACACACATGTAAACATGACGAGGTACACACACAAACATGTGAACATGACGAGGTACACACACAAACATGTGAACATGACGAGGCACACAATGTAAACATGACGAGGTACACACAAACATGTGAACATGACGAGGTATACACACACATGTAAACATGACGAGGTATACACACACACACACACACACACACAATGTAAACATGATGAGGTACACACACACATGTGAACATGACGAGGTATACACACATGTGAATCATCAGTGTCATATTAATAAAGGCAGGAAATACGGTTTCAGAAAGTAAAGTGGATTAGCCAGACTGCCTCGCCCTCAGAGCCACCAGTTATCGACTATTGAGTAGGTGTTACGATAATCTATAACGACGCTGAGGATCGCTAATGAATTACACCAGACTTTCCAATAGTCTCACGAACAAGCGTCCGACAAAAAATTAATATATATATATATATATATATATATATATATATATATATATATATATAAATATATATATATATATATATATATATATATATATATATATATATATATATATAAAGAAAGAGATATATATCCCGAACCCCACTCTAAAGGAGGGGTTCAGGATATTAACAGTTTGGAGGGATATGTTGTATATCTTTATAGGAATATGCTTCTAAGCTGTTGTATTCTGAGCACCTTTGCAAAAACAGTGATTATGTGTGAGTGAGGTGAAAGTGTTGAATGATGATGAAAGTATTTTCTTTTTGGGGATTTTCTTTCTTTCTTGGTCACCCTGCCTCGGTGGGAGACGGCCGACTTGTTAAAAAAAATATATGAAATCATTAATTATTAATGTCAAATTGAGAGAGAGAGAGAGAGAGAGAGAGAGAGAGAGAGAGAGAGAGAGAGAGGCCTAAACGATAATCTCATTAAGGCCGTTTTCCATTGTGACATAAAGCCTTGTTAATCCTAGTATTAGCATGGTACTTACAATGACTGCTCTGCTGTAATATGTCCAACACTTACCTGGAAATAAACACAGAGTTAGAATAATAAAAGGCTTCAGTACAGTCATTTTCCTGTACCCAAGCCAATCACCAGCTCCACACACTAATTTTCCTGTACCCGAGCAAAATAGTACAAAATTATCATAAGGTAATCTAGCCATTAAAGACTAATTCCCAATATTCTCACTGTCTTGACTCACAGTCAACCCCTCGAGATACCGAGCCTCGGTCAGATAACCAAAAGCTCCGGTGGCGGGTCATTATATAGCTAAGACCCGCGTCAGGAAACACCTGTACCAGCACCTGTACCAGCTATTGTACTAGCACCTCTACCAGCACTTTGTACCAGCACCTGTACCAGTTGTTCTTTTTTCTGACGAATCTTACCTAACCTAACTTGTTATACACTCACGTGAAAGACCTTTGAATACAAGACAAAACAGTGCAAGTAATGCAAGTGTGTGTGTGTGTGTGTATATATATATGTATATATATATATATATATATATATATATATATATATATATATATATATATATATATATATATATATATATATATATATATATACTTACATTACTTGCACTGTTTTGTATATGTGTATATGTTCTGAGAGACTGATTTAATCTCTAATCTTTAATCTCTAATCCTGACTGGTGGCGAACATATTATTTTAAGCCTTAATGACTCTCATGTAGTCATTGGGCTTCAAAACCCCATTAACCAGAGGTACTAACAAAGCCCAACAAACCAAGCCTTGTAAATGATGAATGCTCTTTCTTTTTTTTTTTTTGCTTGCTGTCGGTTTAAAAATTTTTTAAAAATAGAAAAATTAAGTAAATAAGAAGGCTTCTCACAAAGGCAACGACAATGTTTTGATCGTCAGAAAAACCTACAAGAGATGTCTTACACAGTGAGATGTAGACATCAAATACCTCTTCGATTACATCTACTTCCTTTACCACCACTACAACTATTTCTACCACCACAACATCACCTACCACTTTCCCTACAACAACTACCTCTGCATCACATTTATACAAATTGCAGAACTGCAATTTATACATATGTGAGAGTAAATAAGTCGAATGGAGAAGTATCACTAAGTAAGAGACTCACTTTGTTGTAGAGAACTGTTGAAATGATCAAATGATACAGTAGAAGTACTAGGTATTAAAACGGAGAACAAGACTCTGGTATATAAACCATCGTCAGTAAGGTCTGAAGAGTTCTGAGAACACATAAGAAGATAGGTGCCTTGAAATCCCACACCAAATATGATTATTCTTGGAGATTTAAAACTTCCAAATATTAAACAGAAGATGGCAGAAAGCAGCTTTGTAACAGAAATATTATCCGGAAGCACGTTAGCCCAACAAGCAAGCAAGAGATATATTGGGGCTTTGTGAAAAATTTAAGTTTAAGGAAATAATAAGGTATACCTAATGTTGCTGACAGAATACGTGAAAACAATGACAAGATAAAACTGAAGCTGCTGCCTGATCAAAACAATGTTGTCTCTAAAGAATTACTACAAGATGCAAGTCAGAGAACAAGTGAATCAGAATGGATTCAAATAGCCACACACACACACCACAATGTTTGGACTTTATTAGCTACAGCATGCTAGGAAAGAACAGCATTATTTTGGCAGATAACATGCTTGATATCACCATGCACCGCTGATATTTCTCTTAACTGTAACAGCGGTAGGGTGGAAGGTACTATTATCGTAAACCAGCCTGATGGTACAATACTACAGAGACAGATTAATAACGGGGTTTCCACTTTACAAACTGAGCTGCTTACCATACTTATTCCTCTCAAGCTTGTAGAAACTACAACCAGAGAGTCTGTTTCTGATTCCCTTTCCTCATAATTTGCTGTAAATAGCTTCGGATCTGAGTGTAACATATTTGTGTATGAAACCAGACACAGTTATCCTCATATTAGTGCCAGACCAAGCTGTGACGGCTATGTGGGCGAGCAGCCTCCAATAGCAACAGAATTGTTGACCAGGCAGTTAACAAAAAAAAAAACTTGGCCTCAAGCCAGGCTGAGAGTTTAGAAAAACTCAAAACTGCTCACGGGTATGCGAGAGCAAGTCAGACACACGATCCTTCACCAGGACCTCTGAAGTCCTGCAAAACAGATGAACATGAGCAGGAGACACCAGTTAAGAGAAGACTCCCTAGAGGACCCCAAGGAGAAGAAAGGATTACGAATGAACTAATAGGAACGATTACAAAAAAAATCCAGAAATCATAGAAAGGACTCAGAAGGATCCCATAACAGGTCCATAAAAAAAGAATCAAACCCAAATCTGGAGCGTAAAAAGAAACTGTTAAGACTCTCAGGATTCTAATAAGAATAAGTCCACGAGGATTATTATTATTATAATCAAGGGGAAGCGCTAAACCCGGAGGATTATACAGCGCCTGGGGGGGGGGGATGTGGAAGGCATTCAGGCTTAATTCGGGGAACTGGAGCACAGATCCAATTCCCTAAATCAAGAGCCCCCACCAACATCAAGGAACCTTCCTTGAGGGGAAGTCCACGAGGAACCAATTAGAAATACAAAAAAAGGCCAAAGGATCCAATAAATTCCCCATCCCCACACAAAAAATTCAAGAGTCCAGGATATAAGAAGCCTGAAAGCTTCCAAGAGGAGCTTGAATGCTTCAAAATGAAGCTTATAAACAAACTCAGGAAAACCAAACCAGCTAAGAAGTATCTTGAAAGACTCCCAGAAGAATATTCCCTCCTCTCCCGCCCCAAAAAAACCTTGCCACGTTCCAGACAGAGCAGCGGATGCTGCAAGAGCGTACTGAAAGCAGCACAATTCCAGTGGCGCCTCTGGAATGGAGGTTAGAGAGAGAAAAAAGAATAAAGAAATGAAAAACTTTCACAAATCCTATGGGAATTGGAAACACAACAGTACTTTTCTTTGCTAGTGACGCCTTAATATTCTCTTCCCGGGAAATTTTTTCCCCTTCCTCCTTTTGTTTAGTAATACTTGTATTCTGAGTGCGTGTGGTGAGTTCCCTCTTCTTTCTACATCACTTAACAGTTCCAGCCTCCTCGTCTCCCACGCCATAGCACCAATTAGCTCATCCGTGCTACTGTTCTAGTGCTCTCATATTTCTATGAGATTTCATCTCTCCGGCAGTGATTATTGTGCATTTTTGTTTTGACACAAATAAATTTTTACAGGCTAAAATCTGTTATCCTGCCTCAGCTCATTCCAAAGCTCAGCCTTATCGTCATACTATCACCCTCCTCCCCCAAGATGCGACCCACACCAGTTTGCTAACACCTAGGTACCTACTTGCTGCTAGGTGAACAAGGACAGAAGGTGTAAGAAAACATGCCCAACGTTTCCACCCGTACCGGGGATCGAACATGGACACTCAGTGTGTGAGCTGAGTGCACTACCAAGCATCTCAGTTTATGATCTTGTGATTGCAAGGAAGAATGTCCACAAATATGAGTAACGAACATATTCAGAGTGGAGCAACATCTCTTTCCAGGAAATACAGATAAAACTATCCTTGAGCGAAACGTAATCTCGGTAAAGTCTCGCTCTGCTCAGTGTCTATTTAAAAATAACGATTTTCTGTTGTAATTTAGTGTTCGTTCTTCTCTTCGTTCCCTTGAGCCTGATTAACCAGCTTGTCGTCTCAATTATCCAGTATTCTTATCCTCTATGTTCTCCTTCGTTGTTCTTACCTTTATCCTTCTAATCTGCGTGCCTGTTTTCTCCCAGTATTCGGGTTCTCTTTTCCATATTTACCGTGTCCACCGTCACTATTTTCCTTATCATACGATTCACTGCCAATTCTCCCTCTCACCCTCCCTTTCCCCGCAATTTATTCATTCTGCCCATTCTTACTTCTGCCGTTACACTGTTTATCGCTCCTTTGTCTTCCTCCACCTCCTCATTCCCGTGTCTCCATTCTTTTTTTTTTTTACGATATCGTTCAGAGGAATCGTTTCTGCGGCTCCGTCGTACATTATGTTTCGGGTATCGTTTAGTTGTAACATTCAGGGTATCGTTTAGTTGTAACATTCAGGGTATCGTTTAGTTGTAACATTCAGGGTATCGTTTAGTTGTAACATTCAGGGTATCGTTTAGTTGTAACATTCAGGGTATCGTTTAGTTGTAACATTCAGGGTATCGTTTAGTTGTAACATTCAGGGTATCGTTTAGTTGTAACATTCAGGGTATCGTTTAGTTGTAACATTCAGGGTATCGTTTAGTTGTAACATTCAGGGTATCGTTTAGTTGTAACATTCAGGGCATCGTTTAGTTGTAACATTCAGGGTATTGTTTAGTTGTAACATTCAGGGTATCGTTTAGTTGTAACATTCAGGGCATCGTTTAGTTGCAACATTCAGGGTATCGTTTAGTTGTAACATTCAGGGTATCGTTTAGTTGTAACATTCAGGGTATCGTTTAGTTGTAACATTCAGGGTATCGTTTAGTTGTAACATTCAGGGTATCGTTTAGTTGTAACATTCAGGGTATCGTTTAGTTGTAACATTCAGGGTATCGTTTAGTTGTAACATTCAGGGTATTGTTTAGTTGTAACATTCAGGGTATCGTTTAGTTGTAACATTCAGGGTATCGTTCCACTGTACGCCCCCCCCCCCAAAAAAAAAAAAATAGAGAAGGTACATAAGACCAATATAATAAATAACAATTTATCTCTTCTTTATTCTTTTCCTTTTGCTTTATTTATTTATTTATTGCCATTCCTCTCTTTTACCACCATCATCTCATTATCAACCACCACCAACACCACTACCAATTACTATCACCACAATCACCATCAGCCACAATCAAACAATGAACAACCAACATCACGACCACAACTGCCACCACTACTACCAGCATCAATTACCATCACTACAATCACCAACAACCACTATCAAATACTATAATCACAATCAGTAACCATCATCACGACCATAACCACCACCGCCACCATCACGACCATCACCCCCACCACCACCAGCATCAATTACCATCAGCACCCAAAGCAAATGCAGCAACGCCACACTTCACTCCCAAATATCCCATGAATTAAACTGGAATTCTCATAAAAGGTTTTGGCATACCGGCGCCCGCACTTCCTCCGCAGGATGGCAGGACCTTGCCACTCCAGGAAGTCAAGGACATCTTCACGGACTCCATCTTTGGGACTCCCTCAGTGACCCGGACGCTTCCTTTACTGACTCCCACGCCTTCTTCAGCGACTCCCACGCTTCGTTTACTGACTCCCATGCCTTCTTCAGCGACCCTGCAAGAACTCCTTCAGTAGTTTCCACACCTTCAGTGAGTCCCGAACCTCTTTCAGTGATTTCCACGCCCTCAGTGACTCTCACACTTCCTTTATAGTTCTTCCATAGTCCATATGGTTTAAATTCAGTTCATAGACTACGGTTTTCAGGGAGGTGAGTATAAATTTACTGTGAGGGTTGCTGGAGCTGTGGAAAGGGCAGTCGGGTCACAGATAGTGGCCTCTGACACAGACATGACGCAGTAGTGTTGTCTGTGGAACTTTCCTATTAGAAGCTCCGTACCTCAGCCCCCCCCCCCAATCCGTCTTTGTTTATTCAGATATATATATATATATATATATATATATATATATATATATATATATCCTCCCCATCCCTTTCCCCCATTCCATCTTTGTATATTCCTCTCCCACTTGCTACCCCCGAGCTTATTCTCCCCTTCACTCCTCTTCCATCCTTGCATCCTCCTTCTCTATCTCCTCTCTCCCTTTTTTTCAATCTCCCCACAGCCTTAGTTCACAACATAGCAGCGCAACCAGAAATATTATTACCCTGTGAGAGATGACGTACGAAAGGAAATGACAATAGAATTTCTGGAGAAATAAATTCTAGATTAATACTTACACGGATGGCTGACAGACCAGGAAACGGGAGGGCAGGGAGAAACAGGGCAGGGAGAAAGTGGGCAGGGAGAAGGTGGGAAGGGAGAAGGTGGGAAGGGAGAAGGTGGGAAGGGAGAAGAAGGGCAGGGAAAAGGTGGGCAGGGAGAGGAAGACAGTGAGAGAAGTGCAGAAAGGCAAGAAGTAAAGAGAGAAAAAGCAAGAAGAGATAAAAGACAGGAAAGGAAGGGAAGGGCAGGTAGAGAAAGGAAGAAGGACAGGAAGAGAAGGGAAGAAGGACAGGAAGAGAAGGGAAGAAGGACAGGAAGAGATGGAAGACTCAAAAAAGAGGTGTGGGAAGGGAAGGTGGAGGAACCAAGGAAAGACTGGAAAACGATAAAAAGAACAAGAAGAATTGAGAAAATAGGGAGGAAGGATCGAAGAAAAAAATGTCGAATGAGAGGAGAGGGAAAGATAGAGGAACGAAGACTACGAAAATAAAAAAAAATGAGGAAGAGGGGGGGGGGACGGAGAAAGAAAGAGGAAAAAAAGCAAAAAGTCGTCAGCAACCATATACTATATGGTCACTAGCACGTCAATGGTACAGCATTCAACTCAAAATCGAAAAAGACAAGAGTTCGACCCCCGGGCGAAGCGAGCGGTACAGTATATCTTTCACTAAGGTTACAAACCCAAGGCCACAAATGATAAATAGAATGAGGAGAGAAAATAAATAAACGATCTTTGCTGAGAGATGTCAGGGGAAATATATTCTTCTCTACCGCTACCCTCGCGCTCTCCATTTTTTTTTATTACGAATTAATATATCATAAGACTATGCAAACTTTGCCATGTTTACTGCACTCACAACCTCCTCCAACAGCCCAGTATGCGTCTCAACTGCATAATGTTATCTTGTTGGTAAACAGAAGAAACTTCTCCCACTAACTTGCTCGTTGTCCATCATGAACCTACAGGTAGTTATCACGTAACTTTAAATTTGTCATCAGTCCATACCACGGGCCGGATTAGAACCCGCGATCAGAGAGTCTCAAAACTCCAGACAGTCTCGTTAGCTACTGGGCCAGCTAGCCACCCTAGTTGGATGAATCTTATTGTGGCTAGCTGGCCCAGTGGCTAACGCGACGGTCTGGAGTTTTGGGACTCTCTGATCGCGGGTTCTAACCCCACCCGTGGTATGGTTTGTTGGCAATCGTGTCATTACGATTTCGTGAGTCTTGCCATCAGTGGCAAACACAGTATCTTCAGTCTTGCTTTGTAGCTCAAACCTCTCAATCATAGAGCGTATTTTGTTTTAAAAGCAAGATATACGAGGATAGACTAAAAAGAACCACAAAGGAGTATAATGGATGACTTAGACATGAGCATTTATGCTGAAGCCACGTAGAGATGTGATGGTTGGCCTAGACATGAGCATTAATGCTGAAGCCACGTAGTGATGTGATGGTTGACTTAGACATGAGCAGTAAGACAATATCACTCCATCAACACAGAAGGATAATCCCCCAGTTGAGCCTCTGTCAAAACACTCATAACTGACCACTAAAACTCACCTTTTTATCACAGCATTTCTCTGATTTTTCTTCTCTAGACTTCATCAATACCATGAACAAGAACACGAAAAATAACAAGGACAGGAACATAAAAAAGAACATGAACAATGCAGGCAAAAATAATTTTACATAGGAAACAATTTCAATAAAACTGACGAGTCTGAAATTCGCCAAAAAATTTAAACAATTTACATGAATAAAACGACGCGTCATGAGTAATACAGGGAGAACGGGTGAGAACTGTGACCTTATCCAGGTGTAAGTAACTGGACGTAATCCAGGTGTGAGTGATTAGACGTCATCAGGGTTGAGAGACACTAGACGTCATCAGGGTTGAGAGACACTAGACGTCATCAGGGTTGAGAGACACTAGACGTCATCAGGGTTGAGAGACACTAGACTTCGTCAGGGTTGAGAGACACTAGACTTCTTCAGGGTTGAGAGACACTAGAGGGTTGAGAGACACTAGACGTCATCAGTCATCAGGGTTGAGAGACACTAGAGGTCATCAGGGTTGAGAGACACTAGAGGTCATCAGGGTTGAGAGACACTAGACGTCATCAGGGTTGAGAGACACTAGACGTCATCAGGGTTGAGAGACACTAGAGGTCATCAGGGTTGAGAGACACTAGACGTCATCAGGGTTGAGAGACACTAGACGTCATCAGGGTTGAGAGACACTAGAGGTCATCAGGGTTGAGAGACACTAGACGTCATCAGGGTTGAGAGACACTAGAGGTCATCAGGG
This sequence comes from Cherax quadricarinatus, assembly GCF_038502225.1. Classification (NCBI taxonomy): domain Eukaryota; kingdom Metazoa; phylum Arthropoda; class Malacostraca; order Decapoda; family Parastacidae; genus Cherax; species Cherax quadricarinatus. Next base: position 24,851,315 of record NC_091318.1, read on the forward strand.
TTGAGAGACATTAGACGTCATCAGGGTTGAGAGACACTAGACTTCGTCAGGGTTGAGAGACACTAGAGGTCATCAGGGTTGAGAGACATTAGACGTCATCAGGGTTGAGAGACACTAGACGTCATCAGGGTTGAGAGACACTAGAGGTCATCAGGGTTGAGAGACATTAGACGTCATCAGGGTTGAGAGACACTAGACTTCGTCAGGGTTGAGAGACACTAGAGGTCATCAGGGTTGAGAGACATTAGACGTCATCAGGGTTGAGAGACACTAGACGTCATCAGGGTTGAGAGACACTAGAGGTCATCAGGGTTGAGAGACATTAGACGTCATCAGGGTTGAGAGACACTAGACTTCGTCAGGGTTGAGAGACACTAGAGGTCATCAGGGTTGAGAGACATTAGACGTCATCAGGGTTGAGAGACACTAGACGTCATCAGGGTTGAGAGACACTAGACGTCATCAGGGTTGAGAGACACTAGAGGTCATCAGGGTTGAGAGACACTAGACGTCATCAGGGTTGAGAGACACTAGAGGTCATCAGGGTTGAGAGACACTAGAGGTCATCAGGGTTGAGAGACACTAGACGTCATCAGGGTTGAGAGACACTAGAGGTCATCAGGGTTGAGAGACACTAGACGTCATCAGGGTTGAGAGACACTAGAGGTCATCAGGGTTGAGAGACACTAGACGTCATCAGGGTTGAGAGACACTAGAGGTCATCAGGGTTGAGAGACACTAGACGTCATCAGGGTTGAGAGACACTAGAGGTCATCAGGGTTGAGAGACACTAGAGTCAGTCATCAGGGTTGAGAGACATTAGACGTCATCAGGGTTGAGAGACACTAGAGGTCATCAGGGTTGAGAGACACTAGACGTCATCAGGGTTGAGAGACACTAGACGTCATCAGGGTTGAGAGACACTAGACGTCATCAGGGTTGAGAGACACTAGACGTCATCAGGGTTGAGAGACACTAGACGTCATCAGGGTTGAGAGACACTAGACGTCATCAGGGTTGAGAGACACTAGACGTCATCAGGGTTGAGAGACACTAGACCTCGTCAGGGTTGAGAGACACTAGAGGTCATCAGGGTTGAGAGACACTAGACGTCATCAGGGTTGAGAGACACTAGAGGTCATCAGGGTTGAGAGACACTAGACGTCATCAGGGTTGAGAGACACTAGAGGTCATCAGGGTTGAGAGACACTAGACGTCATCAGGGTTGAGAGACACTAGACCTCGTCAGGGTTGAGAGACACTAGACGTCATCAGGGTTGAGAGACACTAGACGTCATCAGGGTTGAGAGACACTAGACGTCATCAGGGTTGAGAGACACTAGACTTCGTCAGGGTTGAGAGACACTAGACTTCGTCAGGGTTGAGAGACACTAGAGGTCATCAGGGTTGAGAGACACTAGGGTTGAGACGTCATCAGGGTTGAGAGACAGGTCAGGGTTGAGAGACACTAGACGTCATCAGGGTTGAGAGACACTAGACTTCGTCAGGGTTGAGAGACAGGTCATCAGGGTTGAGAGACACTAGACGTCGTCAGGGTTGAGAGACATTAGACGTCATCAGGGTTGAGAGACACTAGAGGTCATCAGGGTTGAGAGACATTAGACGTCATCAGGGTTGAGAGACACTAGACTTCGTCAGGGTTGAGAGACACTAGACGTCATCAGGGTTGAGAGACACTAGAGGTCATCAGGGTTGAGAGACACTAGACGTCATCAGGGTTGAGAGACACTAGACTTCGTCAGGGTTGAGAGACACTAGACGTCATCAGGGTTGAGAGACACTAGACTTCGTCAGGGTTGAGAGACACTAGACGTCATCAGGGTTGAGAGACACTAGACTTCGTCAGGGTTGAGAGACACTAGACGTCATCAGGGTTGAGAGACACTAGACTTCGTCAGGGTTGAGAGACACTAGACTTCGTCAGGGTTGAGAGACACTAGACTTCGTCAGGGTTGAGAGACACTAGACGTCATCAGGGTTGAGAGACACTAGACTTCGTCAGGGTTGAGAGACACTAGACGTCATCAGGGTCACTAGACAGGGTTGAGAGACATTAGACGTCATCAGTCACTAGACGTCATCAGGGTTGAGAGACACTAGACTTCGTCAGGGTTGAGAGACACTAGACGTCATCAGGGTTGAGAGACACTAGACGTCATCAGGGTTGAGAGACACTAGACTTCGTCAGGGTTGAGAGACATTAGACGTCATCAGGGTTGAGAGACACTAGACGTCATCAGGGTTGAGAGACACTAGACGTCATCAGGGTTGAGAGACACTAGAGGTCATCAGGGTTGAGAGACACTAGAGGTCATCAGGGTTGAGAGACATTAGACGTCATCAGGGTTGAGAGACACTAGAGGTCATCAGGGTTGAGAGACACTAGAGGTCATCAGGGTTGAGAGACACTAGACGTCATCAGGGTTGAGAGACACTAGAGGTCATCAGGGTTGAGAGACATTAGACGTCATCAGGGTTGAGAGACACTAGAGGTCATCAGGGTTGAGAGACACTAGACGTCATCAGGGTTGAGAGACACTAGAGGTCATCAGGGTTGAGAGACACTAGACGTCATCAGGGTTGAGAGACACTAGACGTCGTCAGGGTTGAGAGACACTAGACGTCATCAGGGTTGAGAGACACTAGACGTCGTCAGGGTTGAGAGACACTAGACGTCATCAGGGTTGAGAGACACTAGACGTCATCAGGGTTGAGAGACACTAGACGTCATCAGGGTTGAGAGACATAGACGTAGGGTTGACACTAGACGTCATCAGGGTTGAGAGACACTAGACGTCGTCAGGGTTGAGAGACTTCAGTCAGGGTTGAGAGACACTAGACGTCATCAGAGACATTAGACGTTGAGAGGGGTTGAGAGACACTAGACTAGGGTTGAGGACATTAGACGTCATCAGGGTTGAGAGACACTAGACGTCATCAGGGTCACTAGAGGTCAGGGTTGAGAGACATTAGACGTCATCAGGGTTGAGAGACACTAGAGGTCATCAGGGTTGAGAGACACTAGACGTCGTCAGGGTTGAGAGACACTAGACGTCATCAGGGTTGAGAGACATTAGACGTCATCAGGGTTGAGAGACACTAGAGGTCATCAGGGTTGAGAGACACTAGACGTCGTCAGGGTTGAGAGACACTAGAGGTCATCAGGGTTGAGAGACATTAGACGTCATCAGGGTTGAGAGACACTAGAGGTCATCAGGGTTGAGAGACACTAGAGGTCATCAGGGTTGAGAGACACTAGACGTCGTCAGGGTTGAGAGACATTAGACGTCATCAGGGTTGAGAGACATTAGACGTCATCAGGGTTGAGAGACACTAGAGGTCATCAGGGTTGCATCTCGCCTCTGAAAGTCTTGGGTAAATTTCTGCCATATTTCAACTACAAGACTAACAATCAAATTCAGATGTAGTTTCAAGCACAATTACTAACAAGTTACCAGTAAAAGCTACAGGCCACTACAATCACATCCACCAGTTTGTGCGGCTGCATTGTATTTGGTGAACTAATTAATAACACATTTCAAGGTGAAAAACTCTTAGAGGAAGGAGAGTGACATTCTTCGCTCATGCAGTCGTAGCACTTATTTTGGAGAGTTCCACGACCCATTTGTTTTTCCAGATATTCCATGTCTACAGATGCCCAAGGCATAGAATCGGCACAAATTTGTTTTCCGTTGACTAGGGTCTGTGGGGGCTGGGCGCCCGACTGGTGCAGGTTTTGTATCTGACTCCACACAGTCACCATCATGACCACTATAACCACTAATGAAACTATCAAGGAGAGAGAGAGAGAGAGAGAGAGAGAGAGAGAGAGAGAGAGAGAGAGAGAGAGAGAGAGAGAGAGAGAGAGAGAGAGAAGACCTGATAAACGCGAACACGGAACACCACTCAAGACACTGGACCTCAAAATCGAATAGCACCTTTTCCATTGAAACTTTCTCCCAGACACTTCCCTTATTTGGAGGGGGAAAGCTGGCAAAGGGGAGAAAAGAAGGGAAAGAGGGAAGAAAACGGGAAGGGGGATAGGAAGAAAGGTGGAAAGCTTAAAACACCTAAGAGGATGAAGGAAATGAAAGGGAGGGGAAGAAAGAGGAGAAAATAAAGAGAACAAGTGAAGGTACAACGTAGTTAAGAGGTGATAGAGAGGATCACGGATATTGGAAAACGAATATGAGGAAGGAAAGAAGGAAGGGGGAAAGTAAAGGGAGAAAATGGTGGTTCTAATAAGTACGCGAGTAACAGCGATAACAAAAAGAGAAATGAGAAGAGAGTCCAGAGAAGAGATGGTCCAAGGGAGAAAGTAAGATATCTTAGAGTTCTCTTACACCTAGTAGATAATCCTGACATACGAGTAGATAATCATGAACACAGAAAACAATATATAAAGAAAATTTACCTGCAGGTAAAGCAAGTTAACGCCAAACTAGTGAGGTGTGTACTCACCTATCTGTAGTTGCAGGGGGTCGAGTCTCAGCTCCTCTGTGTGTGTGTGTGTGTGTGTGTGTGTGTGTGTGTGTGTGTGTGTGTGTGTGTGTGTGTGTGTTTATACTGAGAGTTTAATCCCCTAAATGCATAACCAAATACTGAATAACTTAAGATAGGACAGCTGTTGGTTAAGTTCCTTCAAGCTACGTGTGATGGAGTGGGGAGTTCAGAGAGTGTGGGGCTGTGAGTTGCATGCACCAACAACCCGACTGATCAGAAAGCCGCAAAGGGAGGTTAATTAAACACCGAGACGCCTGGAGTTAAGGCAGAGATCACTCAACGCGAATTCTGGGCAAACTGCAGAACACGACGGTGTGTGGGAGTGTTGGTGAGGGAGTGTTGGTGGAGTGTTGGTGAGGGTGTGGGAGTGTTGATGAGCGAGTGCTGGTGATGGAGTGTCGTGGCTTTTGTTGAGAACAGCTGTACTAAACAAATAATAATAATAATAATAATAATAATAATAATAATAATAATAATATTATTATTATTATTATAGGAAAGTGCTATACCTGTAGAGGCCACAGAGCGTCTGGGAAATGGAAAGTAATCAGGTCTGATAAGAAGGGACAGCTCCATCGCCTTGGAACAAAAACCTTTCTCTAACATCAAAGCACCCCCCTCCCCGTTGAGGGGGGGGGGAATGATGAAATAAGAAACCATGATTGTTGAAACTAGTGAGGGGAGGTGGGGGGAAGGGGGAAGATAGGGAAGGGACGAAGCGGCCGGATACCACGCTGAGATAAGCCAGCTATCTCACAAGCTGTGTATGAACCACTGGTGGCCAGTCACCAGGGCCACCTACCACCACTATCCATGTCCAATTTCCATTCGCTGGGCCACCTGGTTTAATTTTAAACAAGACTGGCATACCATGGTAGTGGTTTTCTGCCTACCAGTATACCAAGAATTGCTTTTAAAAGAATGAAAGTAATTTCCTGGACACGAAGAGGGATACTGAAGTGAATATTATAGAAGAGAGAACGAGGATGTGTACCTGTGTTGCTACCCAAGAAGTGTAAACACATCCACTTTGCTAGAATAATTGTTATTGGTCCAGTAAGGTAACATATTGCCATAAAGACAGCACTACGCAGTGCCACTCATCCTGTGAGTAAATATACGGACATGGACAGTTCTGTTTAGTACTAACACAAATAGCAGCTGTGCACTACTACACTTCTTCAAGCTGACACAGACAAATATCTGTACACAATGTAAGCATGTGAGAACAAGTTAAATATAGAACATAATGTGTTTATAAATGCGGTCAAACGTACATACATCCAGACAAGAGTACATTCACCACAAATCAATAGTAGCATAACGCACACATTATTCTTCATTAACAATTAATAAAAGCAATGATAATAAAACACTTGACATACATAGGTCAGGGTCAGTGTGTACATACAAGGATTTCTGGGAAGCGCACACTTAGGAAGGAGGCAGGAAATTTGAGGTTAGTGAAAACATTACACGAGTACACAGGAAACCCGGGCTTATCACAGTAATGAAGTGTCTCTGAGAGAGAGAGAGAGAGAGAGAGAGAGAGAGAGAGAGAGAGAGAGAGAGAGAGAGAGAGAGAGAGAGAGAGAGAGAGAGAGAGAGAGAGAGAGCTGCCACTGTTACATGTTATGGCACCCAACACCACTCACAGTAACCAACAGAAACTAGTCACATTTTTTTTTTCCACCAGGAAGACTGTCTCCTGGTGTGTTTCCATATTATTATGAGATGGCGTGCAAAGCCAGCACAGGATGAATACAATATGTTCTACAGTGTATATATAAAGAGTTTACATTAATCACTATTTTAGGCATTAAAGTATTCTTGACAGGTGATGAACAAGTGACATGCAGCCCAGCTCGATTGCTAGTGCACTCAGCTCTCACACTGAGGTCCGTGGTTCGATTCCCGGTAAGCAGTAATAAACACAACTACAATAGCCAACGAAAAAGATAAACGGAACAATAGCAACATGAGAGAAGCATCGCAAACAATGGCAGTAAAAAGCATACAAACAATAGCAGGAACAACAGAAGTATCAACAAAAAATCAAGCGCTCAATTACAACAAAAGCTTGACAAGAAAATTTGACTGATTTACATTCTAGATGTAGGATGATTTACAATGTCTAGATGCAGGATGATTTACAGTATCTAGATGTTGGCTGATTTACAGTGTCTAGATGTAGGATGATTTACAATGTCTAGATGCAGGATGATTTACAGTATCTAGATGTTGGCTGATTTACAGTGTCTAGATGTAGGATGATTTACAATGTCTAGATGCAGGATGATTTACAGTATCTAGATGTTGGTTGATTTACAGTGTCTAGATGTAGGATGATTTACAATGTCTAGATGCAGGATGATTTACAGTATCTAGATGTTGGCTGTTTTAAAGTGTCTAGATGTGGGAGGGTTTTACAATGTCTAGATGGGGATGATTTACAGTTTTCAGATGTTGGCTGTTTTACAGTGTGGGGGATGTAGGATGATTTAAAAATTTTCAGATGCAGGATGATTTACAGTATCTAGATGCGGGGTTGATTTACAAGTTTTCGGGATGTAGGATGATTTACAGTATCTAGATTTTGGCGGGATTTACAGTTTTCAGAGGGTGGATGATTTAAAATGTCTGATGCAGGATGTTTTTAAGTATCTAGAAACATTTAAGGGGGTCTAGTTTAGGATGATTTACAATGTCTGAGGGGGCTGATTTAACAATTAAATACAGCAAAAATTTAATTTTCCCGTTGATGTATTTAAAAAATATTGCAAAATTGTATTATTATTACAGTCATGGAAAGCGCAAAAACCATTAATGATTACACAGTGAAGACATTTTTGGAAGCAGCCCAGGCAGAAGATGGTCACACAAGCGTGCATAACTCAGCCAAAGTGTAGTTTTCAGAAATGCAGAAGTTACTAACGGCCCAGAAGCCTGGCAAGGAGCCACGGGAGCTCATATTAATTAATTTGGCCAAAACGTTACCAGACGAGACAAAAAACCCAAAAACCCAAAACAATTCAAACACATAGAGCCCCTTCAGCCAGGGACGGGCCCTTTGGATTCCGCGATTTGTACCCGCCTCCTTCCTACGTCGGAACTGGTCTTCCTTACCCCTCTGATGCGCTGGAAGGTCCTGGAGGGCAGACCCCAGGGAAACCCCTTCTTTTCATGCCCCCGCCAAAAACTTGTCGCGAAAGGATGAGGTCTCTTTATCACCCTTTAACGTGAGCGTCGCTACTGGTTCTCCGTGCCTTCAAAGCATCACATCCTTCAGGTGAGTTCCCCATGGTCGCTGAAACTTTGCCCCAAGCTCATTCCGATACCGAGCCTGGGGAGCAGATCTTCCGTGCAGTTGTTTTTACACCCGCGACCCAACCCCCACCTCCCCGGGTCTTCCTCTTGCTTCGTTTTCCCAAAATGGGGCCTTGGGGCTTCCCGCGACAGGGGTCAGGTGCATGTGGAAAGGGGGTTAGAAATGGAAAGGAAAATTTTCAGGAGATTGGGGTGCTGGGGGTTAGGGACCCCAGGGGGTGCCTGAAGAGCCACGGGGAAAAAGGAAACCCGGGGGTCAAAACTGTGATGATGACTGGAGTTGAAGTAGCCAAATTTTTGTGTTGCCAGATGAAATAACAAGACTGCCAGGGGGCCGGTGTTGGGAAAGCCGTTTGGGTTACTTACTTTGATAAAGTGCGGCCCCCTTTCCCGGATCTCTCTTCCCCCGGGGTGGGGCACGGGCGGGGGCCTTTTCGGGGAAAGGACATCATCACCACTAACCACCATGACCTGAGTAGCTGTTTGAGCTTTAATATCCGACGCTTAATAACAGGTCGGGGGGGGAAGTGGGAAATCCCCTTTATTAACAAGTTTTCCCCTCCATTTTGCTGTTTTCGAAGACTGACCCCTCTCCCCGCTGTAACGTCTTTCCCCTTAAAGGTTTTTTTGAGGCGTCGCCCTGAGGCAGAGGCCCTAAAAGGCGCTTCTCGTTTGCTGTATTCGCCTTTTGGGTTCTTCTTGCACAAAATAAGAGATTTCCTCCTTTTTACGAAGTCGCTTTTTCCTTGTCCATCAACCGTGTTTCTGTGTCCCCCTTTCAAAAGAGCCTCCAGGCTTCTTCCTTTATGAGGTATTTTTGCAAGAGGAACGGGGGAGAAGTCTTGGTCATCACCCGAAGTGGGGCAGAGACGGAGACTACTTTTTCTGGGAGCGATTCCAACCCCCCCCTCGGGGGAACTTGGGCCCTTTACTCGGGCCGGGGGGAAGGTGGGGATCTTTCCAAGATTAATGGGAAACCGCTTTTTGTCGCCCTTATGACATGATCCATCAGATTTGGGCTTGCGATTCCCCCGCACCACGACGTCTTTTTGTGGGAAAAAAAAATATAAGATAAAATTTTATAGCCCAATACAGTGCAGCAAAAAACCCCCATGATAACAATATAAAGTTTCGGGTTTAAAAAAGTTCTACTAACCTTTCCCCCCTTGGTGTCGGAAAGACCAGCAATTTTCCCGAGGTCGGACTTTGGGCCCTTTTTTTTTGGGCTCCGATGATGGATTGAAAGGCCGTTTGGCCATCCTGAGATGTTTTGGTCTCTTGGAGTCCCCTTAAGGCAAACGAAAACCCCCCAACTATGGTGGAGCGTAAAAAAAGGCCCCTGGCTGTTGGTTTGAGGTACGTTCTCACCCCAGGTCCCTGATATTCGCTCCTTTTCCCCATTCCAACAGACGGTTTATGTTAATGTTTACAGCAGCCCTTTCTCAGCTACCAAGTCACTAGTAAGAACTTCCCTGTTTTTTAAAAAAATTTTTTATTATTCAAATTTTTTAGCAACTTATGTTTTTTAAAAGGGACATATCATGAACGGGAAAAAATTTCCCCAAATCTTCACATAGATCCGGGTGCCCCTAAATCTTATGTAAAGACGAAGGAAAAAATTTCATTTTTCTTTTTTCATATTTTTCTTCACAGGTTTTGGGGTTTTTTAATTTCCCCACATGCACACAAGCTACCGTTTTCCCACGGACAAAAAAAAATGAAAAATTCATAACTGACACTGAAATGCTCTGGACGCAGATGACGATTATTGAAGACTACGAATTTTAAAAATTTAACGGGGAAATTGAAGACACCTGTGGAGGAATGAAGGGGGCAGGGTTACCTCCCAGTAACCAGCCCCCCACAAGGGCCTCGGCACTGTCTGACATTAAGGCACTGTCTCCCCCTTGCGCTGCAGCCCCCGGGAGCCCTCAAAAAGACAATGGCCATCTGACTTCCCAAAAAATGCTTTGTAACAAAAATTTCGAACAGGGAGAGAGTAAACCCCTCACAGCAAATCCTTCCGCGCCTCGGAAAGCTAAAACCCAGACAAAGTCAGAATAAGAGAAGAAGAGCCCAGGGGCACCCTTCCCATGAAATAAAAAAGAAGAAAAATACATAAAAGGAGCACAAAGTGGATACACACAAAAAGAGACGATCCGAACCCCTCTGGGGGAAATGTCCATCCCCAATAGCGATAATGCTCGAAAACACACACACACACACACACACCCCCTTTCGTCTACCTCTATGTACATTTAAAAATAAAAAGTAATATGAAGGAAATTCACAGAGGAATGTAAGGGAGCCCACACAGACCATCGTTGTGACCAGCACGATGGTCTGAAATGGTTTCACAACACCAGATGCTTCCCCTAAGACATGTTTTGACACCAACTTTCCCCGGGTGTTTTAAAAAAAGGTGAGAATCTTCCATCAACCTTGAAGAAGTATTTGGGTGGCCACCCCTCCCTGGAGAAGAGTTAGTGCCATGGTCTGGAACGATATCCAAGACCATGAGAGCGAACAAGATCTCAGTAGGTACCAGTTACCAGTAACCATTTACCAGTAGATGACCACTACCAACAGTCTCTCCGGAATCACTGTCTGTATTAAATTGTGCGACCACGCAGTATTCAAACCCCTAAATATGGGTACGAGTTAGTCTGACGGGGTAAAGGGGCAGGTCAGGCTTTTGGCCTTCCATACACTTTATAATTAACGAACCAGCCAGTGGTTTTCCCCACCTACCCCGTGTTCAAACCCCCACATGATAAATGGGGGCCCCTGTGGGGGGGATTTGCTTTTTTTTGGGGATTTAAAGACGTTGGGAAGTGTTTGAGTAGCGGGTCGGGAACCGCCCCCCCGCCCTCGCCCCCTCACAACCTCAACCCTGCAAGCCTGTTGCGCTTTTTTTCAAACTTCCTGGCTTTTCTTTGGTAATTGCTTCAATCCCCGGGGGGTTTGCCCCGGATTTGCAATTAACCCGTCAAAACCCAGACTGTGGAAGTACGCCAGTCACCCTGTCATCAGCCTTTTTCCGTCATCCACCTGCTCCTTCATGCTGTGTGCACGTTACCCGTCTTCCAGTCAGCCATTCTGGGGTTAAGCCAGTCAGCCAACCCAGCTTCTCCCCAGCTGAGAGAAGTAAGCCGCAAGTTCCTCTGAAGTATTGTCTCATATCGTTTTGGCCCCTGTTGGATCCCGAGTGATTTCACCATTCCTGTGGATAGGGGGTTTTATCAAGCCCCCTTTCGTGGATATATGGAGTGCGCCCGTGAGCGCCAGGGAGTCCCCCACCACCACCCACCCATTCACTCCCCCCTACCACCCCCACCACCACCAGCCATCCCCCCCATCATGTGGCTTTTTGCCCCCGTCCCGGGCCCCATACTGTTTTGGCTAAATAATTGGTCATGTATACTAAACGAAAAGCCGAGGTTCACGAAAGCGTTTTCTTCCGACAACAGTGAGTGTAGGAGGCGTCAGTCATCACCCCGAGGCAACCTTCGAAACCTACCCCCACCCACTGTACCACCCAGACCCATAATTTTCTGTTTAGAGACATTTTTCTTATAAAGACATCTCGGGGAGACTTTTATAGTGAATTTTTGTGACTAAGTTGTATTTTCAGTGTAGACTCAGTGTTTCTTTGACTCGTTATTTTTGCAATTTTTTTCGTGTTTTTGCTATCTTACATTTTTTTATCTGTTTTTTTTTTTATCTACTTTTGTCTGTAGTAAGTATTATCTTTATTACACCCACCCGGGGAAGTGATTCATTTTTTTGTTCTTTCAGTTTTTTATTCCCCAGAATTGTCATTGTTTTCATGCAGTGATATCCACCCCAGTATACCAAATTATCCATTTATTTCTATGTGTTTTTTTTCGTATGCCAGCAGTGTCTCTTTCCCTTAATTTTTTTCGCAGACTTGTGTACCATTATTTCCCCAGCAAATTTTGTCGATCATACAGCAAGATTTTGTTTAAGAATATACAAAAAATGAATACGTGATTATGTTTGGGCCACTTGTAAGTGTTGTGTGCCCGCCACTTGTAAGGAATTCCCCCTTTTTTTCCTTTGTTTTTTTTATTCATATTGTTCATTTTTTTTGAAAAAACCTTTGATGTAATTTAAATTACTTTTAACGTAAAGTGTTTTTTACTCTGTTTGATAAATTTTTTTGTCAAATTTTCAAAAAGAGTTAAAGTGTTCAACGTTTTTTCATATTTTTTTTTTTATTAAACCTGATTTTCCCAGTGAGACTTTATTATTGCAGTGATTATTTATACTTATTTTGTTGAACTTGTTCTGCAGGAATTATTTGTTGAACTTGCTGCGGGAATTTTTTTTTAACTTGTTCTGCAGTGAATTTTTTTGTTGAAATTTTTTTGCAGTGAATTATTTTCTTTATTGATATTTTTTGCATTTTATTCTATTTCATTATTGCATCTTTTTTTTCTTTTTATTAATTTTCCTATGTTGTTTTTGCATTATATTTTAATTTTGTTTATAATTTTAGAAAATATTTAAATTTCCGTTAAAATTTAGTAATTTTATTTTTCTTTTCATTGTTTTAAAAATTTTTATTAATTAATTTCTTTATTAGAAAGTAAAACAGCTCATTTTTTTTAATTAGTCCCCAGAAATTTTTACTTGTATATTTCAATGTAATTTTTTTTTTTTGGCCAAATTCTTTACACTGAGTTGTCCCTTTCCCCTTTCAGTGTATCTTAGACATTTTTTACTTCGGGGAAATTTTTAACATTTTTTTTCCACTTTAAAGCATTTTATTTTTTTTTTTTTCCATGGAAAGCCTGGGTATGTCCCCGTCACTTTGAATGTTCACTTAGTGTATCATGCCATCAAAGTCAATATGAATGTCCACAGTACCAACATTCCTTACGCTGAAAGACAATACCTAGCCCTTGAGCAAGTGTTTGTTCTCCCACAGATTTGTTTAAAGTGTGCGAAATGTGAAGTTCAGATTGTTCCATAATGTAATTACTTATTAACGTGCCCAGCGGTCAGGCATAGTAATCGTCACCCCGTCTGGGCTCCAGTTTTCAGATTGGGATCCCCTCCAGGACAGAATCAGGCATTGAAGAAGTTACCGGAATTCCACGTTGTTAACGTTTGAAGTTTTTTTGCCCCATACCCGTTTACCGTGGACTATTTAATATCAGCATTGTTCACCGTGTTCATTTCTTTTTTTCCTGTGCTTGCAGTTTGAGATAGTAGATTCTTCTCCCTTTCCTATTTCGTGTTATAGCGTTAATTTTTTTAACCAGGGGGGGGGCATCCCCTCCACCAGTTTTTCATTCCTCCCGAAAAAGAACCGATCCCTGTGTTCTGGTGATTCGATTCCTGCTCCAAAAATCTTATTCTGACGGGAAACCACCAGCACCCCTCGTGACTTTGTCATGAAAAAATTCTATCAACACCTTGGGTAGCCTAGAGAAAAGATACCCGTTAGTAATTCCCAGTCACTAGTAATGTAGCCTTTCAGCTATTCCATGTACCATTTCCCCCCGGGATGGATCGTCAGTAAAAAAAGCCAGATTGAAATACTTTTTTGGGCCCGATGGCAACTGATATTTATATGTTAAGAAATGGTGTCTGCATGCAACAAAAGGCAATGCTAATGGTCCCAACCAATCCCAAATATATCCAACCACTAGCGAACCTTGGGGAAAAGTTCCTAGATTTGTTTAAATAATTTTCCCAAAGTTCCCCCCAAAAAACATCTGTGTGTTTGGAGACCATTTTTCCAGATTTGTGAGTTGTTCCTATTTCAGACAAGACTGCGGACAGTACAAAGGTTTAAAAACGCATTTCTGCAGGCATCCACCCCTAAGTCCCCAGTAACAGATAATGGGGGTGAATTCTGTAATGAGATTCTTGAAAAAATTTTTTGTACAAATCTCTAAATCCACCATTGTTCCTCATCATCCTGCCAGCAATGGGTTAGTGGGCGAAACCCAAAAAGAAAGTACTTAGTCTTGAGCACTATCAATCCCAACAAATGAAACTTGGGGTGAAGTTATACCTGATGTGGTGTCTATAAATTCTTTAAATGTTTCTAAAAATTTACCCCACATTTTGCATTGTATGGTGTAGATAAACGTTTGCCTTAGAGTTGTTATATTCTAACCGAGATCAAATTAAAACCCCGATAATTTAAGCAACCCAAGCTTAGCTCAAAGTGTTTTTAGAAGAATTGGGAAAAACTTTATAAATCAACAAAATTTAAAATCCAAACACTGAGCAAAACCCTCCCAAAAACAAAGTAGGTTGGGAAATTTTGCTGACTAACCCAAAAACGTCTGCAATGCCAAAATTGATCAAAAATTTGTTTGGGCCTTATCGAGTAGTTGAACATACCTGGTAATAAGTATAAGGTTAAAAAATTAGTATGGCGGTTTTAAAGAATCGCATTTAGTCATATGAAGTTAGATGTGATGATTGATTTCCATCCCGACTAATTTACAGACTCTGACAATCCTCCTGATCCTGTACTCTCCCCCGATACTCAGTCAACGATCAACCTGAATGTCGTTTTTCCCCGACAGAATTTGAGAAATCCCCAAGTATCATTTTAACCCAACAGATTTCCTCAAATACAGCATGGTTAGCCCAAAGCAAAGAGTTTGATCCTCCGAATGAAAACCATTCTGCATATGTCAATCACCCCACAATTGGGAATTTAAAAAACCTGTATAGATGAATAATTACAGTATCAACTTATCATTTCAAAATTTTTTTTTTTTTTTGTTCACGTTCTCTCCAATTCTGAGAGTTAACAGTCGATTTGAGTGAGTTCTTTTTGAAACACTCTTTCTTTGTATATATTCCTTCCTCAGAATCCGTGATTCTGAATCACTTTTTTCTATTGCTGCCAAACAGTATTCAAACACCCCCCCAAGGATCAAAAAAAGTTAGTCTGACGGAGTGAGCAAGGAGGCAGGCCCCCTTTTCTTCCTACACGTTTTTAATTATACGGAACCCGCCTACGTGAGTTTTTTACCCCATCCTGTTAACCCCATGAAAAAGAGAGAGAGAGAGAGAGAGAGAGAGAGAGAGAGGAGAGAGAGAGAGGAAAAAAAAAAGGAAGGGAGGCCCAATGGAAGGGCAGGCCAAGAAGGGGAAAAGAAAATTCCAGTAAGTCCAAAAAATCCCGTCCACTTAATGGCCACCCAAATCCACTTTTTCCAATCTACATTAGCAAAAAAAATCACATTTCAAAAAGAACTTCACCCAACTTTTTGGGGGAAAACCCCCAGGAAAAGCCCTTTAACTTTAATTGCTTCTCATCCGGTGTTAGGGGGAAGGGGAAAACTGGGGGGGAGAGAGAGAGAGAGAGAGAGAGAGAGAGAGAGAGAGAGAATGGAAACTTTTTGCACTTTAAAAAACCCATCGAAGCCTTTTAACACACACACACACACACACACACCCAACAGAAGTCACCCATTTTACTGGGGATCCTGTTAAAACCCAATTAATGTACAGTAAAAAGAATTGTGTGAACTGTAACTGTGTGAGCACTGTAATTGTGAGCATGAATTGTGTGAGCACTGTAACTTGTGAGACCCAATTTGTGGCACAATTTTTGACACCGAAGGGGACACTTAATTTTGTGGCCTGAATTGTTGAGCACTGTCGGGGGAGCACTGTAATGTGTGAGCCCCTAATGTGGAGCACTGTAATTTGTGAGCACCGTAATTGTGTGAGCACTTTAAATTTTGGAGCACTGTAATTTTGGAGCACTGTTTTGTGACACTGAATTGTGTAGCACTTTTTTGAGACTGTAATTGTGTGAGCACCATTGTGTGACACTGAATTGTGTGAGCAGAATTGTGTGAGAAAATTTTGTGTGACACTGTAATTGTGAGCACTGTAATTGTGTGGGGACTGAATTGTGGACACTGTAATTGGGGAGCACTGAATTGTGTGAGCACGAAATTTTGTGAGCACTGAATTTGTGAGCACTAAAAATTTGACAAGGTGAGCACTGAATTTATTCTGATGTTTTTAAGGAATAAAAATAAAAGAAAAAAAAACTTTTTTAATTATGGGAAAAAAAGAAAAAAAACCCACGGGGGATGGAACTCGTGGCGAGTGGCCGAAAAACTCCGGGCCCCGGTTAAAACCCCCCGTGGCTTTGGAAAACCATTAAACTGATATTATCCCTTTTGACGGCAGTCTTCCCGGGCCCCCGGGGCCCAGGTGTTCGGGTTGGTAAAACTGTTTCTAGGGAAATTTGGGAATTTCATACAAAAAAGGAAAAAAAAGACAAACACAACATCAGTAGAAAACGAAAAAACAAGCAAAAAAGTAAGGCCCAAGGAACACTGTGGGGGATACGGGGGAAACCACCTGTCCGGGAAATCTGAGGGTATACTGTCCCAGTCCGGGAAACGAGGTATTGTCACCTGTCCGGGGAAAAGGGGTTCCACCGTCCGGGGGATAATGAGGTCGCCCCCCGTCCGGGGAAAATGGGGGTTAACTGCCCCCCGTCCGGGGATAGGGGGGTATCTCCCCCGTCGGGGGTTTGGGGGGGTATCTCCACCGTCCGGGGGATAATAGGGATCTGCCACCTGTGGGGGATAATGAGGGATACCCCCCCACCCGGGGGAAATGGGGATACTGCCACCCCGGGGATAGGGATACCCCCCCCGCCCGGGAAAAGGGGGTATACTGCCACCTTGGGGAAAGAGGGCCCCCCGCCCGGGGATAATGAGGGATTGCCACCCCCGGGGATAATGAGGGTATACGCCACCGTCCGGGGGAAAAGGGGGTATCCCCCCGTCCGGGAAATGAGGTGGCCACCGCCCGGGGGGAAAATGGGGGGTATGCTCCCCCGCCCGGGATAATGAGGGATCTGACCCCCGTCCGGGGATAGGGGGGTATATGCCACCGCCCGGGGATAATGAGGGCCCCACCTGTCCGGGGATAATGAGGTTCTCCCCCCTGGGGGATAATGGGGGATCCCCCGCCGGGGGAAAAGGGGGTCCGCCCCCGCCCGGGGATAATGGGGGATCTGCCCCCGCCCGGGGATAATGAGGGTATGCCCACCTGTCCGGGGATAATGAGGGGCTGCCCCGTCCGGGGATAATGGGGGTTCCACCTTCCGGGGATAAGGGGGAACCCCCCCCGTCCGGGGATAATGAGGGATGCCCACCGCCCGGGGAGAAATGGGGGATCTGCCACCGTCCGGGGATTGAGGGTATCTGCCCCCCATGGGGGATAATGGGTTGCCCCCTTCCCGGGGAAAAGGGGTAGCCGCCCCCCGTCCGGGGATTGGGGGTTCCCCACCGCCCGGGGATAATGAGGTATGCTACCGCCCGGGGATAATGAGGATACCCCCCCTGTCCGGGGAAAGGGGGTTCCGCCCCCTGGGGGGAAAGAGGGAGCTGCCACCGTGGGGAAAAGGGGGTATGCCCCCTGCCCGGAAAGGGGGGCGCCACCGTCCGAGATAATGGGGGAATGCCACCGCCCGGGGATAAATTTCTGCCCCCCATCCGGGAAATGAGGATGCCCCCCCGCCCGGGGATAATGGGGGGTGCTGCCACCGTCCGGGGAAAAGAGGGATGCTGCCCCCCCGCCCGGGGGTTTGGGGATAAGCCAGCCCGGGGATAAAGGGTATACCCGTGGGGGTTTGGGGGTATGCTGCCACCTTCCGGGAAAAGAGGGTATACGCCACCTGCCCGGGGAAAATGGGGGGTTCCCGCCACCGTCCGGGGATAATGGGGGCCTGCCACCGTCCGGGGAAAAGGGGGTATACGCCACCCGCCCGGGGGATTGGGGGTTGCTGCCACCGCCCGGGGGATAATGGGGGATGCTGCCACCGTCCGGGGATAATGAGGTATGCGCCCTGTCCGGGGATAATGAGGGATGCCCACCGCCCGGGATAATGGGGGATGCCCACCGCCCGGGGGATAATGATTTCCCCCGCCGGGGAAATGAGGTTGCCCCCGTCCGGGATAATGAGGGTATCTGCCCCCCGCCCGGGAAAAAGGGGGACTCCCACCGTGGGGGAAAAGAGGTATGCCCCCCCGCCCGGGGAAAAGAGGTATGCGCCCCGCCCGGGGGGATAAAGGGATGCCCACCGTGGGGGGATAATGAGGTTGCGCCACCGTCCGGGGTTTGGGGGATGCCCCCCACCTGCCCGGGGATAAAGGGGATTGCCCCCCTTTCCGGGGGATAGGGGGTTTCCCCCCCTTCCGGGGAAAAGAGGGCTGCCCCCCGTCCGGGGATAATGAGGGATCTGCCACCGTCCGGGATAAAGGGCGCCACCGCCCGGGATAATGAGGGAGGGCCCCCCTGCCCGGGGAAATGGGGGTTACGCCACCGTGGGGGAAAAGAGGGTATGCTGCCATGTCCGGGATAATGGGGGTATATGCCACCACCGACGGTTAAGCCCGAGAAAAGTGGCAAATTGGGATTAACTGCCTAAAAATGTCTCCAGGCTGAGGACGATTACCCATCTTTTTCCCCTGTTATTCTCTGCACTGAACTGAAAAAACCAATGACTCAAACTTTCAATAAAGTTTCCCCAAAATTGAGGGGCCTCCTCATCTAAATAGTGCCCAAAGATGGCAGATAAAAACATTCAATAATAAATGAAAAGATAATGATAATGATGAAAAGATAATGATAATGAAAAGTAAAAAAGACATTAAACATCACAGCTCAAATTCATAACAAATTTTTCCCACCGAAGAGAAAAATTTTTCCTTAACTTTTGTGTCTATTTTTTAAATTCCTCCGCTAAAGGGAAACCTCGGGATCTTCTGTTATTCCCCCCTTTTAGTCAAAAACCAAGGGATGGTTTAGTGTTACACAACCCGGGAAATAATATAAGTAAAATTTATCAGGGGGCGCCACCGAGCAAAAACGTTGCCCAGAAGCAAAACGAGCCTGGCCCATGGTGGGCCAGAGAGTGAAAAACCCGAAATTTTTAAATATATCAAATTGAAAACCAAAAATTGTTGCATTTTTATATAAATTTTTCCTTTAAAATTTTATTGTAAAATAATTTTATTTTTCAGTTATAGTGAAAGAATTAATTTTTTAAAACCTTAATTAAATAAAACTACCCTTTTGGGTTTAGTGATTACCTTAATTATTTTTATAATAATTAAATATATGAAATTATAAATTGATTAAAAGTGAGAATTAAGTATGCTCTAATATGTGTAAGTGGATGTGACCTGGACCTGTCTAGGTTAGGTTAGTGGCTTGAGCTGGTAGGGGACTTGGACTTGCCTCGCATGGGCCAGTAGGCCTGCTGCAGTATTCCTTCTTTATGTTTTTTTTTCTTATGAATCTCACCCGATGAGCAACCTGAGATGTAATGACCCATCATCAGGAGGAAGTTAAGCTTTAACTGCACACTTAATAACATTAAATCTCGCGTAAAAGAGAGAGAGAGAGAGAGGGGGAGAGAGAGAGAGAGAGAGAGAGAGAGAGAGAGAGAGAGAGAGAGAGAGAGAGAGAGAGAGAGAGAGAGAGAGAGAGAGAGAGAGAGAGAGAGGGGAGAGAGAGGGGCGAGAGAGAGGAGAGAGAGAGAAGAGAGAGAGAGAGAGAGAGAGAGAGAGAGAGAGAGAGAGAGAGAGAGAGAGAGAGAGAGAGAGGGAGAGAGAGGGGGGAGAGAGAGAGAGGAGAGAGAGAGAGAGAGAGGAGAGAGAGAGAGAGAGAGGAGAGAGGAGAGAGAGAGAGAGAGAGAGAGAGAGAGAGAGAGAGAGAGAATGAATGAAATATGGATGAGGGAGGGGGGAGGAAGAGAAAATTCAAGGAAGACAGTAAAGACTAATAGCGAATAAATTAATCTTGGATCCAAGCAGTTGACTACCAACAATACTGGAGAGACGTGGAACTGAGAAGATGCAATCAAAGGAGATATAGCTGTGGCTGGTTCTAAGGACTCTTCTACCTTTGGTCCGGTCTGAGGCCGGACTGCAAGGGTAAGAAGAGTCCTCAGGCCTTATAAAAGCAAAGAATCAGGGAAGCCATAATAACGATATACAAGATACTCGGAGTGGCCTGATTATGGACCGGGTTGCGGGGGCGTTGACCCCCGGAACACCCTCCAGGTAGTCTCCAGGTGGCAGAGGAGAGTCATGTTACAAGCAATTCTTTATCTTCAATATGGTAGGAAAGGAGACTAAACTTGATTAGGAAGTGAAAGAAATGAAACCCACATAAACAGTAGATTTGATAGGGTCCAGGAGACTAGGAACGATTGTACGCTGATAGACGCATCCACGACCAGTGACTATCCCCATAAAAACAAATCGATGACTAGCGAGAAGGAAGAGTGAAGACTCGATATAAGGGGAATTCAGTCAGTGATGGGGAGGAGGGGAGTGTAATGGAGGGTAGGAACGGGAGTAATGGAGGGTAGGAATGAGAGTAATGGAGGGTAGGGATGAGAGTAATGGAGGGTAGGGATGAGAGTAATGGAGGGTAGTAATGATAGTAATAGAGGCTAGTGAGAACAACAACAAGGTCAACTATTGCAACCACCATCCCATTAACAACAATATCAGACACTAAAACCACCATAACTGCAATCACAATAACAAAACACTACCATCATTCCATCACAACAAACACTATCACTGCAGCAACGACAAGAACACTACTACCACCCTACAGGATAACACGCACAATAAAACAATACAAACACATCGGCAAAC
Source organism: Cherax quadricarinatus (assembly GCF_038502225.1). Lineage (NCBI taxonomy): Eukaryota > Metazoa > Arthropoda > Malacostraca > Decapoda > Parastacidae > Cherax > Cherax quadricarinatus. The sequence goes on from NC_091318.1 coordinate 24,871,867, forward strand.
AAACTGTCGCCACCCCAACATAAAACAAAAAAACTTCAACCATGCCACACCAAGGACACCACCACCATATCAATAAGTACACTGCCTCCTGAAACAGCATTCTCGAGCCTCCTTATCGGTGAGCCTAACGAGTCAACTGTTTTGTTACACCACAATGATTCCTGGTCTCACTTAGGGAAGACGCCTTGACCCGTCACCCCAACACTATGTTTGTTGTGCTCTGTTGTTTAATTTAGTTTTTTGTGTTTTTTGAAGTTCGCGTTTTTTTATGTGTTTTTTTGTGATTCAATATTTCTTCGTGTCTCTCCTTTTCATGTTCACCGTCATGCGTTCACCATTTAGTTTTCACAATATTTATGTTATGTGCATCGTTCATGCGTTCATGGTCCAGCGTTCACATTAATGTGTATGTACAGTTTATACGTTCACGATCCAATTACACATGACCACATCCACCACCAATTATATTTCATCAGGATCACATCCAAGTACAACAAATCACCTTACGTAGCCTTGGTAACTTGACTCTGATGCTGAATTTCAGGTGTCTGGTGGTCCTTTGCTCACTAGAGCTATATCAATGCTCCACACACACACACACACACACACACACACACAAACACGAGTCATCAGAACAGCTTAGACTGAATCCAATCTATGCCAGGACCACTCAAATTCAAACAGAAGTCGGTCGACATTTGGCCTCAATATTTGGATACTTAGCAGTAGTAACAATGATCTTGAGAAGCGAAATAAGGGAAGGAGGAGGGGCTAACGTATCTTGGTTACAACATAACATTCACTTCCTTATCATTGTCGGCGGGATGAGAGAGGGAAGAAGAGCAGCTTCCCGCTTCAGCAACCTCAATGCTTCACACAAAATGGGAAACAGCGGATGATGGAACGCGTCTGCTATGGCTTATTGGTCGGCCAATTTCATTGTTAGCAACTCGGAATTATATATATAAAATATATATATATATTATATATATATATTTGAGAGAGAGAGAGAGAGAGAGAGGGAGGAGAGAGAGATGCGGTGATTTTTGTGAAGTTGATGGGAGTTTCTGGCCCCGTCTTGTGAAGTCATGAGGGGGGGCTAGAGTATGGTAGTCTACTAGGGGGTTGATAATGAAGACAAGATGAAACTAATGGTATGAAGACATGATTACTGAGGTTCTAAGTAAGAAAACACCCCATAAGACTGGCGGGTCTAATGTGGGTTGAATACACGCGAAAAAGTGAATAAGGACAGCATAATGACCAGGTCTATCAGATATGTGACCCCATGACCTGCCGAGAACGCTAGAGATCTAGAAGACAAGAACGGTTTAACTGGCAAGTGGTGGCGTCAAGTAGAAAGACAGTATGTTGTCTTTATTCTCACGATGTTTCACTGAGTTTTTAACTTTACTAAATCCTGACCTGATCAAGTCTGTCAGGTTCTCAATATCCAAAAGCTCTTAAAAAAGTGTTGATTTTAGAAGCTCTGGAAGCTGTGGCGGCGTATAGTGGTTTGCGGTAGTGCGTGAGGTGACGTGGTGGTGTACAGTGCTGTGTGGTTACGTATGGTGGTATGTAGCATACGGTGGTATGTGGCAGCATACGGTGGTATGTGGTAGTATACGGTGGTATGTGGTGTGGTGCAAGTAACTACACCTCCCACAACACACAACGGAGACACGAGCCTCCATTTCCTACTCCCTTTTTACCCTCATCACAAACTTGCCCAAACTCGATTATCAGGAAAGTGGCGCCAATACTTCCTACATACACACACACACACACACACACACACACACATATATACACACACACACACACACACACACACACACACACACACACACACACACACACACACACACACACACACACACACACACACACACACACACACACACACACATGCATACAGCATGGATGCGGAGATAAATCCTGCCTGGCGTATCTACTTGAATTCGGTAAGAGTTGTAAAGACAAAACAAGACAAGGATATGACTTAATCTTCCAGCACTGCAAGAAAATATTTTATACGATTTACCAACAGAGATTTATCCACAAACTAGAAAAGCAAGCAGATGTGAGAGGGAATAAAACTCATCAAGTGGATCAAGTGGATCAGAGTGACAGTACAGGAGGAACTTTCAGAGACTAAAATAACAAACGGGGTTCCTCCAAGTGTCGCTACTAGGGCCATTATTTTTCTTAATATTTGTGAGTGATCTGCAAGATGTGTCTTTTTGTTTTGTTTTGTTTTTTGAAGATTTAGTGAAACATGTGAGAATACGAACAGGAGAGAGCAGTAAGAACCTCCATGGATATTTCGACAGTGTACTGGGCTGGCCAAACAAGTAGATGCAGGAACTGAATGCAAGTGCAAGGCAAAAAAAAAAAAAAAAAAATCGGGAAAAGGGGAAAGAAACAAGTACGAAAGAAAATGGTCTGGGAGTAAATATCACACCGAACATGTCGCGGAAAAGCATGTAACCCACAGGACTCCAGCAGCCTACGAGAAGCTAGCAAATCTTGGAACAGTCTTCAAGAATTTAAAAAAAAAATATGTTTTATGACCCTGTACACAATGTATGTCGGACCCACCTTAAGACTTTGATGAGAGCTAAAGGATCTGAAACTGACGACCCAGAAAAAGATACAAACCGAGGGAAGTGAAGAGGAGCGAACAAAGTTCCAGGACCGAAACTTTTCCATAATAAATTATCCTTAGTGCTTACTCATTTGTGGTTGCACCACAACTTGTGGGTATTATATACCAAGTTTTTCACCAACTATGGAAGAATTGGTCATAATGTACCAGATACTCAGAGGAATAACCAGGGCGGATAAGAACAGACAGACACGCAAAGACCAGGCACAAGGGGATATACTGTACCTTGTGGTACAGAGCTTTTCACTGTAGCTGCCTCAGACTTTACTCTGTGTTCTGTTTGTTAGGAATACTAGAAAATACTTTCTTTTTCACTCTCAGGATAGAAGGGAAGTGGAACGAAGTGGATATACTTGCGGAAGTAAACTCCCTACACAGATTTAAGAACAGGTAACAAGGTTCAAAAGGCAGGTCGATGAAGCTTGAGAAGACAGCACTGTGAGAGGCTGAAGGAACTTAACTTGACGACCTTGGCGGAGAGAAGAACAATGACAGACAGGATTATGACGAACGAAATTTTAAGAGGGTTAGACAGAGCAGATAGTGACAGTCTATTTGAATCAAGAAAACCACGATAAAAGAGATACAGGTGGAAGTTGAAAAATCAGATAAACGACAAGAATGTTAGGAGACATTTTATCTTAGCTTCTGGGGGTTTGAAAATTTGAATGAGTCAGACGAGGAAGTGGTCGTGGCAAAATCAAGTCAAACTCTGTACACATTTTCTAAACATGACAAGGTCCAAGAGGACAAAACTCAGTAATGACGATCACAGTAGTGCACAGACAGGACCAAGAGCCAAGACTCTACACCAGACAGACACAAGCTTGACCCCCCCCCGGCCCAAAAAAAAACCTATCCCCCCACAAACACATAGGCCAAATATCTTCCCATGCGCACAGATATCTGTGTATGCAAGACTAGTAGTGACTGTGAGAACTTCTGTAAAGTATTTAAGCAGAGTCATACAGAACGCTACACACCAGTGTCTTGCACCACTACTGTGGATACCATACCTAGTCAAGTATGTACAGAAAACCGCGAGTCAGCGTCTTTTACTCTTCCTTCTCACTCGTCACTTGATGACGTCCCAGTCTTCACCGAAACGTATTATAATTTTAAATTTCAACCTGTTGTATTTTCTTCCCACTCTGTAACTATCAAACAGAACAGAGAAGCAACACACTGCAGATGTACTCAATTTTGCTAAATAGAAAAACAATAGGCATCGACAGAAGAATAAGTCTAAAATAGGAGCTGCCATCACAGTGCACGCCTTCTAACACAGGAGCTGCCATCACTGTGCACGCCCTCTAACACAGGAGCTGCCATCACTGCGCACGCCTTCTAACACAGGAGCTGCCATCACTGTGCACGCCTTCTAACACAGGAGCTGCCACCACTGTGCATGCCCACTAACAGGAGCTGCCACCACTGTGCATGCCCACTAACAGGAGCTGCCATCACTGTGCATGCCCACTAACAGGAGCTGCCATCACTGTGCACGCCCACTAACACAGGAACTAACCATACCCCGGCCGGGATTGAACCCGCGGTCAGAGAGTCTCAAAACTCCAGACCGTCGCGTTAGCCACTGGACCAGCTAGCCACAATAAGATTCGTCCAACTAGGTATATTTCTACACCATAGGAAGGTTAGCACAGGCACCACTGTGACCACAAATGCAAGTTTTTACAGACGAATCTCCAGCCAGCGTGGCCGTGACAAACTCTAGCTCAAGTCCCCTCACTGCCGTCAACATGACTCACGAAATCGTAATGACACGATTGCAAACAAACCATACCCCGGCCGGGATTGAACCCGCGGTCAGAGAGTCTCAAAACTCCAGACCGTCGCGTTAGCCACTAGACCAGCTAGCCAGTTTTGAGACTCTCTGACCGCGGGTTCAATCCCGGCCGGGGTATGGTTTGTTTGCAATCGTGTCATTACGATTTCGTGAGTCAACACAGGAACTGCTATCACTGTGCAAGCCCACTAACACAGGAGCTGCCATCACTGTGCACACCCATTAACACGGGAGCTGCCTTCACTGTGCACACCCACAAACACAGGAGCTGCCATCACTGCACGTCCACTAACACAGCTGCCTTCACTGTGCACGCCCACTAACACAGGAGCTGCCATCACTGTGCACGTTCTTTCCTGATTGTTGTTCATTAGCCTCCTGGTGTGAGCGCTGCCCTCCACGACTCTCACTATACAAAAAGGAACAAAAAGCCACAATACCTATGTATAGTGGCTTCCTCACTCTTTTCTGTTAGTGTAACTTTGTAAATTTTCCAAGTCGGACCGAAACGTCGTCGTAAGCTCCTCTCTCTGTGTATATACAAGAAGGGGCAGCCACTTACTGTAGGGGGCTCCAGCTTCCACCTCTTATAAAAAAGTGGTTCCAAAGTTTTATCAAGTTTGGCTTTTTGGGGAGAGAAAAGATTTTTATTGGAGGCAAAATTTTTACTGGGGGAGAAGAAATTTGTATTGAGAGAAGTTTACATTGAGGAGAAATTTGTATCAGGGAGAAGTTTGTACTGGGGAGAAGTTTGTACTGGGGAGAAGTTTGTACTGGGGAGAAGTTTGTACTGGGGAGAAGTTTGTACTGGAGAGAAATTCGTATTGGGGAGATTGTTTTATTGACATGCTGTTGGATTGTGAGCAATGTAATATTTATGAAGGGATTCGAGAAAACCGGTTAGCCGGACTTGAGTCCTGGAGTTGGAGATGTGTTGTAGTTTTTGAAGTGTAGTATCGGCAAGCCTCTGGCAAGACAGTGACGGAGTGAATAATGATGAAAGCTTTTCTTCTCTTTCGGGTCACCCTGCCTAGGTGGGAAACGGCCGATGTGTTAATAAAAAAAATTTTGAGTATAAATATATGTTGGGAATTAGCTATTTGTATTAGGAAAGTTTTATTGGGGGAGTCGTGTGTACTGGGGGGAGGACACATAATACAGAGGTAGGCTTTACTTCTGAAGACGTTTCAGTCAGGAGCGAAATGTCTAAAATATAGTTGTGTATCGCATGTCCCCATGTCACTATCTGTTACACAGATTAAGGTAGCAGCACACTACTGATGTACACAGTAGTGTGCTGCTAATATATATATATATATATATATATATATATATATATATATATATATATATATATATATATATATATATATATATATATATATATAACCAAAATAAGGTTAGAAACGTGAGACAAAATACTGTAAACAGGAATTAGTTACAAGTTTCCCAGTAGTGAACAAGAGACTGAGACAGATATTAGCTCCTTGCACCTCAACCCTTCTATCACCAACAGCCTGGCGGGTCAGAGATCGGATCGTCCTGAACAGACGGAGAATCGAGCCTCTGACGCTCCCCGTTCTGAATGACCTACACAGGTTTGGAGCTTCATGAGATACGGATATAATTCAGCCATGTTGCGGTGCCGGCTGCTGCAAGAACATCAACAGCATCATCAATAGTAACAACAACAGCAATAGCTATACTTGAAGTGCAGGTAGCACCAGTAACAGCAGCAGAAGTAACTAAACAGTAACAGCAATTAAAGCAGCAATAACAGCAACTGAAGCAGCAGAAGTAACAGTAACCGTAGTAACAACAGGCACAGTAGCAACAAAAACACGAGAGATATTATCAGAAGACTCAGTAGCAGTTACAGCAGTAGCAGTAACATGGGAACTAGAATGAGCATGAACTAGCAGTAGTGACCTGGCCAGCAGTAGCGACCTGACCAGCAGACTGGTCACTCCCTGGCTGTAACAGCAGCAGAAGCAGTAATAAGGGAACTAGACCACAAACGAGCAGTAGCGACCTGGCCAGCAGACTGGTCCTCCCTCCCTGACTGGCTGGCTGGCAGCAATAAAATTGTCATCCCAGCCTCAGTAATTATCAACGTCGATCACTTGTCATAAACCAACATCCATATTCATGTGGGCACTTTTGATGTGCTCCCCCGCCCTCTTTCCCTCCCTTCACCCCTTCAACCCTCTCCCTCGCCCCACCAAACCTCTCCCTTCACCAGTCCAATATTCCCCTCCTTTCAGTTCTTTACTCTCCCTTATTCCCTCCACAAAGCTAGTCTTTCCCTTGTGACCGACCAGTTACATATTCATTCTCTCTCTCGTTAGCCTCAGCGTGGACAAGAAATGGTGGATCAAGATTCCACGTCTCTACCCAGGACAGATTTTTCACAAGTCTCCACATATGAAGGTGACAGAATATGTGTATTTTGTCACCAAAACCCGTGTAAAAGAAAGAGCAAGTACAGGTAATGGAATAATTGAGAGGATCGCCAGGTACACAGGTACTGGAAAGAAGTACAGGTACTAATTAATAATAGTAAATACAGGTACTTAAAAGATGTACAGGTACTAAGGTAGGCAAATACAGGTGATGGAAATGAAGATAGGTACTAAGGTAGGCAAAAACAGGTACCGGGAACAACGACATATACTAAGGCAGGTAAATATAGGTAATGAATAATGCAGTACAGTTATTTGGGAATAACTAGGTATACACAGGTGGAGGAAAGGGAAAGGAGGGGAGACATGGAAGAGAGAGGTAGAAAGGACGTGGTGGGAGTGGGAGACAACATGGGTATTGGGATGGGGTGGGGAAAGGAACTTGGAGAGAATAGACAGGAGGAAGGTGGGGGGATGAGCAGGTGGTCAACGGGCAAGCACGTGCTGGAGGAGTGTGGAGGGGCAGTAGGGATGAAGGAAGCCAAGAGGGAGGGTAAACAAAGGATGATGGGGTAACGGGAAGGTATGATGGGAGGGGGAAGGATGATGTGAGGTATGATGGCGGGGAAGGGGAGGAAGGGTAGCGGGGGTATGTCTCTTATATACCTTTGATGAGCTTGAAGAGTCCTTCTACTCCCGGAGCCCGGCCATGGGCCAGGCTCGTCTGGTACTAGCCTGGTCAACCAGGCTGTTACTATTAGTGGCCGGCAGCCCCACATAACTATCACGACCTGGTTGATCTAGTATCCTGGGGAAGTTCTAGTTGGGCAAAATAAGAATATATAAGTACCAAGAATATATAAAAACAGGTAAGGGTAGATGGGAAGGGAAGACTGATAAGTATGGCTGAACGACAGAATGAATAAGTAGAGGACGGTAAAAATAAAAGGAAGCATAAGTGAAGACAGGAAGGAAGGACATAACATAGTAGACAGCAAGGAAGAGTATAGTATGGAAGGGAGAATGACAGGAGTGATGAAGGAATGGAGGATGGATGGAAAAATGAATAGACGACAAAGGGTGAAGGATGGAGGAAGGTAGAGATGGAGAGTAGAGAGAGAGGGAGAAGGTGGGGTGTGGCACAAGTCTTTGGGTGGATTGCGGGTTTGTGTGTGTATGTGTGTGTGTGGGGGGGGGGGGGATGTCAGAGCTGTGAGGGGTGTCAGCTGGGCAGCGAGAGGGAATAGCACGTGTTGTGCTCCAGGCTAGGCAGCTGACACACACACACACACACACACACACACACACACACACACACACACACACACACACACACACACACACACACACACACACACACACACACACTCCAACAATCCCACAACCCTTTAAAACGCACAATTCCAAAACCCCATCAAACTCCCTAGAATCACAGGTCGTGAAAGCCTGCAAGACCAAAACAAAACAATAGGAAAGCTACAGTAAGCCTACTCGACCACATCCAACTATTTTCCACTCTTATATATGCCCAAGCTTTAAGAAAAAAAAAGTCAAGTTATATTAATATTCCATTTGGTCTATTTCTATTAGGTCTACTAAATATATAAAACTTGCATTTTGCATGCAAAACAATAATTAACACAGCTTCAACATTTTAGGCAATAATAAGAAGAGTAATTCAACAGGAACAAAAATCCGTAATTCATTATATCTTTCATATACAACAGAAAAAAATAATAACCTATGTGACATGTCAAATTATCTTATCAGTGAAAATAAGATACCAGGTATATTAAGCCAATTTCCTATATTTGCTTGTAACAGATAAGTGAACTGTAGATATAAATCCAGATATACTTCTGTTAACCCTTTTGGAGCCTAGTTCCTAATTCCACATGCTCTTGCGGTACCCTCCACAATATGGATGTGGAATGCACAATAAACTAGCCACCTCGGTGGCAAAAATCTCAAAAATAATATTTAATATGCAGGTACACAAGACTCACAATTACTGAAAACCCACAAATCAATGTCAGTACTACACTTAACCCTCCACATTATACACAACCATAACTCAACTACTAGAAAGACTAGACCTGTGTCATGACTCTCCTGACGAATACTGGAACAACAAACTTTTAAAAATATACAAGACTACAGTTTTCATGAGGAAACTGGACAAACATCTTAACCAGTTGCCAGCTTAACCAGGCTGTGATGGATACGTGGGCCAGCAGGCCACCAGCAGCAACAGCCTGGTTGACTAGGCTAGTACCAGAGAAGCCTGGCCCAAGATCAAGCTCTGGGAGTAGAACTCTCTGAATTCATCTGAGGTACAAAGGTACCTACAAGGCCTTAATCTCCCACATCCATAAAACCACAAATTTACCCACACAAACAATTCCCCCACACTCACCAAGAGTCCCTCTTTTACAAGATCAAAAATCCCTCACGTAAAGATCACAATTCCCCCAACCCCTCACACATGATCCCCTCTCTTACAAGATCAGACCACAACTCCCTCCTTCCCTCCCACAGTATCAGAAGTCCTCCCTCTCATAAGACTCCAAGCTCTAAAAACTCAGTATCTGTAGATGGGTGAAGGAGGTGTTACGGGCCCACTGCACCAGGTGACCCCCAACCCTGGAGCGGGTGAAGGAAGTGCTACACGCCCACTATACCAGGTTACCCCCAATCCTGTACAGGGTGGATGGGCAGCAGCTTAACTACACATAAATCTAAGCGAACGACCACATGCTAACATATCTAGAGAAGGGTGTAGGATCACTGGGGGAAGTGGGGGAGTTAGTTACCTACTGAGAGTAGGATAGGATCACCGGAGGAGTGTGAAAGAAGGATCCTCGAGGGCGGGATTAAATATGATATTTAAGCTGCCATGTAATGTCAGAGAAGGATCTCTAGATGAGTAAGGTGAGGAAGAGAACATTATCCAATTTCCTTTTCAGCTACAGGAGTAGAGAGCGAAGAAGCACAAGGCTAGTGGTAGAAATCTTAGTGGGAGGGGCTCAGTTTTACTGCAGTGGATTAGATTTTGCCTCTACGTAAACCATGCTGGAGGTTCATTGCTTTAGAAAGAAATAATAATAATAATAATAATAATAAATTACTTGTTATATCTGAGTATAATAAACGTAAAAGCAGTGTAGCTCAAATAGCATTTAGAACATGTGTCAAGGTGAGCAATATAAGACTTACTGACATCCAGCCCTTCATTCATGGTTTTATAAACAGTACAGTACTACACAATGATTGTATTAAAAATAACTGTTTAGTAATGCACTAGTAATATAGTCTGCATATTTAATCTAAGATAACTAATAAAGTCAAATAGTTTGTGTATATACTGATAAGAGTATATCTCTCTTCATGAGTGTACACTGAGACGAACAGTGTAATGTACACGTGGAGGAGTGTATATCAGTTTGTGTACACTATGAGTTTAACCCCCTCCCCCCATTCGTCCACATACGGGATAACAGCATTTTCGACTGGAGAACAGGTAACATGCAGCCTTAATGACCCTCGCGTGTCCATAATAAAACTCCCTCACTATATTTTTCTCTATGGAAAAGTGTCACACTGATTTTTCCTGGGTTATCTCGGGTTAAATAAAAAATAATTCATCAACAATACATACAAGAGATATTACTCAGGGTGTGTAAAAAGACACAGTTCACGACATTTATTAAAGAAAACGGTTCGCCTGGAGTGACTTCTTCAATACTAATACATAGCCAACTATGACAGTATATACACTATACGGGGTGAAACACTTATACATCACACTGAAGGAATTATATGAAGTGAAACAGGTGAATAAATATCACATTAGTAGCGTACAATGCCAACAAGTGAACATGTTATATCCTACACTTACCTGAAGTCTACCTGAGGTGTGTTCCCAGGTCAACGCTCCCGCGGCCCGGTCCCAGACCAGGCCTCCCGGCAGATGATCTGATCAACTAGGCTGTTGGCACTAACAGCACGAAGCCAAAGTAAGCACCACAGCCCGGTTGATCAAGAACTAACTAGAGAAACTTATCCAGCTCTCTCTTGAAGACAACCAGGGGTCTGGTATTTATCCCCCTTATGTATAAAGTGAGGATTTTAAAGTCTTGGTCCTCTCACACTTAGAGTTGTCCCTTAGTACTCACTGCGGTATTTTGCACCGTCTGCCAAACCTCTTATTTCCATGGGAGAATGGTTTGTGTGCAGATTTGGGACCAATCCTTCGAGAATTGTTTCGACAACGTATCAGGCTTCTTCAATCAAATACGGAAACTATTAATATTCCGGAGACAGTGAAAAAGGTGGAGATTTTGAGGTTTTCAGTCCCTTATCCTTGATAAAAGTTGATCGCTTCAGAGTGTTAACGCTATGAAAGTGATCAATTACCATGGCTGACGGACTCGTCACCTCAAAATCTCCACTTCGTTCAACTCTCTCTTAGTCATCTCTGTAGTTTAGTGAAGGAGCCTGGTGCGCAGACGAAACAGTTCGGTAATAAAGATACCGAAGTGTTGTATCGTAGTAATCTACTTGTATAAATGTTTAACAGTCTGTAAAATCACTTGGAGGTGCTCGTGACTCAGTTTAAGGAACCAGATGGCTCCCCGGCACGGGTGAAACACTGGGCATGTTTCCTTACACCTGCTACCCCTGTTCATCTAACAGTAAGTAGGTACCTGGGTGTTAGGTCTCATCCTGGGACATAAGAGTAAAGCACGACAATGGAAATAGGACAGAGCCCCCGGTGACGCACTCACGTTACTGAATTAACCTGACTCACGAAATCATAATAACACGACTGGAAACCACTCACGGAACGGGTGGGGTCTGATCCGTGGCCTGTGAGTTTTAGTACTCACTTGATATGGGTTCACACACACTACCCGTTCCCTGATTTAAAAATCCTGCGTTAAAAACCCCAACAGTCTTATCCTAACCTAAATAAAATTTATACCTCAAGAAGGACTCTTGATCCAAGGAACTGGAGTTTGTCTTTCTTTCCTGGGATCCATGAATGATAATGAATGACTGATAAGGATTGCTGTATATGACCGCAACGGGTTTAGAGCTCTGTCATGAACAAAATAGTTCTCGTCTAGAATACTTTAGCTTCCCATCCTCACAGCTTACATTTTCTCTCATGTCACAGTTTTCTATTTTTACAAGGGATAACTTGTAAAGCTTTCACGTAACACTCGAGGGGTTCAGTAACATTAGTAGAACATTCACGCAACTAGCATTTAGCAAGTCAAGAAGAAAATTGGTTCCATAATATTTGAGAATAAAAGAATAAAATTTATTTATATTATTAATTTAGGAGAATTCTCAACTTAGAATAAAATAAAGCCAAAATGAACCCCGTGGCACGGCGGGCAAAGCTCTTGCTCCACACGCTGAGGGGTCCGGGCTCGATTCTCAGCTGGGTGAAAACATTTCAACGCGTTTCCTTACACCTGTTGTCCTGTTCACTTAGCAAGTAGGTACCTGGGTGTTAGTCAACTGGTGTGGGTCGCATCCTGGGGACAAGATTGAGGACCTCAATGGAAATAAGACAAACAGTCCTTGATGACGCACTGCCTTTCTTTGGTTATCCTGGGTGGCTAACCCTCCGGGGTTAAAATTTCGAACAAAACCTTGTCTTATCTCCAACCTGCTGAGATTCTTTTGTCTGAAGTTCTTTTGCCTTATTTTTCCAGGATGCAGCGCACAAGTGTCAATTTGCACCCAGGTACTTATGCACTGCTGGGTAAACAGGGGCAGTATGTGTTCAGCTAGGTGTCTCATGGTACAGTAGTTGGTTGAAGCCTCAGTTCACACACTAAGCGACCGGAGTTCGTTCCCCAAGACGAATGCAAACAGTGGGCATGATTCCATAGAACTGCTGCCCTTTTTCACCTAGCAGTAAGTAGGTATCTGGGTGTTAGGCAACTGGATAGTTGTGGGTCGCATCCTGGGGGGAGAAAATCAAAGGAACCCATTGGAAAAAAGAGAGAGTTCTTGATGACAACCTGGATGCACTGGGTTATCGTGGCTTGCTAACCCTTTAGGTTAAATATCTCAACAAAATCATCATAATCTCATCTAGCCAAGCATCAATTGCTAATACTGAACGACTCACGAGTTTAGCGTTTCACATAAGCATAATTTACTTCTTTTATGGCTTGCCCCCGCCCATGATTGAGCATGGGCGTTTTGATTACGAACCAACAACCTCCACAAAGTAAAACTTACCTGTCGTGTCGAGGTGGTCTGCTTGTGGCGAGTCACCGGAGGTGGCGGTATAGCGGTTACCTTCAACTCGGACGCTACGACGGATGCTCACACCGCTCACACTCCTCATCAGTCCACCCTAAAAAGTGTTAGAGAAAACAAAGATAATTTCCAACCACAGAAAACGCCATTCTCTACGTTGTTAATGGAGTAACTTACAAAATTTAACAAAACGTGCTATTTATTATTTGATGCATTTTTTTTTTAAATGCGTTTACAAAAAATCACCCTACACAAAGCTTTATAAGAGAGCTTACATAGTTATAATTTAGATTTTTTACGCAAGTTTAAACTTTTACACTGGTCTTGAGAGCACACAGGTGTTACAGACACGCACGTGGTACATTACGCAAAATATAACTTAGGATAACCCATTAAAGTCAAACAATGTAACATTTTTCCATTGGCTCCGAACCTTTAGCGATCACACAACGCCAGGGGAATGGGAGGTGAGTAACTCCACGGAATGAAGAACCATTTACCAGCAGTAAGGTTTGCTTCCCCCTAGTTTCTCACAATAAGATAAGATAAGATAAGATAAGATTTCGTTCGGATTTTTAACCCCGGAGGGTTAGCCACCCAGGATAACCCAAGAAAGTCAGTGCGTCATCGAGGACTGTCTAACTTATTTCCATTGGGGTCCTTAATCTTGTCCCCCAGGATGCGACCCACACCAGTCGACTAACACCCAGGTACCTATTTGCTGCTAGGTGAACAGGACAACAGGTGTAAGGAAACGTGTCGAATGTTTCCACCCGCCGGGAATCGAACCCGGGCCCTCCGTGTGTGAAGCGGGAGCTTTAGCCACCAGGCCACCAGGCCAAAACGAAAATAAACTACTATGTATTTTGCTATCTTAAGTAATCTACACATATGTGAAGCAAGTTTTGTGTAATCTATACACATGAGGCAAATGTAATATAATCTTATGTACTACATATATATATATATATATATATATATATATATATATATATATATATATATATATATATATATATATATATATATATATGTGTGTGTGTGTGTGAGGCAAGTGTTACGTAATTTATACACATATGTGAGGCAAGTGTAAATAAAGTAAACTTGTTTAAAAAACCTGAACAGAAATTAACAATGTTTTTGCCAGGACTGGAAGACCTAACCTCACGGTGGAAAAAGACTCCCTGGACTGGGACCAGGTGGCCCATAGAGGAACCTCCAAAATGGACAGTAAAGGCCGTTACAACAGTGTCAAAATAAGAGGTGAGGAAATATAAGGCAGGGAGATAAAGTTTCAGAGAAGAGACAGAAAAACCAGGAGGCAGGGAAAGATGCAGTGAAGGGACAGACTGCGAAGGATGAAGCTGTGAAGAGGCTGTGAATGGAGACTGTGAAGGAAGAGGCAAGGAAAGAAGATGCAGTGAAGTAAGAGAGACTTAAAGAAGAGGAAGTGAAGGAAAAGACTGTGAAAGGGAAGGCAAAAAAAAAAATGAAAGAGAAAATTAAGGGTCAAGGAACTTAAAAGGAAAAACTATCCTCCTCTCAGCTAATATATGAACTAATACACACGTGAACAAAAACCAAGACAAGACACATTGTATCTCATCACTGATAAAATGATCAAAGCTGCTGCTGCTGCTGAGGAGTATATATCTGAACACAATGTTTCTAAACATATATATATATATATATATATATATATATATATATATATATATATATATATATATATAATGATCCTAGTGTAGACGACAAGCTAAATTTAATCCCATTAACTAACCCACAATCCTTCCCCCTCCCTCTTCCCATTGAATGATCCTTAACTACGTTCTCAAATGACCCGAGCCGGGAAGATGACGCCCCCCTTTTTTCTCACCATTTCATTTCCACAACCTCGTCCCCAACCACTTGCCCCTAACGACCCTTAACGAACCATTGCCCTGGTAACGGGACTGTTGGAATGCTCCCTGACAAGCTCGCACAGAAAACGGGGTTCGCTGTCAGGGGTGACTTGCTGGAGAAACGTTGCTACACCCAGAAATTATTTGTATAGGAAACGTTTTCATACAGAGTAGGAGGTATTTCCAAAAATATGTGTAAAAGTTTTGCAAACATATATTAGTTGCCAATATAAACATGTATAAGTGTAACATATATCATTACAATAAACGATGTAAAAATGCAATATAACGTATAATTGCAAATTAAACATGCATAATTGCAATATAAACACGGAAAACTGCAATATATACATGCACAATTGCAACATATGCATGCACAATTGCAATATATACATGCACAATTGCAATGTATACATGCATAAATTAATAATATGTGCATCAATAATTGCACATACATATAACTGTTATAAGCAATGAATCACATAATGGATGAGAGGCTATGTACACCGAGAAGTGTATGTCTCTCAGTGTATATATACACAGCTTACTTTAAACCCAGTTTCAAGGATTAATATATTCTTGACTGGTAAACAGGTGCCACGCAGCCTTAATTATCATCATCGTAAGTAAGCGCTAAACCCACAAGGGTCATACAGCACGCAGCCTTTTAAACTCAATAAGCCAAGCGTCCTAACACTAAAATATTCTTGAGAGACAAAGATAAATGTGAATTCTTGAATGCGATTTATGATCAAAAAATGTGTTTGACACATAATGGATGATATACCTAGGGTAAGGCTTGGCTGACGCTTGTCTGGTCAAACAGACTGTTGCTGCTGGTGGCCCACTGGCCCATGGATACATCACAGCCTGGTTGATCAAGCACCTGGCAGAGGTTAGCCTAGCTATTACAGGTTATTACCACCCAAGTAATCACGGTCTGTTTGTTATCCTGGGTGTAAAGGAAAGTTTGGAGCGAAATAAACACAGCTAAAAATCTTTTAATTGTATTTACCTTCAAGTATAAACAGAAGTACAAACACTATATACACTATGTACAGTAAACAGGTATTAGTGCACACCACGGTAGTCAAGGCAAAACAGCAGCCAGAGGCAAGAGACAACCGTACTTCAACTGTCAGTTACATTACTGATTCCCTGTGTAATATACTTGTGTAGTTATCCCCAGCATGTTAGTACTGGGTACTGAACTCATAGTAACCGTTACTGATTCACCTCCCTGCGTGAATCACTATATCACTGGCCGTTACTGCTGACCTAGTATGTTTTGAATGCCACTCGCCCTCCAGGCACTCGGCAGCTCAGTTCAAGTCGAGAAGATAGAGAGGAGGCAGGTGAGAATTGGCGTTCCCCTTATTTTACCGTTAATATAAGTTACCAAGCCACCTATCATGTGTGTTTATTCCCTAATCCGTGATTGAACCCCATTCGACAATTGGTGGCAGCGTGTGGGCGCGGATTTAGGGTATTTATGCTGATATCAGAAGATTAAGCCAGGTCAGAGTGCTGCGGTACCCCAGGCCAGCCTGCCGTCTCTACACACACCTTACCTCCACCCGGCATCGCCAGCCTGCAGAGCCAGCTCCTACAGCCATTTACAAAGCTTATGGCTAGAATGCTTTATTTGCTTTAACTTTTGAAGAGTCGATCTGAGTTTTGAAATTAAGCCAGCCAGTAAGCCAGTCTGCAGGGGGAGGAGTGCCTAGCCTTAAGTCATCCAGCCTGCCTCCTGCCATCACCCTGCTCCTTCATGCTGTGTGCATCGTTACACGTATTCCAGTCAGCCATTATCGAGGGTTAAGCCGGCAATATCGCTTTGTGCTACCAGTTGGATGCTGGTAGGAGTGTTCACCATCCCTGTGGTATACTGTGGTTTAAGCCACCTGGGTTTTCTCCTGAGTGGTGAGATTTAGTGTGCCAATAGGCACATGGGATAGTCACCCTCCTCCGCTCGACACAACCAGGAGCTGAATGAATATGACAAGGGTGAAAACGTGAGTGGTAACCAAGTCACCTTCACAACTGCCATATCCACACTATGACTGGTTGAACCTAGGTACTGATCTGACGATGGGGCTCCCTGAATCGTCAGACCCTTAGTGCCTGGTTCCCTGGTTGGAGGTAGCCTATGTGAAAATGTGCACATGCTCCGAATAAAGGTTACATACTCTTTGCATGCACACAGGTAATGTTTATGCAATGGACAGTGAAGATGGTCTACCCTGCAAGGAGTAAAAACGTTCAGCAAGTTTCGTTTCATACTCGTATGACAGTATGGTTTCTTTCTACTAGTTTATTATGTATGTGTATGTCTCACTCACATGCCAGGAGGGCACCTGTTGGATATTTGCTATCTATCAACCCACTGTGTGAATGCCTCGCACTCTTATGACAGGAGGGTAGTAGCAGCTCCAAGGACGGTAGCTGTGCACCAACGTACCGTGTAGATGTTTCACACTTGTATGATGGGAAAGACTACGTCCTCGGGCAGTTAGAGTCTACTACCTTGCTACACTACCCTTACACTCCATCACACAACCACACATTCCAATTTCCACACACAAGCACAGCCAATAAAGTCATGCAGTCCTAATTCACTTACCACATCACACCTCGCCCTCACCACAAAATACACACACACACTCAACTTTCAATAGCAACAATCTGCCTGTGGTTATAATAGCGAGAACGAGAAAGCCTTCACTACTGTCACCCTCCCCTACCTCCACCCAACTTCCCTTCCCCTCCACCAACCCCTCCTAAAATTGATATTTATTTGGTACGGATACGAAACCCTTCAAGGGGGGGGGGAGAAAGGGGTGCCTTGATGCTGCCTCAAGGTAAAACTTTAAACAACAAGAACACACATTTCATACGCAAAGACGTATCCTAGGTGCAAACATTACTCAAACAGGTGTGAACATCACTCACAAAGATGTAAACACTGCTCACACAGGTGTAAAATATCTCTCAAATACTCTGGTAAGAGGAGTAAATAGGAAAAGGGGAAAACACAACAATGAGAGAGAGAGAGAGAGAGAGAGAGAGAGAGAGAGAGAGAGAGAGAGAGAGAGAGAGAGAGAGAGAGAGAGAGAGAAAGAGAGTGAGTCAAACAATTAAGCCAATAGCGCACCTCCTGGAATCTGGTGATCGGAGCAACACACCGAGAAGTCACTTAAGACAAATTAACACTATTTTAGACGTTTCGCTCGTGACTGAGCTTAGTTGTGGCTTTAAAAATCTCACTCCTGAGCCAAACGTCGTCTAAAATCTTATGTATTACGTCTTGATGGCAGCCAAGGTGATCCATCATCACCATGGTCATGATAACTATTATTATTTCTTCCTCTATGAGAATTATCTCAAAACCATCTTTATTTTCTCTAATAATTTCGATCACAAACCAAGTTAACCTCAGAGATTTATATTTAAATTAGGAAATCTAACATTTAAACTAATATGACCTTTTGAGACGTACATCTAAATTATAAAAAAAAATCCTTTATATTCAATTAACCTTTCAAATCTTTATTTAAGTTTTGAAATCTTTTATAATATAACGTGATACTTATATCAGACTATGAAACCTAACGTTTATAATAATTTAACGTGTGATATTTAATATTTAAAATAATTTAACGTGTGATATCTAACATTTATAATAATTTAACATGTGATACTTGTATCTAAATTATGAAATCTAACACTAATAATGACTTAGTTTTGAAATTAATATCCAGACTAACAAAGATATGACTGCAGTTCAGTTACTTTGCTTGGAGTGAGTGAACTTTGAGATTGGTTAACCACAGCTGTAGCCACTTACTCTATCAATTTTACACAAATAACCCGCACACAGGCGACTGAAACTTATGACGACGTTTCGGTCAGACTTGGATCATTAACTAGTCACCTCGAGGCTGACAAAACCCGCTGTATTATTCTCCTAAAATACAAACTATAATACATGCGATCTGTTGGTGGGTGGGTGGTATTAGTAGTGTATGTGTGTGGGGGGGGAGGGGGGCTCGATTCACGGTCCTGGCCCCGCCTCTTCACTGGTCGCTACTAGGTCCACTCTCTACCGCTCCATGAGCTTTATCATACTACTTCTTAAAGCTATGCATGAATCCTGGCTCCACTACATCATTCTCCAGACTGTTCCACTTCCTGACAACTCTATGACTGAAGAAATACTTCCTAAAATACCTGTGACTCGTCTGAGTCTTCAAATTCCAATTGTGACTGACCCCTTGTTGCTGATTCCCGTCTCTGAAATATCCTGTCCATATCCACCATGTCAGTTCCTCTCAGTGTGTGTGTGTGTGTGTGTGTGTGTGTGTGTGTGTGTGTGTGTGTGTGTGTGTGTGTGTGTGTGTGCTCACCTAGTTGAGGTTGCAGGGGTCGAGTCCAGGCTCCTGGCCCCGCTTCTTCACTGGTCGCTACTAGGTCACTCTCCCTGAACCGTGAGCTTTATCATACCTCTGTGTGTGTGTGTGTGTGTGTGTGTGTGTGTCACTGACACGCACTCACACCGGGGTTGACAGGAGTGGGCCACTTACCTGGGTAACTTACCTGTCTTAATATCAATTTAAAACACACACACAAACTTATTTGTCCTTACATCAAGCTAAAACACACAGATTTTCCAAAACATCAAGCTGAAACACACACACACAAACACATACAAACTTACCTATCCTAACATCAAGATAAGACACACAGGTAATCTGGGAGGTTACTGCACACTGAGTGCGTTAAGAGTTACGTTATCTTGCTGCTACGGCGACTCAATACACTCTCCTGATTACGACGTAATTAAATTTAAACGAATTCTTTCTGAAACTGGCGACATATCAATTTTCTTAAATCACCAACATCCCGTATTTCGGAGAGGAACCTCATGACGACGTTTCGGTCCGACTTGGACCATTAACAAATCACACCAGCTAATGATCCAAGTCGGACCGAAACGTCGTCATAAGTTTCAGTTTCGTATGTGCGGGTTATTTATGTATTATTCCAGTGACGGTCTTGTGCCTTTTTATTTTTCAACGAACTGTATAAATTTAAAGTACTTTCATGGGAGGTGTCAGGGAAGAGGGTGTGTCCCTTGATGCCGGTGAAGGGCTCTTGGTCGAAGGAACTGGAGCTACCCTCCTCTTCCATTTCATCGAAACTGATTACCTGCCATTCCCCAAGGAGCTGCCATTACCTTTACGGGTATAGCGCTTCTCCACTTCACCTCTTCGCGAACCCGACACAACAGACCCTAAATACAGACGATCCGTCACATCCCTGAGCTCTCTCTCTCTCTCTCTCTCTCTCTCTCTCTGCGAAGAGCCACGCCTGCCACCAAAACAATAAGACCTTTAAGAAGGGGTTTTGAGTTAGGTGAGGCACAGGGTCACTCTTAATTGGCATCATGCACGGTAACTGTCTTAGTTAACAAGCAAGTCTTGCTGCACTCTGCCCGCTACCACCATGACAGTAACCTTCCTTGACGGCTCACCACCCACACCCACAATCACACAACCCGCAACCCCACCACCCACAACCACACCACCCACAACCACACCACCCACAACCACACCACCCTCAACCACACCACCCGCAACCCCACCATCAACTCAACCACACCACCCACAACCACACCAACCACACCACCCACCCCACCATCCTCACCCCACCATCCTCAACCACACCACCCTCAACCACACCACCCACAACCACAACACCCACAACCACACCACCCACAACCACACCACCCACAACCACACCACCCACAACCACACCACCCACAACCACACCACCCACAACCACACCACCCACAACCACACCACCCACAACCACACCACCCTCAACCACACCACCCGCAACCCCACCATCCTCAACCACACCACCCTCAACCACACCACCCTCAACCACACCACCCACAACCACACCACCCTCAACCACACCACCCGCAACCCCACCATCCTCAACCCCACCATCCTCAACCACACCACCCTCAACCACACCACCCACAACCACACCACCCACAACCACACCACCCACAACCACACCACCCTCAACCACACCACCCTCAACCACACCACCCACAACCACACCACCCACAACCACACCACCCACAACCACACCACCCTCAACCACACCACCCACAACCACACCACCCACAACCACACCACCCTCAACCACACCACCCATAACTACACCACCCACAACCACACCACAACTACACCACCCACAACTACACTACCAACCACACCACCCACAACCACACCACCCTCAACCACACCACCCATAACTACACCACCGACAACCACACCACAACTACACCACCCACAACTACACCAACAACACCACCCACAACTACACCACCCATAACTACACCACCCACAACCACATCACAACACCACCCACTACACCACCAACACCACCTACAAGTACACCACCCATAACTACACCACCCACAACCACATCACAACACCACCCACAACTACACCACCAACACCACCCACAACTACATCACCCATAACTACACCCACAACCACACCACAACTACACCACCCACAACTACACCACCAACACCACCACCCACAGCCACACCACCCGCAACCACACCACCCTCAACAACACCACCATAACTTTGTAGATGTGGTCAGTCCATCAATCTTGAATAGAATACGGCATACGTGCTGAGAAGGAGCTTATAAACTTTGTATGGACTGATGAAGCCACTGTGTGGCGAAACGTTTCCTCAATAAAGATACCCAAGAGTTGCACATATGTCTAATTTATCAAAATGTCGGTTCTCTGAACCATTCATCTACAAACCTGTCAGACACTGCAACTTCTTGGGATCTTAATACTTGGGAATTCTTCGCTTGCCTAATTCTTGGGCACGACCTACTTCAACATTGAACAAATGTGACACCGCCTATGACTGCTGCACCTCTCCTGCCAACGGTTTATAAGCTCCTTCTCAGCACGTATGCCGTATTCTATTCAAGATTGATGGACTGACCACATCGACTCAAGGTTGAGGGACTGATTACCTCATTTTCCTCCTGTTCTTCAAGATTCTCCTTTGTATGGACTGATGAAGCCACTGTGTGGCGAAACGTTTCCTCAATAAAGATACCCAAGAGTTGCACATGTGTCTAATTTATCACCACCATAACTACACCACAACCACTCCACCACAATCATCTTCATTTCCTCTAATAACACAAGCTGGCATAGACCAAAAAAGAAAAAATAAACAAACTTAAATAGAGAAACCAATACTAACCACAAAGGTTAACATACACAGACCAACAAAGAAACAAATGCCACCTACGACCCATTTTCTGTGACCTTTGACTCATGTGTAAAACACTCAGTGTTTACAACTTGAGCTTACCCATGCCGCTTGCGGGAAGGAGTGTAAATGTAATAACTCAAGTGATGAACAGAAGGCAACAAATTTTCAAACGTGTAAATCGTGACTGTAAATTCCCGGTATAAACATGCTAGCTTTGGTATTTGTAAATGAGTTTATTTCGGGGATGTAAAAAAAAAAAAAAGGGTGCTATGCGTGTTTACTAACTCGCTGCAATTACTATTACTACTACTACTACTATTATCGAGTTATCATTATTATTTCCGCTATTATTACATTAAGATAATATTCTTTTTTGGATTTTTATTATATTTAAGTGAAACACTAAACCCGCGTGGGTCATTCAGTGCTAGTGGTGGAGGCTCGATCCTGCGTCTGTTAACCGTGATGCAGACGCGCCACTCGCCCGGCCAGGCTTCCCTCATGTTGTAGCGGAAATCTGCGCCATAAACCGATATTATTATTTATGTAAATATTTAAATTATTTTTTTTTAAGTCTCGCAATGGCAAGTGTAAATTCCTTCAGCAGCAGCTGCAGCAGCAGTAGCATCCACCACCGCCGCCGTCGCCACCGCCGCCGTCGCCACCGCCGCCGTCGCCACCGCCGCCGCCGCCGCCCCCACCACCACCACCACCACCACCACCACCACCACCACCACCACCACCATGCTTGGTTGGTACCTTCGCACCAGCCAGCAAAGGTAAATAATTAACCTCGGCCGTGAGAACCTCCAAGTACGGCATCTAGGCAAGTAATGTAACAACTCACTCATGCTTACGTACAAGCACGCACGCACGCACGCACACACACAAACAAACACACACAGAGATTAGATAACCTCAAAATAGCATTCAGGAACTTGAATCAAAAACCTTATACACGACATATGTTAAGCCAATCACTGAGCACATAGTCCCAGCACAGAACCCACACCTGGTCAAGCACGGCAAGAAACTGGAAAATGTACAAAGATTTGCAACCAGGCAAGTACCAGAACTTAGAGGAATGCGCTATAAGAAGAGGTTGAAGGAACTGAACTTGACTTTAAAGGAAAATAGGATAAAGGGGACATGATCATTAGGTACACAATCTTAAAATGAATTGATAGGCCTGATAGAGACAGATTGTGTGAATTAAGAGGACCTGGAAGGAAGCCGAAAACAATGGCGAGCATAAGGATGTAAGAAGCATTTCTTTCGTCTCAGGGTCGTTAAAGAATGGAATGACTTTGATGAAGCAGCGGTAGAAGCAAAATCAATATACAGCTTCAAGAGTAGATACAAGGCCCTATAAGTCAGTGATGCTGATCAAGGTGGTCTTGGAGGCGGGGCCAGGAGATAAGTAATGCTGGCAGACGAAACTTCAGAGACGGGATCAAGAGCAATGAAATGCAGACACAAATCGACTGATATAAATGAATTGGTACACGCAACTAGCAAAGGTGTTGAACAGGTTGTTAGCCATTGGAATAACTACCAGAAAGTTGAAAAATACCTAAACATCTAATAATATGTTTAGGACGTAAGACACAGGAGGTGCTGAACTACAGGAAGGTATCACTGAAGACTGTCAGGGAGAAGATACATAAGAGAGATATACCAGTTAAATCCAACATGGATTCAGGGATAAGAGATATTCTCTGAAGAAGCAGCTGAGGTTCTATAATAGTTGCCCAGATAAAGCAAAGTTGAAAGGGACTGATGGACTGCACCTTCCTGGACTGCAAGAAAGCATTTGTCATAGTTTCCCCAGCAAGCACTAATCCACAAGCTTGACAGTCAAGAAGGGATGAGAGCAAAGAGTGTTCCAGTGAGTAAGGTAGTGTGAAAGTGAGAGGGGGGGGGTTAGCGTTAGGTCGAACTAGAGCATTAAGTGGTGTCCCCTATTAGAGCCACTAATAGTCCTGATACATGTAAATGACCTGCCACATGGGTAGGAATCCTGTATCACTCCGGATGTCAATAGTGTAGGTACACCAACTATGTACACCCATATATGTACACCCCAGCCGTTATATGTTATGGTTGGGGGTAGGAAAGGGTCACGTGACTCACTTCAAATACACTGAGATGCTCAACACAGAAGTGAAACTATTAAGAATTTAAGCAGCAAAGAAAAAAAAAAGATGGCCTACAAGTGGAATCAGACAGGTTCCATGGGTGATAAAGCAAGTGGCAGTTGGAGTTCAATCTAAACAAGTTCAACGCCATAAAATTGGGGGAAGTAGAGAGAGATCAGAGGTGGACTGAAGACTGGGAGAAGAGAGAAGTTTCAAACATCGACGAGAGAAAAGCATGTGAGTGTAGCCATCACACCAAAACACAGCAGGAGGGGACCATCTATCTTTTGACCTTATAAACTTAGGTCAGACAGGAAAATCATTACACAGCCTTAAGAAACAGTAAAAATCTTTAAAAAGGGTACACATGGTAGAGTACATCAGTGTGCAGATAATACACATGGTACATCAGTGTGGGGACAATGATACATGATCTTAATCTTGTTTAGATATACTAATCAGTGCGAGATTAAATTTGTTTACTTACTAAGACCCTTCCTCTCCCCCCTTGTTATCTCCCTCGCGACCCCCCTGGTGGTCAACCCCCCCCTTCCTTCTCCGGTCTTGGAGAACCCTGGGAAGACAAGGGATCGTCTCTGCTCCTTAGGTCAAACTACTCCGCACCTGAGAAGGTCAAATGACGGCTGTTTGAGCCTGAAATCTACCCTCCCCTCACCCCTGCCTCTTGCTACCCTCCCCATCTCCCCTCCCTCTCACAACCCTCCCCACCACCCCTCCCTCTCACTACCCTCACCATCATCTCTCCCTTTAACCACCCACCCCTGGAGCTGACCCATGGGAAGTAAAGGAGAAGGTGGTTGATCCTCACTTCGATCCCCTTGCTCTATCGTTGCTACAAACATTTGGACTCTCTTTCTCACACATCTCTCGACCTTTTCCACACCGCTGGATGACCTTTGAGCTTGAGGGGAGGAGGGGGGAAGGTCAGGGACCCCTGGTACTCAGACAGCCATGGGTCGAGTCCCACACTCAGTAACACCACCAGGCGAAGATTTTAAATTCTGCCCAGAGGGGCGAGTTCACTGGGCAGCGCCACGGAAATTACACACCATCATCACGACTACCGCCAGAAGCACCACAACACTAGCACCATCACCAATAGCTGCTAGCAACAGCATCACCACCACTAATACCAGCAGCACCACAAAAGGGATTCCAATGGAAATAAGTCACTGGGATATTCTGGGTTATATCTATATAACGTACTTTTTGTTTGTACATGACATCTATGTGCCATTACGACCACTGTAACAAAAATGTACACGTACTCATTGACTAAATAAAAACTTATATTACCACCAACACAACCACCACCAGCCTCACCACCACCACCACCACCACAAAAGTAGTGATGCTGTTGTAGGAATTACCAAAGCTCAGACTCCAGAAAAGTTTTCTCATGTCCACTTATATTTTCCATATAACTCCATCATTTTCATATTGTAATTATGTTAGGATTACAGAAAGATTATTCTTACGACAACCTTTTACCTCATTAAATGGGTTTATGTATGTTTTCCTGCGTGAGATCACCCGTGTCATCCTTTGCAGACGATACTAGGATCTGCATAAGACTGTCATCTATTGAGGACGCGGTTAGCCTCCATGAAGATATAAACCAAGTTTTCCAATAGCAACGAAAAAAACAATATGATCTTCAATGAAGACAAATTCCAACTACTCCGTTACGGAAAATTGGAGGAAATAATAATTATAATCGAGTATACTACAAACTCTGAGCATACAATAGAGCGGAAAAATAATGTGAGGGACCTGGGAGTGGTAATGTCTGAGGATCTTACTTACAAGGATCACAACAGTGCCACGATCACAAGTGCAAAGAAAATGAAAGGACGGATAATGAGAACGTTCAGAACAAAGAGATGCCAAGCAAATGATGATCCTTTTCAAATAACTTGTTCTTTCTAGGCTGGAATATTGTTACACATTAACATCTCCATTCAAAACAGGTGAAATTGCAGATCTAGAGAGTGTACAGAGAACCTTTACTGCACATATAAGTTCTATCAAACACCTTAACTACTGGGAACGCAGGCGAGAGATATCATAATCTACACTAGGAAAATCCTAGAAGGTCTGGTCCCAAAAATGCACACAGAAATCACTCCCTACGAACATAAAAGACTTGACGTGTACTTAGCTCTGTGAAGACCTGTTTGCGTGCTCTCTACGAATTGAAGCAAGATGCCCTCCATCAAGCAACTTTACCGACAGCTTAAGGAAGAATTGAGGATGGCGAAGTTGGAGATTCGGCGACTGACCGAGGAAAACAAGAAGATTCGTAGTAGTCCTCCTGTTTTGAGTCCTCAGGTCAAGAAGGGAAACTGGTCAGTGGCTGGACAGCAGAGAACGAAGTTGACGATCAAGAAGACGAATGGAAAGGTAGAAACGATGAAGAAGAAAGAGACTGCCGTGAAAACTGTTGTGGAAACATCTAATACATTCTCAGCACTACCCGACGAATGTGAGTCGACTACTGGGAACATCACGACGAACGACACCCAGGAAGGTAAGAATATTGTTGTTGTTGGGGATAGCCAAGTTAGGTATATGGATAGGGCGTTCTGCTTGAAGGACAGGAGTAGGAGACAGAGTTTGCTTTCCTGGGGCTGGGATGGAGGATATTGTTAGCCGTCTGGATGACATCATGAGAGGTAATGGGAGCAATCCTATTATCTGTCTCAGTGCTGGAGGCAACAATGTTGGCAGACGTAGGAGTGAAGACCTGATTAGCAGGTATAGGTCAGCAATAGAAATAATTAGGAGTAAGGGTGGGAACCCTGTCATATGTGGTATTTTGCCAAGGAGAGGAGTTGGAAATGAATGGTTGTCCAGGGCAATTGGTGTCAATTGCTGGCTGGACAAATACTGTAAGGAAAATGCGGTAACATTCATTGACAACTGGGACCTCTTCTATGGCAGAAATGACATGTATGCCAGGGATGGGGTTCACTTATCTAGGTCTGGGGTGGTAGCACTAGCAACTGCAGTGGAGGGAGCAGTTAGGACTTTAAACTAGGAATAGTTAGTGGTATGGGTTTTGGCAGGAAAACAGTGAAGTCCCAGTGTAGTAATATTACGAGTTCTAGGGGAACTAGTAATAAGCAGAACGAGGTAGATATTGAAAAGCCAGGGACTTTGGGTGATAAGGACAGTAATAGGTTTAGTAGAAAAACAGAAATGAGCAGGAAGGGTAAAGAGAAAGGAGAGTCTTTCAATGTTTATTATGCTAATTGCCGTAGTGCTAGGAATAAGATGGACGAGTTGAGATTAGTTGCTAGTGCAGGTAACATTGATGTATTTGCCTTAACTTAGACGTGGTTTAATTCAAAAAGTCGGGACATGCCTGCGGAATGTCATATTCAGGGTTTTAAATTGTTCCAAGTAGATAGAAGTATCGGGAAGGGGGGTGGGGTGGCATTGTATGTCCGAGATCGCTTGAACTGTTGCATAAAAACTGGTATTAAGTCTGAAGTAACACATACAGAGTCTGTTTGGATAGAATTTTCAGAGGGGCATGAAAAACTGATTTTAGGAGTGATATACCGTCCCCCAAACTTAGATAGGGACCAAGGGAGACTACTATGGGAGGAAATTGTTAAGGCCACAAGGCACGATAATGTAGTAATTCTAGGAGACTTTAACTTTAGTCATATTGATTGGAATTTCTTGACTGGGAATTTAGAATCATACGACTTCTTAGAAGTAGTTTAGGATTGTTTTTTGAAGCAGTTTGTGACAGAACCTACAAGGGGAAATAACCTGCTTGACTTAGTTATGGCAAACAATGAATCCCTTGTTAATAATTTAGAAATTTCAGAGGAACTGGGTGCTAGCGACCACAAATCAATTACATTTAGCATTGAATGGAAGTACGATAGTAGCGATAACTCAGTAACAGTCCCAGATTTTCGCTTAGCAGATTACGATGGGCTTAGAGAACACTTATCATCTGTTGACTGGGGTAACGAAGTGAGCTATCAATATGACTGAGTTTTCTGAACACTATACATGCTGCTCAAAGAACGTTTATCCCATATAAAGAAATTAGATCAAATAGAAATGACCCAAAATGGATGAATAATAGGCTCAAATATCTACTAGGGCATAAGAAAGTATATATATGAATCAGTATATTGACATTAAGAGGGACATTAAAAAGGGGATAAGAAAAGCTAAAAGGGACTATGAAATTAAAGTTGCTAGGGATTCTAAAACTAACCCAAAAAGTTTTTTCCAGGTCTATAGAACAAAAGTTAGAGATAAGATAGGTCCCCTTAAAAATAACTATGGGCACCTTACTGACAATGAGAATGAAATGTGCTCGATTTTTAATAATTATTTTCTCTCAGTTTTTACACAGGAAGACACTAACAATATTCCAGTAATTAATTTTTATAGTGGGCTAGAAGAAGATAAATTATGTAACATCACAGTCACTAGTGAAATGGTTGTGAAGCAGATAGACAGACTGAAGCAAAATAAGTCACCGGGTCCTGATGAGGTTTTTTCAAGGGTTCTTAAGGAATGCAAAATGGAACTCTGTGAACCATTAACTAATATTTTTAATTTATCTCTTCAAACAGGTGTAGTGTCTGATATGTGGAAGATGGCTAATGTAATTCCTATTTTTAAAACAGGGGACAAGTCGTTACCGTCAAATTACCGCCCAATAAGCCTGACCTCAATTGTAGGCAAATTACTAGAGTCAATTATAGCTCAGATTATAAGAAGCCATCTCGATAAGCATAGCTTGATTAAGATACTCAGCATGGATTCACAAGAGACCGGTCTTGTCTAACTAATTTATTAACTTTCTTCAGTAAAGCTTTTGAGGCTGTTGACCACGATAAAGAATTTGATATTATTTACTTAGATTTTAGTAAGGCTTTTGATAGAGTTCCGCACCATAGACTGTTAAAGAAAGTGGCAGCTCATGGCATTGGGGGAAAAGTGCTCTCGTGGATCGAGTCATGGCTCACTGACAGGAAGCAGAGAGTGTCCATAAATGGGGTTAAATCCGAGTGGGGATCTGTAACAAGTGGCGTTCCACAGGGATCAGTCTTGGGCCCGTTGTTGTTTATAATATATATCAATGATCTTGATGAGGGAATTACTAGTGATATGAGCAAATTCGCCGATGACACAAAGATAGGTAGGATAATTGATTCAAACGTAGATGTTATGGAACTTCAGGAGGATTTAAACAAACTCTATTCTTGGTCAGAAAAGTAGCAGATGCAGTTCAATGTAGATAAATGCAAGGTTCTGAAGCTTGGGAGTGCCCATAACCCTAGTACTTATAAGTTAAATAATGTAGAACTTAGCCATACAGATTGCGAAAAGGACTTGGGGGTTATGGTGAGCAGCAACCTTAAACCAAGACAGCAATGCCTAAGCGTACGTAATAAGGCATATAGATTACTGGGATTTATATCAAGAAGTGTAAGCAACAGAAGTCCAGAGGTCATACTGCAGCTTTATACATCATTAGTAAGGCCTCACCTAGATTATGCAGCTCAGTTCTGGTCTCCATATTACAGAATGGACATAAATTCGTTAGAAAACATTCAGCGTAGGATGACTAAATTAATGCATAGCATTAGAAATCTTCCTTATGAAGAAAGATTGAAGACTCTTAAGTTACTTTCACTTGTTAGACGAAGAATGAGGGGAGACCTGATCGAAGTGTATAAGTGGAAGATAGGTATTAATAAAGGGGATATTAATAAGGTCTTGAGGATGTCTCGCCCCAAGAGAGAACCCGCAGTAATGGATTTAAATTAGATAAGTTTAGATTTAGAAAGGACATAGGAAAGTATTGGTTTGGAAATAGGGTAGTTGATGAGTGGAACATTCTACCTAGTTGGGTTATTGAGGCTAGGACTTTGGGTAGTTTCAAATTTAGGTTGGATAAGTACATGAGTGGGAGGGGTTGGATTTGAGTTGGACTTGCACATCAGAGCTTTGTAGATGAATGGTTCAGAGAACCGACATGTTGATAAATTAGACACATGTGCAACTCTTGGGTATCTTTATTGAGAGTTGCACATGTGTCTAATTTATCAACATCAGAGCTTATTTCTTGGGTAGCATTGAAAATTGGGTTGGGCAAATGTTTTGTTAGTGGGATGAATTGTGTTGCCCTAATTCACCGGGAGGCCCGGTCGTGGACCCGGCCGCAGGGGCGTTGATCCCCGGAATACCCTCCGCGTAGACTCCAGGTACCTAGTCGAGAATATCATCCTCTTAAGAACGTAGAAAAAAGGATCACTGCAGCAGGCCTACTGGACCATGCTAGGCAAGTTCAAGCCACCCACTGGCCGAAGCAGTCAGGTCCAAGTCACATCCACTTAAGAAGGGTGGAGCACTGCATCAGACCAACTCACACTTACCTACACCCACTCATGCATCTGTCTAACCCATCTTTAAGACTACACAACGCTTTAGCTTCAATGACGATACTCTGGAGTTTGTTCTTATGTGACCACTGACGCCACACATAACCACCAACACCAGTAGGAAATATCTTACAACACTAGAAAAACACAGTCTCATATGGTGCTTTGTGTGTCAGGAAATAACATTGTCCACAGAAGTGGGACTTAGATAATGACTCGCTAAACTGGGTCAGCATCCGCTACTCTATCCCAGCTCTTAAGTACTTAAGTTAATAAGTTTATTTAGGCTCAGGTACACATAAGTACAATTGTCATTCATAGTGTAAATTACCTAGGATAGCCCAAAGAAGTCAGTCAAGTGATTTATCTCTACTGAAACCAAAGATAGAGAGAACTGAAGAGAAAACCAGACATATGAAACTATCCGTGACGCCTTGCTGGTTCTCACCTCATTCCAGGTAAACCCCAGGTTGCGTATAAACACTTAATTTACGCCATGCGTCCTGTGTGGCTGAGACAACGAACGCTTTACACAAGTGGAAAGCCATTGTGTTGTGGATCCAACGTGGTTTCTAAAATGGCGTGAAATGAGTCCAAGGGCTGTACCAGGTGCGCTAATGTGTTTTTCTAAAACTAAATACAACACTGGAGGGTGGGCGACCTGCAAGGTGTGTATATACAACACTGGTAGAGGGCGACCTGCCAGGTGTGTATATACAACACTGGAGGGTGGGCAACCTGCCACGTGTATATACAACACTGGAGGGTGGGCAACCTGCAAGGTGTGTATATACAACACTGGAGGGTGGGCAACCTGCCACGTGTATATACAACACTGGAGGGTGGGCAACCTGCAAGGTGTGTATATACAACACTGGAGGGTGGGCAACCTGCCACGTGTATATACAACACTGGAGGGTGGGCAACCTGCAAGGTGTGTATATACAACGCTGGAGGGTGGGCAACCTGTCAGGTGTGTATATACAACACTGGAGAGAGGGCGACCTGTCAGGTGTGTATATACAACACTGGAGAGAGGGCGACCTGTCAGGTGTGTATATACAACACTGGAGAGAGGGCGACCTGTCAGGTGTGTATATACAACACTGGAGGGTGGGCGACCTGTCAGGTGTGTATATACAACACTGGAGAGAGGGCGACCTGTCAGGTGTGTATATACAACGCTGGAGAGAGGGCGACCTGTCAGGTGTGTATATACAACACTGGAGGGTGGGCGACCTGCCAGGTGTGTATATACAACGCTGGAGGGTGGGCGACCTGTCAGGTGTGTATATACAACACTGGAGAGAGGGCGACCTGTCAGGTGTGTATATACAACACTGGAGAGAGGGCGACCTGTCAGGTGTGTATATACAACACTGGAGGGTGGGCGACCTGTCAGGTGTGTATATACAACACTGGAGGGAGGGCGACCTGTCAGGTGTATATACAACACTGGAGGGTGGGCGACCTGTCAGGTGTGTATATACAACACTGGAGGGTGGGCGACCTACCAGGTGTGTATATACAACACTGGAGAGAGGGCGACCTGCCAGGTGTGTATATACAACACTGGAGGGTGGGCGACCTGTCAGGTGTGTATATACAACACTGGAGGGTGGGCGACCTACCAGGTGTGTATATACAACACTGGAGAGAGGGCGACCTGCCAGGTGTGTATATACAACACTGGAGGGTGGGCGACCTGTCAGGTGTGTATATACAACACTGGAGGGTGGGCGACCTACCAGGTGTGTATATACAACACTGGAGAGAGGGCGACCTGCCAGGTGTGTATATACAACACTGGAGGGTGGGCGACCTGTCAGGTGTGTATATACAACACTGGAGGGTGGGCGACCTACCAGGTGTGTATATACAACACTGGAGAGAGGGCGACCTGCCAGGTGTGTATATACAACACTGGAGAGAGGGCGACCTGTCAGGTGTGTATATACAACACTGGAGGGTGGGCGACCTGTCAGGTGTGTATATACAACACTGGAGAGAGGGCGACCTGTCAGGTGTGTATATACAACACTGGAGGGTGGGCGACCTGTCAGGTGTGTATATACAACACTGGAGGGTGGGCGACCTGTCAGGTGTGTATATACAACACTGGAGGGTGGGCGACCTGTCAGGTGTGTATATACAACACTGGAGAGAGGGCGACCTGTCAGGTGTGTATATACAACACTGGAGGGTGGGCGACCTGTCAGGTGTGTATATACAACGCTGGAGAGAGGGCGACCTGTCAGGTGTGTATATACAACACTGGAGGGTGGGCGACCTGTCAGGTGTGTATATACAACACTGGAGAGAGGGCGACCTGTCAGGTGTGTATATACAACACTGGAGGGTGGGCGACCTGTCAGGTGTGTATATACAACACTGGAGAGAGGGCGACCTGTCAGGTGTGTATATACAACGCTGGAGAGAGGGCGACCTGTCAGGTGTGTATATACAACACTGGAGGGTGGGCGACCTGTCAGGTGTGTATATACAACACTGGAGGGTGGGCGACCTGTCAGGTGTGTATATACAACACTGGAGAGAGGGCGACCTGTCAGGTGTGTATATACAACACTGGAGGGTGGGCGACCTGTCAGGTGTGTATATACAACACTGGAGGGTGGGCGACCTGTCAGGTGTGTATATACAACACTGGAGTGAGCGCGACCTGACATGTGTATATACAACACTGGAGAGAGGGCGACCTGTCAGGTGTGTATATACAACACTGGAGGGTGGGCGACCTGTCAGGTGTGTATATACAACACTGGAGGGTGGGCGACCTGTCAGGTGTGTATATACAACACTGGAGGGTGGGCGACCTGTCAGGTGTGTATATACAACGCTGGAGAGAGGGCGACCTGTCAGGTGTGTATATACAACACTGGAGGGTGGGCGACCTGTCAGGTGCGTATATACAACACTGGAGAGAGGGCGACCTGCCAGGTGTGTATATACAACACTGGAGAGAGGGCGACCTGCCAGGTGTGTATATACAACACTGGAGGGTGGGTTACCTGAAAGGTGTGTATATACAACACTGGAGGGAGGGCGACCTGCCAGGTGTGTATATACAACACTGGAGAGTGGGCGACCTGCCAGGTGTGTATATACAACACTGGAGAGAGGGCGACCTGCAAGGTGTGTATATACAACACTGGAGAGAGGGCGACCTGCAAGGTGTGTATATACAACACTGGAGAGAGGGCGATCTGCCAGGTGTGTATACAACACTGGAGAGAGGGCGACCTGCAAGGTGTATATATACAACACTGGAGAGAGGGCGACCTGCAAAGTGTATATACAACACTGGAGAGAGGGCGACCTGCCAGGTGTGTATATACAACACTGGAGAGTGGGTTACCTGAAAGGTGTGTATATTCAACACTGGAGAGAGGGCAACCTGCAAGGTGTGTATATTCAACACTAGAGGGTGGGCGACCTGCCAGGTGTGTATATACAACACTGGAGGGTGGGCGACCTGCCAGGTGTGTATATACAACACTGGAGGGTGGGCGACCTGCAAGGTGTGTATATACAACACTGGAGAGAGGGCGACCTGCCAGGTGTGTATATACAACACTGGAGGGTGGGCGACCTGCCAGGTGTGTATATACAACACTGGAGGGTGGGTTACCTGAAAGGTGTGTATATACAACACTGGAGAGAGGGCGACCTGCCAGGTGTGTATATACAACACTGGAGGGTGGGTTACCTGAAAGGTGTGTATATACAACACTGGAGAGAGGGCGACCTGCCAGGTGTGTATATACAACACTGGAGGGTGGGTTACCTGAAAGGTGTGTATATACAACACTGGGGAGAGGGCGACCTGCCAGGTGTGTATATACAACACTGGAGAGAGGGCGACCTGCAAGGTGTGTATATACAACACTGGAGAGAGGGCGACCTGCCAGGTGTGTATATACAACACTGGAGAGAGGGCGACCTGCAAGGTGTGTATATACAACACTGGAGGGTGGGCGACCTGCCAGGTGTGTATATACAACACTGGAGAGTGGGTTACCTGAAAGGTGTGTATATTCAACACTGGAGAGAGGGCAACCTGCAAGGTGTGTATATTCAACACTGGAGAGAGGGCAACCTGCAAGGTGTGTATATTCAACACTAGAGGGTGGGCGACCTGCCAGGTGTGTATATACAACACTGGAGGGTGGGCGACCTGCCAGGTGTGTATATACAACACTGGAGGGTGGGCGACCTGCAAGGTGTGTATATACAACACTGGAGAGAGGGCGACCTGCCAGGTGTGTATATACAACACTGGAGGGTGGGCGACCTGCCAGGTGTGTATATACAACACTGGAGGGTGGGTTACCTGAAAGGTGTGTATATACAACACTGGAGAGAGGGCGACCTGCTAGGTGTGTATATACAACACTGGAGGGTGGGTTACCTGAAAGGTGTGTATATACAACACTGGAGAGAAGGCGACCTGCCAGGTGTGTATATACAACACTGGAGGGTGGGTTACCTGAAAGGTGTGTATATACAACACTGGGGAGAGGGCGACCTGCCAGGTGTGTATATACAACACTGGAGAGAGGGCGACCTGCCAAGTGTGTGTATACAACACTGGGCGGGGGGGGGGGTGCCCTCCAATACACAGCAGCAGACAATAAAGAATATGAGAAAACGAGAGAGAAACAAGAGACGAAGAAGCAAAACAATCATTCATTCTCATATTCTCTTTCTCTCTCTCTCTCTCTCTCTCTCTCTCTCACACACACACACACACACACACACACACACACACACACACAGTTACGGGGTTAACAATAAACAATGACAGGTTAAATACCTGGGTTTAATGGAGGTCAAGGAATTTATTAAAGACCTGAGGGAGGCATGTGTAGGGGGAGAGAGAGAGAGAGAGAAAAGAGGGACGGAGAATAGATGAGAGCGGGAGAAGAGAAGAGTAAGGGAGACGAACTGAAGGAAGGCAAATGAAGAGAAAAAAAAATAGGGAACTGGAGAGGAAAGCGGTTGGAATGAATGAATGAAGTGTTGCAAAGGTCTGAGCTTAGCTCAGACCTTTGCAACACAACTGTCATCAAAGATTTAAGTCATACCATGAATTAAGGAAAGATCCTGGACTTCACCTTACGAAAGCAAAACAAATGCGATAGTAATTATGGACAAGGTAGATTATAGGGGAAAGATAAACATATTAGAAGTCAGAGGAACATACGTGCCCCTTCACACAAATTTTAGTATCGTCTGCAATGGGTGATAGAGTGCTATGATTTATGTCTCTGTCTTTGTTAGAAGTGAGAATGAGGAAGAGAAGGTGGGCGAGTACCGTGCCATTTACATATGTACACAGATGACAATGAGAGGTAAAGTGTACAGTGGTGGTGGTAGGGGAGAGAGAAAATGGTAAGACAAGGTGTGGAGGAGGCGGGAAGGAGGGAGAGGGGAAGGAAGGGTGAAGGCATGAGAACCCTCAACTCAATAAGTTAAGTCAAGTGAATGACGAAGAA
The DNA here is from genome assembly GCF_038502225.1 of Cherax quadricarinatus. Lineage (NCBI taxonomy): Eukaryota > Metazoa > Arthropoda > Malacostraca > Decapoda > Parastacidae > Cherax > Cherax quadricarinatus. Next base: position 24,908,351 of record NC_091318.1, read on the forward strand.
TCACATGGTTAGTTCTGGACATTATATGAGAGTAGAGGAGGAGGCAAAGAAAGAAGTGAGAGCAGGCATAGGAGAGAGATAGGAGAATCCAAAGTCAGCTGTGTGGTAGCACTGGACATTGCTGGCGCTTTCGACCGGGTGTGGCACCAGGGCCTCTTAGCAAAACTTCAAGCACTGGGAATTGCAGGCTCTACGCTATGTCTCCTCAGTGACTACCTTCATGGTAGATCTCTAAGTGTAGTTCTCAATGGAACGGAATCAGCAAGACATCCTATTGGGGCAAGTGTTCCACAAGGAAGCGTGCTGGGTGCATTGTTATGGAATGTCTACTTCAACGACCTTCTTCATCTCATCCCAGAATCACATGCATATGCAGACGACTGTACACTGACATTCACTTATCCAAGAGAAGAAATGCCAGCTGCTCTAAGCTACATCAATCACCAGCTGAGAGCTATATCAGCTTGGGGAAATAGATGGCAAGTAACATTTGCACCTGAGAAAACGCAAATGATGATTGTCTCTAGGCACCATGATGGTAATGCTGGTGCAGTAGTAAGGATGAATGGGAGGATGTTGGCACCTGGAGAAGAAGTTGATATCCTTGGGGTGAAATTTGACTCCAAACTAACCATGAAGAACCATGTTGTAAATCTTGCAAACAAGGCAGCCAGGAAGCTTACAGCACTTCGCCGTATCTCCCATCTGCTTGACAGTAGGGGTTGCAAGATCCTGTACGAGGCACAAGTACGCTCGCACCTTGAGTATGCTCCACTTTCTTGGTTTGCCTGCCCCCCCTCTCATCTGCGACTGCTTGACAGAGTAGAGAACAGAGCAAGACGTCTCATCTCTCGCCTGGACCCATCCTGGATAGATCTGTCATTTCAGCAGAGCCTTCAACATAGGAGGGATGTGGGTGGCCTTACTGTTATGTACAAGGCCAATATTGTCAAAATACCACACTTGGATCCACTTCGAGGACAGCGTGAAACAAGCTTTTATGCCACAAGACGGGCAGAAAGCAGCAACTTCACTCTGGCTGTACCCTTCTCCAGAACATCACTCCATCTGAGATCATACATACCCAGGATGACTCGAGTATGGAACACATTCGTACAGGATGAAGATATAAACAAAGTTTTCCAGTGGGCAACGGTAAACAATATGATGTTCAATGAGGACAAATTCCAACTACTCCGTTATGGAAAACTGGAGGAGATAATAACTAGAACAGAGTATACTACTGACTCCGGCCATACAATAGAGCGGAAAAATAATGTAAGGGACCTGGGAGTAGTAATGTCTGAGGATCTCACTTTCAAGGATCACAACAGTGCCACGATCGCACGTGCAAAGAAAATGATAGGATGGATAATGAGAACTTTCAAAACGAGAGATGCCAAGCCCATGATGATCCTTTTCAAATCACTTGTTCTCTCTAGGCTGGAATACTGCTGTATATTAACATCTCCATTCAAAGCAGGTGAAATCGCAGATCTAGAGAGTGTACAGAGATCCTTTACTGCACGTATAAGTTCTGTCAAGCACCTTAACTACTGGGAACGCTTGGAAGCACTTGACTTGTACTCGTTGGAAGGCAGGAGGGAGAGATATATCATAATCTACACTTGGAAAATCTTGGAAGGAATGGTCCCAAATCTGCACACAGAAATCACTCCCTACGAAAGTAAAAGACTGGGCAGGCGATGCAAAATGCCCCCAATAAAAAGTACGGGCGCCACTGGTACACTAAGGGAAAACACCATAAGTGCCCGGGGCCCAAAACTGTTCAACAGCCTCCCATCAAGCATTAGGGGAATTGCCAATAAACCCCTGGCTGCCTTCAAGAGAGAGCTGGACAGATACCTAAAGTCAGTGCCGGATCAGCCGGGCTGTGGCTCGTACGTTGGACTGCGTGCGGCCAGTAGTAACAGCCTAGTTGATCAGGCCCTGATCCATCGGGAGGCCTGGTCATGGACCGGGCCGCGGGGGCGTTGATCCCCGGAATAACCTCCAGGATAATGATGTCAACGAGATAAAGTCAGTTGATCAAATGAAAATGCTGGCCCACAGATGGCTCCACCTTCATCCTGTTTCCTACTTGTATGTCTCATAACAATAAAAATGCTTTCAAATGAGCTGATGTAGGTAACAGCTCTTAGCTTGCCAATAAAGTTAGGAATCCTTAACCTGTAAATAGCTTGTCAATAAAGTTAGGGATCCTTAACCTTGTCAAACCCTGTGTAAAAAAAAAATACATAAGAGGGTAAAAGAGTGTAAAGATGAAATGAGCGAGGAGAATGAACCTGGGAGATAAGAGGGGGGAGAAGAAAGAGAAAATTCGTCAGTGGAAATAAGCAAATGATTCAAGGACATTCGTACAGCATAATGATGTCAACGAAATAAAGTCAGTTGATCAAATGAAAATGCTGGCCCACAGATGGCTCCAACTTCATCCTGTTCCCTACTTGTATGTCTCATAACAATAAAAATACTTTCAAATGAGCTAATGTAGGTAACAGCTCTTAGATTGCCAATAAAGTTAGGAATCCTTAACCTGTAAATAGCTTGTCAATAAAGCTAGGGATCCTTAACCTTGTCAAACCCTGTGTAAAAAAAAAAAAAAAAAAAAAAAAAAAAAAAAAAAAAAGAGAGAGAGAGAGAGAGAGAGAGAGAGAGAGAGAGAGAGAGAGAGAAAGAAAGAGAGAGAGAGAGAGAGAGAGAGAGAGAGAGAGAACATAGTGTCTTCCAGGACTGCAAGGAAGTATGTGGCATTGTTTCCCAGTAGAGACTGAACTACAAGTTAGAACACCAAGCACAATACACAGGTTTCTCAGAGCATCATTTAAGCATCTGAAAACAGGGATGGGACGCTACAATATTACTTTGCCGATACCTGTATAATTACTCAATTTTAGGCAGCTACCGATACCATCAAGATGAGGCGATGCTCACTGATATCGCACCATTACTGTGGCACTTCCCTACCTGATAATATAAACTATTATTTATATGATAAACACGCGCAACACTATGGTATCTTTACTGTGGAAACGTTTCGCCACACAGTGGCTTCATCTGTCCAATACAAAGAAGAATAGTGAAGATCAGAAGGAGTTTGAGGTAATCAGTCCCTCAGCCTGGAGTCGATGGAATCGACTCATGTAAGACAAGGTGAAGGTACACAAAAAATGCAAATGAACTAATAAGACAGATAATGACAGTACAATAAGAGAACCAGGAAATACTGAACATTTCTGGAACCAAAAAAGTAATTTCTAGAAGTTAAAAAAAAAAAAAAAAACAGGAGTCAGAGGGATGTGAGTTAATAGTTTTACAGTCTCAGTGTAGTACAGAAATGCTGTGAACTGGATGTGGAAATAATCAAGTTTTATACCAGTGTTAACAGGTGGAATGACAGGGGATGAAAACACCACAAACCAGTAATTCTAGGAGACAGGATTCGACCCCCGTAAACATTATTTGGTGAGCCAAGAAATCGTAATAACATAACTGCAAACAAACCATGGTACAGGTGGGGTTAGAACCCGTGGCAAGTGAGTAAGTGAGTCAGCTGGTCCAGTGTCTTACGCTCTGGCTTGGGGTTTTACGACTCACTCGCCATGGGTTCTAATCCCACCAGTGGTTTGTTAACAACCGTGGTTTATAAACTGACGACTACATCACGGGTCATCAAAAAACAAAAGAAAACATTTATCAGCCATGCCTAGAAGACTTGATAGCTACGAAAATTAATGAAGGAAGAAAAGAAACACGAACAAGGAAAAATAAAATAGCGCATCGGGATAGAACAAAGCAAAGCAGGGAGGGAGAGAGGGAAGGAAGGAGAGAGGGAAGGAAGAAGAGAGGGAGGGAAGGAGAGGGAGGGAAGGAGAGAGGGAGGGAATAAGAAAACAGAACACTGAAGTGGGAAGAATCAGGCTTGGCGAGCTATCCTACCAGTTATTTCAATATCAAGTTGACGTGAACCCAACCCTGAACCTACAAATATAGAAGCGTCGCCACTCGTGTGAGTGAATATACCAACAAACACACACAGTACAATTCAGCCCAGACAGTTGATATACCACTGGAGATATTAATCAAATGTTTGACTACCTCACGATCAAGGTATTACTAACTACCTTCACTAATAAATATCATTCAAGGACATTTCTTTTAAATGCTATAAACCTTTGTAGACAAATGGTTTAGAAAGCCGGTAAGTTGATAAATTAGACACATATGCAACACTTGAGTATCTTTACTTAGGAAAGGTTTCCCAACACAGCGGCTTCATCAGTCCTATACAAAGAAGAATGATGAAGATCAAAAGGAGTTTGAAGTAATCAGTCTATTACATCAACTCCAGACTGAAGGACCTCAAGACTGATTCTCTCACTCTCCTTCTGATCTTCACCATTCTTTTTTATATAGGACTGATGAAGCCACTGTGTGGCGAAACTTTTCGTCAGTAAAGATATTAAAGTGCTGCACACGTCTCTAGTTTATCTACAACGTACGTATGTTATTCATAACTACTAGTGTACTAGTAGTATCACTTGTATATTCCTAAATAGTGCTATACTCTAAGATACAGTACTGAAGAGTGTTTATCCTCTCCACACACTGTACATCACGTTTCCTCTCTTGCACCTGCTACACAGAGCTGCCATATATATACAGGTAAAATAGTACATGATTGGTATACAATACCGACAAGATGAAAATTAGATACATATGCAACATTAAAGATACCTAGATGGTGCACGTATCTAACTTTCATCACAGGTAAAGTACACTACTCCTGACCACCACTGTGTCTAGTCTTTCCACCTTTCTTACCATAAACAAAGGTTTATCTAATGCCTTTCTTACCATAAACAAAGGTTTATCTAATGCCTTTCTTACCATACACACAGGTTTATCTAATGCCTTTCTTACCATACACACAGGTTTATCTAATGCCTTTCTTACCATAAACAAAGGTTTATCTAATGCCTTTCTTACCATACACACAGGTTTATCTAATGCCTTTCTTACCATAAACAAAGGTTTATCTAATGCCTTTCTTACCATACACACAGGTTTATCTAATGCCTTTCTTACCATAAACAAAGGTTTATCTAATGCCTTTCTTACCATACACACAGGTTTATCTAATGCCTTTCTTACCATAAACAAAGGTTTATCTAATGCCTTTCTTACCATACACACAGGTTTATCTAATGCCTTTCTTACCATAAACAAAGGTTTATCTAATGCCTTTCTTACCATACACACAGGTTTATCTAATGCCTTTCTTACCATAAACAAAGGTTTATCTAATGCCTTTCTTACCATACACACAGGTTTATCTAATGCCTTTCTTACCATAAACAAAGGTTTATCTAATGCCTTTCTTACCATAAACAAAGGTTTATCTAATGCCTTTCTTACCATAAACAAAGGTTTATCTAATGCCTTTCTTACCATAAACAAAGGTTTATCTAATGCCTTTCTTACCATAAACAAAGGTTTATCTAATGCCTTTCTTACCATAAACAAAGGTTTATCTAATGCCTTTCTTACCATAAACAAAGGTTTATCTAATGCCTTTCTTACCATACACACAGGTTTATCTAATGCCTTTCTTACCATACACACAGGTTTATCTAATGCCTTTCTTACCATACACAGGTTTATCTAATGCCTTTCTTACCATACACACAGGTTTATCTAATGCCTTTCTTACCATACACACAGGTTTATCTAATGCCTTTCTTACCATACACACAGGTTTATCTAATGCCTTTCTTACCATAAACAAAGGTTTATCTAATGCCTTTCTTACCATAAACAAAGGTTTATCTAATGCCTTTCTTACCATAAACAAAGGTTTATCTAATGCCTTTCTTACCATACACAAAGGTTTATCTAATGCTACCCTATGATGATGTACATATTCACTGATTACTAATGCATCTCTGTTACTGAAATTTTCTAGATTTTTTATATTTTCCTTTTAATCTGATAAAATGTTTTTCTAAACTGGGTGTTTGGGTATTCTTGTACTCCTGCCAGTTCATCAACACACCTATTTCCTGTGATGTCAACATCGAGATCATATTAACACATTATACCTCGTATTATTTCTTATGCTCTCCTCAATACTGTTGGTGATATATTTACAGTTTAGACTATATAATACTGATAATGATGCAGAAAATATAACCGAGTATCTTCCTGTGTTCTTTACAACTACTGTCACAATTTAAGAACTAATTTCATATAGGTCGATGATACACACTGCTGTATTCTTAGACTTTATAAGATGTCTGACGAACTTTGGGGTTTAGACTACGACAAGTGCTGATTCAGCAACGTTACTTTCAGGATCCAATGATCCATCGGTGAAGAGTCGACACCTCCATCAGATTCAGTACCTTTGACATAACTTTGAAGTCTCGAGAGTCATCGTACTCCCGTAGCCCTACCAGCAGCATTTGGTGATCCATGGTGCTTACCTTAGAAGAGTTCCGAGAGTCTCACCAATCTCGGAGCCCGGCCATGGGTCACGCTCGCCAGACTCCAAGTACTAACCAAACCCAACGCTGCTTAACTCCACTAATCGGACGACTAGTGGTGTACTCAGCGTTGATAATCACTAAATGCTCGGTGCTGCTTCCAATCCGTTATGTTATAATTGTCTCATACAGGGGTTAAGTCATTTCTACCATTACTTGACATTCCTTCCACGGTAAACCCTTTTCATGTCCTTCCTACCATAAAAATTTATATATGAACTATATAACGAGCTAAAAAAAAGGCTTAGGCAATTATGTTTATCCAACTTTATCCAGTAACATAAAAAAATAAACCAATATATATATATATATATATATATATATATATATATATATATATATATATATATATATATATATATATATATATATATATATATATATATATATATATATGGGTTCAGGGAAACCGGCAGGCCGGACTTGAGTCCTGGAGATGGGAAGTACAATGCCTAAACTCTGAAGGAGGGGTGTTAATGTTGCAGTTTAAAAACTGTAGTGTCAACCACCCTTCTGGCAAGACAGTGATGGAGTGAATGATGGTGAAAGTTTTTCTTTTTCGGGCCACCCTGCCTTGGTGGGAATCGGCCAGTGTAATAAATAAATAATATATATATATATATATATATATATATATATATATATATATATATATATATATATATATATATATATATATATATATATATATATATATATATGGGAGAGAGAATGAGAGAGAGAGAGACGTTCGTACAACACATCACCGAAATAAAGTCAGTTGACCAAATGAAATCGCTGGCCCACAGATGGCTCTAACTTATCCTCTTCCTTATCTGCATATCTCACAATAAAAAGGTTTCAAATAAGCTGATGTAGGTAACAGCTCTTAGCTTGTAAATAAAGTTACGAACCCTAAACCTAACCTTGTAAAGCCCTGTGTAAAAAGAGAGAGAGAGAGAGAGAGAGAGAGAGAGAGAGAGAGAGAGAGAGAGAGAGAGAGAGAAACTGGTCGCCTAGGAAGTTACAGAGTTATCCAGCCAGCTTGCGTCATCGATGAGGGAGGAGGAGCAGGAGGAGGGGATGTGTTGGGGGGAGTTCAACATGCCGGTTGCGTCACCCCACATCCCCTACCAGCTAGTTCACACCACCTGTGTGTCTACTGCTGCTACTACCCGCCCAAGGACGACCTCCTTTGCAAGGCTAAATTACGGGCTGTCTCCACTCAAAGTGGAGACAGCTCTCGCTTTCGTTCTTTCTCTCTTTCCATGAGACAAACTTCAAAGATATAAAACTTAGCAAAAGAGTAGAGAGCACACTGAGTAGCAACACACTGTAGGTATTCCCACAATGTAATTATCAGCGTGGTGCTACCCTATTCTGTATGTGGGAACACCCACGTACTGAACAGGGTAGCAGGACACTGTAGGACTACCTGGAGTGTGTTCCGGGGGTCATCGCCCTTGTGGCCAGGTCTATGATCAGGCTTCCTGGTTGATTAGGGTCTGATCAACCAGTCTGTTTCTGATGGTCACACGCAGTCCAACGTACGAGCCACAGCACGGCCGATCTGGAACTAGCTTTAGTAACCTACCCAGTTTCCTCCTGAAGACAACTAGGGACCTACTGGGAATCCCTCGTATTTGTGATGGAGAGCTGTTGAACTGTCCTGGGCCCCGGACACTTATTGTGCCGTATCTTAATGCACTCATGGCACCCCTGTTTTTCATACTGCATCGTCTTCCTATCCTTTTTCTTTAGTTTGGAGTAATCTCTACTTGCAGGTTCTAATTGCCTTCAAGGGATGTCAGTCATGGAAATTCTAGTATCGTCTACAAAGGATGATACGGTACTTGAAGGATACCTGACGGATGCTCTCGAGGCTTGGCCCAGTCCCAGACCAAACCTGTTGGTGGTTCAAGGCCTGATCAACCAGGCTGTTACCTCTGCCCGCAGTCCAACGTACGAACCACAGCCCGGTTGGTAAGGACTGATTAGAGGAACTAATCAAATTCCCTTTTAAGGAGAGCTAAAGGTTTGTTGATAATTTTCCCTATGCGCGGAGTGGGATTGGGGGAATGGGGGAGTTGTTGAAAAGTCGGGAACCTCTGACACTCACGGAGCTCTTCCTTAGTGTACTCGTAAGGCGCCTGCTTGTTGCTTATATTTCTAACTCCTCTTGCTTGTCGCAGCTTTAAACAACAACTCTGTTATACAAGAAGACATAAGAGAGTGTAAAGACAGCTGATCCTTCCAATCATTGTCAGTCTATCTGACTAATAACATCAAATGAATGACTGTGACACTGGAAATACTATATAAATTCAATAGGAGCAGAGCAACAGAACGGGGAGAGGGAAGAGAGAAAGAGAGAAATGGGGGACAAAAGAGGAGGGAAAGGGAAGAGAGGGGCAAGCGGGTGAGAGGCAAGAGGGAGGGAGAGAGGGAGGAGGGAAAGGAGTGTACCTGGAAGAGAAAGATGTGAAAGATGAGAGGATGAACAATACAACAGGAGTGAGGTGGATGTCAAGCAAGTCTCGCCGTTGACTGATGGCTTGACACGTTCCTGTCGCGGCAACGCACAAAAATGAGCTAATGATTAGTTGCGTGGCACTGTGCGTCTTCTGATGCAGGCACGCCAAGCAGGCACGCCTTGCATACACGCCAAGCAACTTCCAGGATGTTGTCGCTGCTGCTGCTGTCAACGTGACCTAAGAACTCTTCTACCATAATGAAGCTGAAGAAATGAGGTATCCTAGCGCTTACTTAATCAATGATACCCAGTACGGATAAGCAATATCTGATACTGAGCACCGGTACACAAATCTTGCTTATTCACTGATACCCACCACAGGTACGCCAGTGGCTGCTTAATGCCTGGTACCTAGGCATTACCCCACAGCTTAATGCCTGGTACCTAGTCATTAGCCCACTGCTTAACTCTTGGTACCTAGGCATTACCCCACTGCTTGATGCCTGGTACCTAGACATTACCCCACTGCTTAATGCCTGGTACCTAGGCATTACCCCACTGCTTAATGCCTGGTACCTAAGCATTACCCCACAGCTTAATGTCTGGTACCTAGTCATTACCCCACTGCTTAATGCCTGGTACCTAGTCATTACCCCACTGCTTAACTGCCTGGTACTTAAGCATTACCCCACTACTTAATGTTTGGCACCTAGGCATTACCCACACTGCTTAATGCCTGGTACCTAAGCATTACCCCACAGCTTAATGTCTGGTACCTAGTCATTACCCCACTGCTTAACTCTTGGTACCTAGGCATTACCCCACTGCCTGATGCCTGATACCTAAACATCCCACTGATTAATGCCTGGTACCTAGGCACTACCCCACTGTTTGATGCCTGGTACCTAGACATTACCCCACTGCTTAATGCCTGGTACCTAGGCATTACCCACTGCTTGATGCCTGGTACCTAGGCATTACCCCACTGCTTAATGCCTGGTACCTAAGCATTACCCCACTACTTAATGTTTGGTACCTAGGCATTACCCCACTGCTTAATGCCGGGTACCTAGGCATTACCCCATTGCTTAATTCCTGGTACCTAGGCATTACCCCACTGCTCAATTCCTAGTATCCATCACACGTACGTCATATCAGAGATGTTTCCTCTGAAACAAAGCAGCAGCAGCATCCACAGAGATGCTGCTGATGCTGGGATCTTAGTTGCCTCTCGTCTCTTGTACTAACAACTTCTAGGAAGAGGATAACCTTCTTAAGTGGCTACAATGCTCTCTCAGAAGTCATCAGTACTCCCAGTCACATTCTTTTATTATTCTTTCCCCTACACTTTATCCTTTTAAAACTCGTCCTGCCTGTTTTTCTCTTTCTTCCCCAGGTAGACGCCAGGTAGATTCTCCTCCTCCTCCTACATTACGCTCAAAAAGGATTCACGTTAATAAGGTATATTCAGAAAGCCTCTACACAGTAATTATGTTTCCACAAGACATCACAGTAATGTTACATTCTCGCTCGCTGCCAACACGACGCCCTCTTTTCCTCTGATAACATAAACAACTTGTCTAAGCTATTATTGGAAATAAATGGTATAAAATACCGACACAGTGGAAATAACAACGTTCCACCCACACAGTGGGCTTTTTCAAGTCACACACGGATCTAGATCCGTGTGTGACTTGAAAAAGCCCACTGTGTGGGTGGAACGTTGTCAATAAAGGATCACATTATACTGCATTTGTGTTTATATTTCCACTAAGCTATTATTATTATTATAATTATCATGGGGAGTGCTAAATCCGTGGGGATTATACAGCGCTTGAAGGGGTAAGGTAGGGGGATGGAAGGTATTCAGGATTAATTCAGGGAACTGTAGTACAAATCCAATTCCATATATCAAGAGCCCTTCACCAGCATCAAGAAACCTCCCTTGAGGGGCTTAGGTTACTATATCAACTTCAAAAAAAGTCATGTCTCACTCTCTCTCTCTCCGTCATCAAGGTGAGCTTCTCCTAGTTGCTTTACGCTGAGACATGTCTTCGTTGTTAACACACACACACACACATACACACACACACACACACACACACACACACATACACACACACACACACACACACATACACACACACACACACATACACACACACACACACACACATACACACACACACATACACACACACACACACACACACACACATACACACACACACACACACACACAAACACACACACACACACACACACACACACATACACACACACACACACATACACACACATACACACACACACACACACATACACACACACACACACACACACACATACACACACACACACACACACACACACACATACACACACACACACACACACACACACACACACACACACACACACACACACACACACAGTATTTTCTAAGACAATATACCTGACAGACTCGTCTGACAGACAGCAAAGTTAACAAGCTGACGAGGCAGGACCCGACAGGACTGACTGCCACACACATGAAATTGGGAACCGAACAGCCACTCGCCTATACGAGCGACTATTTTCGAGCAGTGGTCAGGTTTTAAGGGTTTTCTGTTAATTGTCTGTTTAATCAGGCTGCTGCTGCTGTTGGCGGCCAGCTGGCCCACATATCCATAACAACTTTACCCTTTATGTATCTTGTGTTGTACCAGATGGTTCTCCTGTGTTATGTATCCAGTGCTTCACTCCACTCTTTATTCTCTCCATGTCTAAACAGTCTGAGTTTGTCACCATCCAACATCGTGTTATAGTATTCTGCTGCCCAATGGAAGACTTGGTTGATGTCTTTTTCTTTTCTTTTTTTTCCATGTCTTCTAGCGAGGCGACCTTCATGCTTATTTTGGTGTCGTCCGCAATGCCACGAAGTTGTGATGGATATGTGGGCCAGCGGGCCGCCAGCAGCAACAGCCTGGTTGATCAGACAGGTACCAGATGAAGCAGGAAGTGAAGCAACATTAGAGAAGCTTCCGCATCACTGAGAACAAAAGTATCAGCTGTTCTCTGTTTACATACAATCAAGGTGGAGAGTTTTACAGCCCCAAGACGAGTCTTTGTTAAGTGATTTACTCTCGTGTTTCTTTCTCAACTATTAGTTTTATGTTTGGTTTAGCAATATTGACAAATATTGCAAAACTTGTGCTTTTGGTTTAACAGTATTTTCTGTGCACGACTTTACAAGTTGATAATACAAGATAGTCCTTAATCAGAGAGTTCTTCAGATGGCCTCGATGTGGACCTCCCAGTCATTTGCTATCTGTTTTTTCCTACGTACTCCCATGTATTTGTGTTTTAAGTTCGGTTTAATAAGGACGAAGATAAATATGCTAAAAAGTAACCAAGAAATATACTTAACTCATCCCTGGTGGCACCACAGTAAAACAACACTGACTGAACTCCAATGTACGTGTGCTTTAAGTTTGGTTCAATAAGGACGAAGATATATTAATAAAAACGGGAGAAAACTGAACTAAGAAAAAAAAAAAGAACGACCTTTACCGCACCTCTCTGGAAGAACGGAGAACAATAGGTGGCATCACTATAACATACACTGTCCCTTCCTCGCAAATTATTTCGGGTAACTCTATGCTAACATACACTCACTCTCTCCCTGACTCACTCTCACTTTCTGTCCACATTATAACTTGCAGCGTAGACTGGTGGGTCGGCATGAAGAAGCGCGTTAAGCCGCTAGTCTACAAAGGTTGTCAACCATGATTTATGTGGTCAGACCGTGAGCCGTAATTATCCTGGAGGTTGCTACACACTGACCCCAGCCCTTTCCTTCAATTTCCATTCTCATTCTCTCTCTCTCTCTGCTTACCTTCCCTCTTGATTTCCACATTATTTCTATGCGAAAAAGCCATTGACAACATGCCCATGCACTCAGCCCCGGGCCCAGACTCGTGGAACTCTGTTTTCATTAAGAACTGCAAGAAACCCCTCTCCCGTGCCCTAAGTACACTATGGAGGAGGAGCTTGGACATGGGTGAAATTCCACAGTCACTTAAAACAACGGATATAGCCCCACTCCATAAAGGTGGCAGCAAAGCATTAGCTAAGAACTATAGACCAATAGCTCTGACGTCCCACATCATAAAAATCTTTGAAAGAGTGCTAAGAAGCAGGATCGCAAATCACCTGGATTCCCAAAATCTGCACAATCCAGGGCAACATGGGTTCAGGGCAGGTCCCTCCTGCCTCTCACAACTACTGGATCACTATGATATGGCCTCGGATGCACTGGAAGAAAATCAGAATGCAGATGTAATATACACACTACTAATCATGGGAAGCGCTAAATCCGTAGGGATTATACAGTGTCTATGGAGGGATGGAAGGTATTCAGACTCAATTTGGGGAACTGGAACACAAATCAAGTTCCCCAGATCAAGAGCCCCTCACCAGCGTCAAGGAACCTTCCCTGAGGGGTGAATGTAATATACACAGACTTTGCGAAAGCGTTTGACAAATGCGATCATGGCGTAATAGCGCACAAAATACGTGCTAAAGGAATAACTGGGAAAGTGGGGAGATGGATCTTCAACTTTCTAACAAATCAAACACAAAGAGTAGTGGTCAACAGAGTTAAATCGGAGGCTGCCATAGTGAAGAGCTCTGTTCCACAAGGCACAGTACTCGCCCCCATCTTATTCCTTATCCTCATATCAGACATAGACAGAGATATACACCACAGTACCGTATCATCCTTTGCGGATGATACTAGGATCTGCATGAGGCTGTCATCTGCTGAGGACGCGGTTAACCTCCAAGAAGATATAAACAAAGTTTTCCAGTGGGCAACGGTAAACAATATGATGTTCAATGAGGACAAATTCCAACTACTCCGTTATGGAAAACTGGAGGAGATAATAACTAGAACAGAGTATACTACTGACTCCGGCCATACAATAGAGCGGAAAAATAATGTAAGGGACCTGGGAGTAGTGATGTCTGAGGATCTCACTTTCAAGGATCACAACAGTGCCACGATCGCACGTGCAAAGAAGATGATAGGATGGATAATGAGAACGTTTAAAACGAGAGATGCCAAGCCAATGATGATCCTTTTCAAATCACTTGTTCTCTCTAGGCTGGAATACTGCTATACATTAACATCTCCATTCAAAGAAGGTGAAATTGCAGACCTAGAGAGTGTACAGAGATCCTTTACTGCACGTATAAGTTCTGTCAAGCACCTTAACTACTGGGAACGCTTGGAAGTACTTGACTTGTACTCGTTGGAACGCAGGAGAGAGAGACATATCATAATCTACACTTGGAAAATCCTGGAAGGAATGGTCCCGAATCTGCACACAGAGATCACTCCCTACGAAAGTAAAAGACTGGGCAGGCGATGCAAAATACCCCCAATTAAAAGTAGGGGCGCCATTGGTACACTAAGAGAAAACACCATAAGTGTCCGGGGCCCAAGACTGTTCAACAGCCTCCCATCAAGCATTAGGGGAATTACCAATAAACCCCTGGCTGCCTTCAAGAGAGAGCTAGACAGATACCTAAAGTCAGTGCCGGATCAGCCGGGCTGTGGCTCGTACGTTGGACTGCGTGCAGCCAGCAGTAACAGCCTGGTTGATCAGGCCCTGATCCACCGGGAGGCCTGGTCATGGACCGGGCCGCGGGAGCGTTGATCCCCGAAATAACCTCCAGGTAATTCACTTATTTCTCTCCCTCACTAGTGGCAGTAAGCAAGTTATTCAGGTGCAGGTACACATGCATACAGTTACATAAATTATCATACATAGCAACGTATGTGTTGATTACCTAGGATAACTCTTAAAAAAGTCAGACAAAGTGACTTATTCCCACCGGGGTCCTTGATTACTCAAACCTTGATGATTAAACCTATCCAAGCCACGGCTCTTACCCTAGAGAACAACCCAATACACTACCTTCCACGACCCCCAAAAATTGAGCGCTTCCTCCTTGCCCTTTTCCCTTGCAGTCGTGGAAGCCCTTAAACTTATATCAAGCGGTGAGGCCGTTTGTGTCATCCAGAGCACGGAGTAATGGACGCTCGCCCCTCCGTCAACAAACGGAGCAGGGGAGACTTTATTCTCCTCCCGCTAAACTCAACACAGACAAACTTTAATTCAGTTTAGGCATCTTCAATTCAGTTTAGTGGTGCTGCCTGAGCGGCTAGTTTATTGTGCACCACATGCGCAAATAAACCAGGATCACAAAACTAACACTGGGACTTCATCCGGCTCCACCGGGTATAAAGCAAAAAAAAAAAAAAAAATACTCGTTTCAGATATTACAATTACTTCTTATAACTAATGCATAATGTGCAACTTTAGTACGTACTTATCCCTCGTGAGACGTCTTAGAGAGATGTTACCGCTGTCTTATATTTCTGGACCATCTAAGGATTGTATAAACCTTGGTAATAGATACCGACAAAGTATTCTTAATAATTTAGGTTCTTGACTGAATGTATACAAGTACTGAGGGTTCTCTTTACATTCAAGATCTGCAGTTTCATCTGATTTTTTTTATTTTAATGTCCAGGGTTAGTTTCATCTGAATTAAAAAAGGCTATTAGTACACAGCAATATTCCACTCAAGAGACCCTTCAAGAAGGCTCTGAGAAGTAATCAAGGACCCAGGGCCGAAACGTTTTCTAATAAATATATCTTAGTGTTTGCTTACGTGTATTTCTAAACCACCATCTAAGGAGCATCTTCTACTCGCCACCATCACATTCCTTAATAAAAAAAAAATCCTGGCTCACCTGTGCACTCATTTACTTGTCTGCTATTTTAAGCAACACCGACGGCCAGCAGAGCCTGAGGACAAACACCCAAAAATTCCTGCCAGGTTACATTGTTGCAGTGACGCCACCAGTCCCTCGCAGCCAGTGTTGCTTGCAACACTTGTACTGTCAGTTTGGGTTTGTGAAGTGCGCTCCTGGCAGCGAGTGTGTTGCTCACATGTGTTGTGAGTGTATCTTTCGCGAGGTGTGATGTAGCACAAGGGTGAGATGCCCTCGGCGTGGCAGAACTGTATGACCCTTGCGGATTTAGCGCTTACGTTTTGATGATGATGATAATAATAATAATAATAATAATAATAATAATAATAATGACGACGTCAGAATACACTGGCGTGTTGACATAACGGAGTTCATCGTACGACCTGGCGCGGTACCGCAGTGGCTGCACGCTGCAGGAACCATCCGTCGCCACTTCCTTCGACGCCCTGTACTGCTTCAGTGACGCGAAGGACATCGATTTCTTTGGACTGAGAGAGGAATACACATTGTCCTGCAGGACTCCGGTAGGAGGAAGCGCCACGTAAGTGTGTTTGTCCTTCTTGATGGAGGTCAAAGCCAGTGACCTCCTCCTAGTGTCAACGCTGAGGCGGAGCGTAGCATAGGCAGAGTCTGGTGAGGGAGGGCACACCGCCGCCAGCGAGGCCTTAGGAGCGAAGCAGCTGGTAGGCCTTGAAGTAGGCATCTGTGGAGGTGGGCTGGTAGGCAGCGGAGGGGGAGATTCACACAAGGGCGACATCCTTCCACTTGAGTATTGACTTGACCTCCCACTCGATGAAGGGCGACTCCGTGAGGGAGAGTCTGGGATGGGCGACCTCCTCCTAAACATTGGTGTGAAGGGAGGGGAGGCCTCGGAGGTAGTGGGGGAGGCAGTGATGGGGGGTGGTAACACAGAGACAAAACCCTCATCCACATCACCCAGGCACTCGTCACACCCGTGGCCCTCTTCCCCCTGCCAGGGATGACCCTCTCCTCCCTGCCAACAGCCCACGGGGGGGCTCAGCAGGGTGGTGTGTAGTTGCTGCTTCATACTATACCTTGGAACTTGCTCGCAAGAGCTACGAGCCTTGTATACATTTCAAGAGATGTTCAAGTCACAGGGTCACATACTAGCTAAATGATGATTTTTATCCATAAACCAGTTTTTGCTAAGAAAATATCATTATCTGTAAGAAATGAAACACTAAAATTATTGGTTACTAGACTACTCTGCCCGTACCCTCGTCAGTACCATCCCGGATCCATCCCAGTCAACCCCAATACAACTCCTTACACCCTTTCCCCCATCGCATCCTCCCAGAAATAGTTTCTCATGTAGCGTTCATCCTCACGACCATCCACGAGGATTTCAACGCTTTAGAGAAATGATCCAGAACACGTTTGTTTACTTCTGACTCTTAGTATATATATACGAACCTACTACTGCTGCTGTTTCTGCAACTTCGTTGTATGTCGCTCTGCGCAAGTCGTGAGTTTCCACATGGGATGCCAGCTCAGACTCCTATCTCAACCTGTCCTCCTAAATCCTGTCAGATAATTGCTATTTAAGGCTTGTGTATCAAGTCACCCGTTCGACTTTCTTAGCTACATGGTCACTAAGGCTGCACGTAACCCGTTGCCCACAAGTCAAGAATACTTTAATCCTTGAAATAGGATTTAAAGTAAACTCTTAGCGCGCGCACACATAATATATATATATATATATATATATATATATATATATATATATATATATATATATATATATATATATATATATATATATATATATATATAAGCTGATTATCTGCATAACTGTGTTTATATATAAACAAACATGGCCGCAGCCTCCTCGTTCACACCTTCCAGAGGCACGCACGATAACCTCGCTGGCACAGCTTGAGATTAGAGCATATCAGACTGTCTCAATTGTTTCCTTTCCCATCCTCTACCAGAATATCTTACCTTTTCCAGCATTTTCCTTTCCGTTACCCCAAATCTTCTACATTTTGTACCAGTTTCTTCCCCATTGTCTGTTTAGATATTATCCCTATTTTGGCCTGTCCTAACTAATGTCACTTATGTACTTCATAAATTTGAGCAGATTCCTCCACGTAAGCTATTTCCATTTACTTTTAAAAAATTTGACAATAATGATTATATATATATATATATATATATATATATATATATATATATATATATATATATATATATATATATATATATATATATATATATATATATATATATAAATGCAAAATGCATAAGTGAAACTGTTTTCATGACGGAACCCAAGATGAACTGCCACCAAAAACTTTGAGAAAGCGAAACTATTGTAAAACCGATGTTCACATTTTAGGGTCACTCACACTTGACTCTCAAGTTAGTCAAAATCGTCGTTTTTCCAGCTAAAACTGTCGCTTTTTTTCTAGCCAAAACTATCGTTTTTCCTTTGCAGGGTGCGTCTACCAGACGCTGAACACTACACCGCCACTCCTTACATCCAGCAGCAAGTCACTATACCAACACACCTACGCACTTAGGCTGGAAGCATTTCCTAAGGAAGAAACTATTACAGCTTATCCCTAGCAACATGTGAAGGTGAAGCCTGACAGAGTAACATGTCTCTCTCCTCCACAGTTCCTTGAGCTAAATGACCAACACGGGATTAGCGCTTCGCATCAACAGAATAATATTCCTAGCAACACTAGGTGTTGCAACACTGGGTGAATACTACAGGTGTGTACCAGTTTAAAAGACCGTGTGAGAGGAATTTGTGTTTTGCCCCGAGGGTCGAGATTATTGTGTATCGCCACTCATCCTGTGTGAGAACACACCACCATTAAGGCATACTAGTACATATCAACACAAATAGTTGACACCACATTCACGATATTAACTCCATCCTTGGAGGTTTCAATATACAGGTATCATTACCTTTCCAATAATTCGTATCCAGCAGCAGCAAATCCTGTATATTCTGGTAAAATACTACCAACCTTCGTTATAAAATGTTTAAACAGTTCATAAAGGTTAGTGATATTAACTGTATATTCCTGAACCCTGCTACACTAAGATACAGTACTGGAGAGTGTATTTATCCTTCCAGAACCCTGCTACACTAAGATACAGTACTGGAGAGTGTATTTATCCTTCCAGAACCCTGCTACACTAAGATACAGTACTGGAGAGTGAATTTATCCCTCCTGAACCCTGCTACACTAAAATACAGTACTGGAGAGTGAATTTATCCCTCCTGAACCCTGATACACTAAGATACAGTACTGGAGAGTGTAATTATCCTTCCTGAACCCTGCTACACTAAGATACAGTACTGGAGAGTGTATTTATCCTTCCTGAACCCTGCTACACTAAGATACAGTACTGGAGAGTGTATTTATCCTTCCTGAACCCTGCTACACTAAGATACAGTACTGGAGAGTGTAATTATCCTTCCTGAACCCTGCTACACTAAGATACAGTACTGGAGAGTGAATTTATCCTTCCTGAACCCTGCTACACTAAAATACAGTACTGGAGAGTGAATTTATCCCTCCTGAACCCTGATACACTAAGATACAGTACTGGAGAGTGTAATTATCCTTCCTGAACCCTGCTACACTAAGATACAGTACTGGAGAGTGTAATTATCCTTCCTGAACCCTGCTACACTAAGATACAGTACTGGAGAGTGTAATTATCCTTCCTGAACCCTGCTACACTAAGATACAGTACTGGAGAGTGTAATTATCCTTCCTGAACCCTGCTACACTAAGATACAGTACTGGAGAGTGTATTTCTTCTTCCTGAACTCTGCTACACTAAGATACAGTACTGGAGAGTGTATTTCTTCTTCCTGAACTCTGCTACACTAAGATACAGTACTGGAGAGTGTAATTATCCTTCCTGAACCCTGCTACACTAAGATACAGTACTGGAGAGTGTTTTTATCCTTCCTGAACCCTGCTACACTAAGATACAGTACTGGAGAGTGTAATTATCCTTCCTGAACCCTGCTACACTAAGATACAGTACTGGAGAGTGTTTTTATCCTTCCTGAACCCTGCTACACTAAGATACAGTACTGGAGAGTGTAATTATCCTTCCTGAACCCTGCTACACTAAGATACAGTACTGGAGAGTGTAATTATCCTTCCTGAACCCTGCTACACTAAGATACAGTACTGGAGAGTGTAATTATCCTTCCTGAACCCTGCTACACTAAGATACAGTACTGGAGAGTGTAATTATCCTTCCTGAACCCTGCTACACTAAGATACAGTACTGGAGAGTGTAATTATCCTTCCTGAACCCTGCTACACTAAGATACAGTACTGGAGAGTGTAATTATCCTTCCTGAACTCTGCTACACTAAGATACAGTACTGGAGAGTGTTTTTATCCTTCCTGAACCCTGATACACTAAGATACAGTACTGGAGAGTGTAATTATCCTTCCTGAACTCTGCTACACTAAGATACAGTACTGAAGAGTGTTTTTATCCTTCCTGAACCCTGCTACACTAAGATACAGTACTGAAGAGTGTTTTTATCCTTCCTGAACCCTGCTACACTAAGATACAGTACTGGAGAGTGAATTTATCCTTCCTGAACCCTGATACACTAAGATACAGTACTGAAGAGTGTTTTTATCCTTCCTGAACCCTGCTACACTAAGATACAGTACTGGAGAGTGTATTTCTTCTTCCTGAACCCTGCTACACTAAGATACAGTACTGGAGAGTGAATTTATCCTTCCTGAACCCTGCTACACTAAGATACAGTACTGGAGAGTGTATTTCTTCTTCCTGAACCCTGCTACACTAAGATACAGTACTGGAGAGTGAATTTATCCTTCCTGAACCCTGCTACACTAAGATACAGTACTGGAGAGTGTAATTATCCTTCCTGAACCCTGCTACACCCTAAGATACAGTACTGGAGAGTGTATTTTTCCTTCCTGAACCCTGCTACACCCTAAGATACAGTACTGGAGAGTGTATTTATCCTCTACACACACTCTCTACATTATCATCTTTCCACTCTCTGAGATGCTACATCAACCTGCCAAATATACAGGTAATCTAAACGACCCTTGACCTCCGCACTCTCTACTATTTCCACGTCTTACCAAAAACAAATGTTTCCTCTAACATCTTACTGCAATGTTGTACAGATTCACTCCCTCTTAACACAACTCCCTCATTCAACACCTTTGAATTTTTTAATGTCTTTCCCTAACAATCTACTGCAATGTTTCTCCGAATCTGTTATCTGTTTCTTGAAGTGCCATTTCTTCCAGTTTGTAATACTTCTCTCATTCCTAGTTCTTCTAACAGACGTATACATATTTTTTGCTAGTATTTTGTTTTTATATTTTAAGATTAATGTTCACTACTACAATGTTAATAATATTTCTGGCGGTGAGACTCAATAAGACTCGTTGAATCTGAGAGTACTTTTCAATCTCAGTGGTAATTTAGAGGTCAATTAACTCACCCTGGGTTAATAGTAACCAATCCTGAGTTCTTTCTAAGTTGCGCGACAAGCTGTATGTTTTAACTAAAATAAGTGGTGATCCAGTGAACCAAGATGAATATCTGGTCGATTCCATCGCTCCAAAGTGTGGTTAATGTATACCTCTGATGAGTTCCCAGAGTTTTTCTTCTCCCAGAGCCCGGCCATGGGCCAGACTCGCCTGGTCAACCAGGCTGTTGCTGCTGGTGACCCGATGACTTACATACCCACGAGGCTATTCGTAAATGAATTCCATATTTTACGATTAATCATTAAGGTTCATGTCAAATCTTATGTGTGTACTCACCTAGTCTCACCTATTTGACGTTGCAGGGGTCGATTCCAAGCTCCTGGCCCCACCTCTTCACTGGTCGCTACTAGGTCACTCTCCCTAAGCCGTGAGCTTTATCATACCTCTGCTTAAAGCTATGTATGGATCCTGCCTCCACTACATCGCTTCCCAAACTATTCCACTTACTGACTACTCTGTGGCTGAAGAAATACTTCCAAACATCCCTGTGATTCATCTGTGTCTTCAACTTCCAACTGTGTCCCCACTCTGGAATATCCTGTCTTTGTCCACCTTGTCAATTCCTCTCAGTATTTTGTATGTCGTTATCATGTCCCCCCTATCTCTCCTGTCCTCCAGTGTCGTCAGGTTGATTTCCCTTAACCTCTCCTCGTAGGACATACCACTTAGCTCTGGGACTAGTCTTGTTGCAAACCTTTGCACTTTCTCTAGTTTCTTTACGTGCTTGGCTAGGTGTGGGTTCCAAACTGGTGCCGCATACTCCAATATGGGCCTAACGTACACGGTGTACAGGGTCCTGAACGATTCTTTATTAAGATATCGGAATGCTGTTCTGAGGTATGCTAGGCGCCCATATGCTGCAGCAGTTATTTGGTTGATGTGCGCTTCAGGAGATGTGCCTGGTGTTATACTCACCCAAGATCTTTTTCCTTGAGTGAGGGTTGTAGTCTCTGGCCCCCCTAGACTGTATTCCGTCTGCGGTCTTCTTTGCCCTTCCCCAATCTTCATGACTTTGCACTTGGTGGGGTTGAACTCCAAGAGCCAATTGCTGGACCAGGTCTGCAGCCTGTCCAGATCCCTTTGTAGTTCTCATCAACTTCACGTCATCTGCAAACAGGGACACTTCGGAGTCTATCCCTTCCGTCATGTCGTTCACAAATACCAGAAACAGCACTGGTCCTAGGACTGACCCCTGTGGGACCCCGCTGGTCACAGGTGCCCACTCTGACACCTCGCCACGTACCATGACTCGCTGCTGTCTTCCTGACAAGTACTCCCTGATCCATTGTAGTGCCTTCCCTGTTACCCCTGCTTGGTCCTCCAGTTTTTGCACCAATCTCTTGTGTGGAACTGTGTCAAACGCCTTCTTGCAGTAAAAGAAAATGCAATCCACCCACCCCTCTCTCTCTCTTGTCTTACTGCTGTCACCATGTCATAGAACTCCAGTAGGTTTGTGACACAGGATTTCCCGTCCCTGAAACCATGTTGGCTGCTGTTGATGTGTGTGTGTGTGTGTGTGTGTGTGTGTGTGTGTGTGTGTGTGTGTGTGTGTGTGTGTGTGTGTGTGTGTGTGTGTGTGTGTGTGTGTGTGCGCGCTTGTTTGTTAATCTCTATTATATTTTTTCGTGTAGTTTCTTCTACTGTTGTATTATGTCACCTGGTAGTGACTACTGAATGACACGCGTATTCTTTCTCCCCTCCCTCCTTACTTCTTCCTCCCCTCCCTCCTTACTTCTTCCTCCCCTCCCTCCTTCTTCCTCCCCTCCCTCCTTACTTCTTCCTCCCCTCCCTCCTTACTTCTTCCTCCCCTCCCTCCTTCTTCCTTCCCTCCCTCCTTACTTCTTCCTCCCCTCCCTCCTTACTTCTTCCTCCCCTCCCTCCTTCTTCCTTCCCTCCCTCCTTACTTCTTCCTCCCCTCCCTCCTTACTTCTTCCTCCCCTCCCTCCTTACTTCTTCCTCACCACCCTCCTTCTTCCTCCCCTCCCTCCTTACTTCTTCCTCCCCTCCCTCCTTCTTCCTCCCCTCCCTCCTTACTTCTTCCTCCCCTCCCTCCTTACTTCTTCCTCCCCTCCCTCCTTACTTCTTCCTCCCCTCCCTCCTTACTTCTTCCTCCCCTCCCTCCTTACTTCTTCCTCCCCTCCCTCCTTCTTCCTCCCCTCCCTCCTTACTTCTTCCTCCCCTCCCTCCTTACTTCTTCCTCCCCTCCCTCCTTACTTCTTCCTCCCCTCCCTCCTTACTTCTTCCTCCCCTCCCTCCTTACTTCTTCCTCCCCTCCCTCCTTACTTCTTCCTCCCCTCCCTCCTTCTTCCTCCCCTCCCTCCTTACTTCTTCCTCTCCTCCCTCCTTACTTCTTCCTCCCCACCCACCATACTTCTTCCTCACCTCCCTCCTTACTTCTTCCTCCCCTCCCTCCTTCTTCCTCCCCTCCCTCCTTACTTCTTCCTCTCCTCCCTCCTTACTTCTTCCTCCCCTCCCTCCTTACTTCTTCCTCACCTCCCTCCTTACTTCTTCCTCCCCTCCCTCCTTACTTCTTCCTCCCCTCCCTCCTTACTTCTTCCTCCCCTCCCTCCATCTTCCTCCCCTCCCTCCTTACTTCTTCCTCCCCTCCCTCCTTACTTCTTCCTCCCCTCCCTCCTTACTTCTTCCTCCCCTCCCTCCTTACTTCTTCCTCCCCTCCCTCCTTACTTCTTCCTCCCCTCCCTCCTTACTTCTTCCTCCCCTCCCTCCTTACTTCTTCCTCCCCTCCCTCCTTACTTCTTCCTCCCCTCCCTCCTTACTTCTTCCTCCCCTCCCTCCTTCTTCCTCCCCTCCCTCCTTACTTCTTCCTCTCCTCCCTCCTTACTTCTTCCTCACCTCCCTCCTTACTTCTTCCTCCCCTCCCTCCTTCTTCCTCCCCTCCCTCCTTACTTCTTCCTCTCCTCCCTCCTTACTTCTTCCTCCCCTCCCTCCTTACTTCTTCCTCACCTCCCTCCTTACTTCTTCCTCCCCTCCCTCCTTCTTCCTCCCCTCCCTCCTTACTTCTTCCTCCCCTCCCTCCTTACTTCTTCCTCCCCTCCCTCCTTACTTCTTCCTCCCCTCCCACCTTATTTCTTCCTCCCCTCCCTCCTTACTTCTTCCTCCCCTTCCTCCTTACTTCTTCCTCCCCTCCCTCCTTACTTCTTCCTCCCCTCCCTCCTTACTTCTTCCTCCCCTCCCTCCTTACTTCTTCCTCCCCTCCCTCCTTACTTCTTCCTCCCCTCCCTCCTTACTTCTTCCTCCCCTCCCTCCTTACTCATTCCTCCCCTCCCTCCTTACTTCTTCCTCCCCTCCCTCCTTACTTCTTCCTCCCCTCCCTCCTTACGTCTTCCTCCCCTCCCTCCTTACTTCTTCCTTCCCTCCCTCCTTACTTCTTCCTCCCCTCCCTCCTTACTTCTTCCTCCCCTCCCTCCTTACGTCTTCCTCCCCTCCCTCCTTACTTCTTCCTCCCCTCCCTCCTTACTTCTTCCTCCCCTCCCTCCTTACTTCTTCCTCCCCTCCCTCCTTACTTCTTCCTCCCCTCCCTCCTTACGTCTTCCTCCCCTCCCTCCTTACTTCTTCCTCCCCTTCCTCCTTACTCATTCCTCCCCTCCCTCCTTACTTCTTCCTCCCCTCCCTCCTTACTTCCTCCTCCCCTCCCTCCTTCTTCCTTCCCTCCCTCCTTACTTCTTCCTCCCCTCCCTCCTTACGTCTTCCTCCCCTCCCTCCTTACTTCTTCCTCCCCTCCCGCCTTACTCTTTCCTCCCCTCCCTCCTTACTTCTTCCTCCCCTCCCTCCTTACTCCTTCCCCCCTTTACTTCTTCCTCCCCTCCCTCCTTACTTATTCCTCCCCTCCCTCCTTACTTCTTCCTCCCCTCCCTCCTTACGTTTTCCTCCCCTCCCTCCTTACTTCTTCCTCCCCTCCCTCCTTACTTCCTCCCCTCCCTCCTTACTTCTTCCTCCCCTCCCTCCTTACGTCTTCCTCCCCTCCCTCCTTACTTCTTCCTCCCCTCCCTCCTTACTTCTTCCTCCCCTCACTCCTTCCTCCGTGCCCCCTTTACTTCTTCCTCCCCTCCCTCCTTACTTCTTCCTCCCCTCCCTCCTTACGTCTTCCTCCCCTCCCTCCTTACGTCTTCCACCCCTCCCTCCTTACTTCTTCCTCCCCTCCCTCCTTACGTCTTCCTCCCCTCCCTCCTTACGTCTTCCTCCCCTCCCTCCTTACTTCTTCCTCCCCACCCTCCTTACTCTTTCCTCCCCTCCCACCATACTTCTTCCTCCCCTCCCTCCTTACGTCTTCCTCCCCTCCCTCCTTACTTCTTCCTCCCCTCCCTCCTTACGTCTTCCTCCCCTCCCTCCTTACTTCTTCCTCCCCTCCCTCCTTACGTCTTCCTCCCCTCCCTCCTTACGTCTTCCTCCCCTCCCTCCTTACTTCTTCCTCCCCTCCCTCCTTACTCTTTCCTCCCCTCCCTCCTTACTTCTTCCTCCCCTCCCTCCGTACTCCTTCCCCCCTTTACTTCTTCCTCCCCTCCCTCCCTTCCTTCCCCGAAGGAAAACAAACATGACCTCACAAGCCAAGACAACGACGTCACCTGTCACCTGTTACGTCACTGGGCGCTGACAGCAACAGCCTGGTATGTAGGGACGTGATATCCAGGATATGGACACGGACACGTACGCACGCGCACGCACAAACACACACACGGACACGCACGTGCACCCCCCCTTCCCTGGTTCGTGAATCCTCAAACTAGCAGTTCTCACCTCCCCTCCCCTCCCCTGGTAACCATTCTCCCACATATTATTATTATTATAATCAAGGGGGAAGCGCTAAACCCGGAGGATTGTACAGCGCCTGGGGGGGATGTGGAAGGCATTCAGGCTTAATTCGGGGAACTGGAGCACAGATCCAATTCCCTAAATCAAGAGCCCTTCACCAACATCAAGGAACCTTCCTTGAGGGGATTCTCCCACATAAAGACAATCGTGCAGATTTCAACGATTACCAAACCTGGCAGCAGATTTTCATTAATTTTCCTTAAACGTGGTTTAATACACATTTTAAGAAGCCTATATAACAAGCCCTAACCTAATCAAACTTGAAAAGAAAATTAACATTTGTAATTGCACTTTACAGCGAACGTTCAAAAACTGACGTTGTATACTGCTTTATAAAATCAACAAATTAAGATCAGTTGCTACAGTAGAGTAAACCAGATGATACCTTCATGTGGTTTAAAAAAACGGCAGCAAATACGTGTTTATTAAAAAAGGTTTCGTTCATCTGACGTTAATTAAGTTCCAGGAATGTCTCAACGTTGATCAAGGTCCTTGGATATTATATATATATATATATATATATATATATATATATATATATATATATATATATATATATATGTATATATATATATAATAATTAATATGGGAAGCGCTAAATCGGCATGTGTCACACCGGTCTGCAATATTTAAGGAACAAGCGGCGAATCTTTCGTAATTCTGCGTCAATTTTTAAGATATCCTCTTTAATACCGAGCCGATTCCTCAAGCACTACTTACAGAAAATTCCTGTTTTCACGTCATTTTGGTTAATAGGTCAGACTGTATTACACATCAACCAATTAATTAAACCACAACGCTAATATAAGAAATGTTACTCAGAGGGGATATTATTTTTTTTTTTTGGAAACGAGAACAGAAAACGGGAACCCGGGAGCGCACCCTGCAAGAGTCAAATATTTACTGTTTAAGATTCGTTTTAAGTCACTCATTAAGGGTATATACACAGAGAGGTGTATATCTCTCTGTGTATATACACTGAGTTTACTTTAATCTCTATTTTGGGGTTACAATATTCTTGACCAGTGTTAAACAGACTGAATGCAGCCTTAATGAACTTCGCGTAGTTGATAAGCTTTAAACTCGATTAAATAGCCATCACCCACCCGGCTGTCTTAGACACAGTGAAACACTGACTTTAACAAGAAGGATGGACGGCATCTTTGGTAATGTGCAATACAGTCCATTATCGACGTCATTTAAATACATCAGGAGAGAACCGGTTCTAAGACGGACCCCTGTGGCACACCTCTTACGTCACGCCATAATGATGCATTTGCATTAAGGACTAGCTTCTTGGCCCTAATCCCTGTGATGAACTGGACACGTGTGCAACATCTGGGTAATACACAAATAACTCGCACATAGAGAGAGGAGCTTACAACGACTTTTCGGTCCGACTTGGACCATTTACAAAATCCAAGTCGGACCGAAACGTCGTCGTAAGCTCCTCTCTCCTACGTGCGGGTTATTTGTGTACTGTTCCAGTCACGGTATTGTGCCTTTTTGTTCTTAACTTCTGGGAACCTTTATTTTGTAGAACTTTCGCCAGCCAGTGACTTTATCGATACATGGACATTAACGGAAGACAGATGAGGTAATCAGTCCCTCAGCCTAGGAGGAGGTGTTGAGCACCGTAATCCTGATGAATCTCCTGAATCTCCTCCCGATTTCCTAATCCATTTATCCAAGCTCCTTATCTCCAATCCCTAGCTCTCAGCCCATTGTCCTTACCTAGAGGAGTATACCTGGAGGGGGTTCGGGGGTCAACGCCCCTGCGGCCCGGTCCGTGACTCCTAGCTCCTTCCCCCTATTCCCTAGCTCATAACCCTAATCCCTAGTTCCTTATCCCCAATCCCTAGCAAATTCACTTAATTTCTAGCACCTAGCCCCTTGTTCCTAATACCTTTGCACCTAGCCCCTTGTTCCTAATACCTTACTCCTTGCGCCTTGTCACCAATCCCTGCCTCCTAGTGCTTATAGTAATAGATCTGGCTGTACCGGGTCTGCTTAAAGGTCACCGATTCCTTGATGGGTCTGTTTCAAGGTTACTGATTCCCTGATGGGTCTGTTTCAAGGTTACTGATTCTTTGATGGGTCTGTTTCAAGGTTACTGATTCCTTGATGGATCTGTTTCAGGACGACTTAGGTCTTAATTAAACACAAGCGACACCTCAAACATTATCTTTGTAACTTCAAATCTGCACTTCTCAGGGAGACACACGCTAGTGTGCACCTCTCAGGGAGACACACGCTAGTGTGCACCTCTCTGGGAGACACACTAGTGTGCACCTCTCAGAGAGACACACGCTAGTGTGCACCTCTCAGGGAGACACACGCTAGTGTGCACCTCTCAGGGAGACACACGCTAGTGTGCACCTCTCTGGGAGACACGCTAGTGTGCACCTCTCAGAGAGACACACGCTAGTGTGCACCTCTCAGGGAGACACGCTAGTGTGCACCTCTCAGGGAGACACACGCTAGTGTGCACCTCTCATGGAGACACACGCTAGTGTGCACCTCTCAGGGAGACACACGCTAGTGTGCACCTCTCAGGGAGACACGCTAGTGTGCACCTCTCAGAGAGACACACGCTAGTGTGCACCTCTCAGGAAGACACACGCTAGTGTGCACCTCTCAGGGAGAAACACACGCTAGTGTGCACCTCTCAGGGAGACACGCTAGTGTGCACCTCTCAGGGAGACACGCTAGTTTGCACCTCTCAGGGAGACACACGCTAATGTATACCTCTCAGGGAGACACACGCTAGTGTGCACCTCGCAGGGAGACACGCTAGTGTGCACCTCTCAGGGAGACACACGCTAGTGTGCACCTCTCAGGGAGGCACACGCTAGTGTGCACCTCTCAGGGAGACACGTTAGTGTGCACCTCTCAGGGAGACACACGCTAGTGTGCACCTCTCAGGGAGACACACGCTAGTGTGCACCTCTCAGGGAGACACACGCCAGTGTGCACCTCTCAGGGAGACATGCTAGTGTGCACCTCTCAGGGAGACACACGCTAGTGTGCACCTCTCAGGGAGACACACGCTAGTGTGCACCTCTCAGGGAGACACACACGCTAGTGTGCACCTCTCAGGGAGACACACGCCAGTGTGCACCTCTCAGGGAGACACACGCTAGTGTGCACTTCTCAGGGAGACACACGCTAGTGTGCACCTCTCAGTGAGACACACGCTAGTGTGCACTTCTCAGGGAGAAACACACGGTAGTGTGCACCTCTCAGGGAGACATAGGCGCCAGTAGTGCATGGGAGACCCACGCTAGTGTGCACCTCTCCGGGAGACACACGCTAGTGTGCACCTCTCAGGAAGACACGCTAGTGTGCACCTCTCAGGGAGACACACGCTAGTGTGCACCTCTCAGGGAGACACACGCTAGTGTGCACCTCTCAGGGAGACACACGCTAGTGTGCACCTCTCAGGGAGACACACGCTAGTGTGCACCTCTCAGGGAGACACACGCTAGTGTGCACCTCTCAGGGAGACACACGCTAGTGTGCACCTCTCAGGGAGACACACGCTAGTGTGCACCTCTCAGGGAGACACACACTAGTGAGCACCTCTCAGGGAGACACACGCTAGTGTGCACCTCTCAGGGAGACACACGCTAGTGTGCACCTCTCAGGGAGACACGCTAGTGTGCACCTCTCAGGGAGACACACGCTAGTGTGGACCTCTCAGGGAGACACACGCTAGTGTCCTCCTCTCAGGGAGACACGCTAGTGTGCACCTCTCAGGGAGACACGCTAGTGTGCACCTCTCAGGGAGACACACGCTAGTGTGCACCTCTCAGGGAGGCACGCTAGTGTGCACCTCTCAGGGAGACACGCTAGTTTGCACCTCTCAGGGAGACACGCTAGTGTGCACCTCTCAGGGAGACACACGCTAGTGTACACCTCTCAGGGAGACACACGCTAGTGTGCACCTCTCAGGGAGACACACGCTAGTGTGCACCTCTCCGGGAGACACACGCTAGTGTGCACCTCTCAGGGAGACACGCTAGTGTGCACCTCTCAGGGAGACACACGCTAGTGTGCACCTCTCAGGGAGACACACGCTAGTGTGCACCTCTCAGGGAGACACGCTAGTGTGCACCTCTCAGGGAGACACACGCTAGTGTGCACCTCTCAGGGAGACACACGCTAGTGTGCACCTCTCAGGGAGACACACGCTAGTGTGCATCTCTCAGGGAGACACACGCTAGTGTGCATCTCTCAGGGAGACACACGCTAGTGTGCACCTCTCAGGGAGACACACGCTAGTGTGCACCTCTCAGGGAGACACACGCTAGTGTGCACCTCTCAGGGAGACACACGCTAGTGTGCGCCTCTCAGGGAGACACACGCTAGTGTGCACCTCTCAGGGAGACACACGCTAGTGTGCACCTCTCAGGGAGACACACGCTAGTGAGCACCTCTCAGGGAGACACACGCTAGTGTGCACCTCTCAGGGAGACACACGCTAGTGTGCACCTCTCAGGGAGATACGCTAGTGTGCACCTCTCAGGGAGACACACGCTAGTGTGCACCTCTCAGGGAGACACACGCTAGTGTCCTCCTCTCAGGGAGACACGCTAGTGTGCACCTCTCAGGGAGACACGCTAGTGTGCACCTCTCATGGAGACACACGCTAGTGTGCACCTCTCAGGGAGGCACGCTAGTGTGCACCTCTCAGGGAGACACGCTAGTTTGCACGTCTCAGGGAGGCACGCTAGTGTGCACCTCTCAGGGAGACA
This sequence comes from Cherax quadricarinatus, assembly GCF_038502225.1. NCBI lineage: Eukaryota > Metazoa > Arthropoda > Malacostraca > Decapoda > Parastacidae > Cherax > Cherax quadricarinatus. The sequence goes on from NC_091318.1 coordinate 24,939,328, forward strand.
CGCTAGTTTGCACCTCTCAGGGAGACACGCTAGTGTGCACCTCTCAGGGAGACACACGCTAGTGTACACCTCTCAGGGAGACACACGCTAGTGTGCACCTCTCAGGGAGACACACGCTAGTGTGCACCTCTCCGGGAGACACACGCTAGTGTGCACCTCTCAGGGAGACACGCTAGTGTGCACCTCTCAGGGAGACACACGCTAGTGTGCACCTCTCAGGGAGACACACGCTAGTGTGCACCTCTCAGGGAGACACGCTAGTGTGCACCTCTCAGGGAGACACACGCTAGTGTGCACCTCTCAGGGAGACACACGCTAGTGTGCACCTCTCAGGGAGACACACGCTAGTGTGCATCTCTCAGGGAGACACACGCTAGTGTGCATCTCTCAGGGAGACACACGCTAGTGTGCACCTCTCAGGGAGACACACGCTAGTGTGCACCTCTCAGGGAGACACACGCTAGTGTGCACCTCTCAGGGAGACACACGCTAGTGTGCGCCTCTCAGGGAGACACACGCTAGTGTGCACCTCTCAGGGAGACACACGCTAGTGTGCACCTCTCAGGGAGACACACGCTAGTGAGCACCTCTCAGGGAGACACACGCTAGTGTGCACCTCTCAGGGAGACACACGCTAGTGTGCACCTCTCAGGGAGATACGCTAGTGTGCACCTCTCAGGGAGACACACGCTAGTGTGCACCTCTCAGGGAGACACACGCTAGTGTGCACCTCTCAGGGAGACACACGCTAGTGAGCACCTCTCAGGGAGACACACGCTAGTGTGCACCTCTCAGGGAGACACACGCTAGTGTGCACCTCTCAGGGAGATACGCTAGTGTGCACCTCTCAGGGAGACACACGCTAGTGTGCACCTCTCAGGGAGACACACGCTAGTGTCCTCCTCTCAGGGAGACACGCTAGTGTGCACCTCTCAGGGAGACACGCTAGTGTGCACCTCTCATGGAGACACACGCTAGTGTGCACCTCTCAGGGAGGCACGCTAGTGTGCACCTCTCAGGGAGACACGCTAGTTTGCACGTCTCAGGGAGACACGCTAGTGTGCACCTCTCAGGGAGACACACGCTAGTGTACACCTCTCAGGGAGACACACGCTAGTGTGCACCTCTCAGGGAGACACACGCTAGTGTGCACCTCTCAGGGAGACACACGCTAGTGTGCACCTCTCAGGGAGACACGCTAGTGTGCACCTCTCAGGGAGACACACGCTAGTGTGCACCTCTCAGGGAGACACACGCTAGTGTGCACCTCTCAGGGAGACACGCTAGTGTGCACCTCTCAGGGAGACACACGCTAGTGTGCACCTCTCAGGGAGACACACGCTAGTGTGCACCTCTCAGGGAGACACACGCTAGTGTGCATCTCTCAGGGAGACACACGCTAGTGTGCATCTCTCAGGGAGACACACGCTAGTGTGCACCTCTCAGGGAGACACACGCTAGTGTGCACCTCTCAGGGAGACACACGCTAGTGTGCACCTCTCAGGGAGACACGCTAGTGTGCACCTCTCAGGGAGACACACGCTAGTGTGCACCTCTCAGGGAGACACACGCTAGTGTCCTCCTCTCAGGGAGACACGCTAGTGTGCACCTCTCAGGGAGACACACGCTAGTGTGCACCTCTCAGGGAGACACACGCTAGTGTGCACCTCTCAGGGAGACACGCTAGTGTGCACCTCTCACGGAGACACGCTAGTGTGCACCTCTCAGGGAGACACACGCTAGTGTGCACCTCTCAGGGAGACACACGCTAGTGTGCACCTCTTAGGGAGACACACACGCTAGTATGCACCTCTCAGGGAGACACACACGCTAGTGTGCACCTCTCAGGGAGACACACACGCTAGTGTGCAACTCTCAGGGAGACACACGTTAGTGTGCACTTCTCAGGGAGACACGCTAGTGTGCACTTCTCAGGGAGAAACACACGCTAGTGTGCACCTCTCAGGGAGACACACACGCTAGTGTGCACTTCTCAGGGATAAACACACGCTAGTGTGTGCACCTCTCAGGGAGACACACACGCTAGTGTGCACTTCTCAGGGAGACACACGCGTCTGCACTTCTCAGGGAGACACACGCTAGTGTGCACTTCTCAGGGAGACACACGCTAGTGTGCACTTCTCAGGGAGACACACGCTAGTCTGCACTTCTCAGGGAGACACACACGCTAGTCTGCACCTCTCAGGGAGACACACGATAGTGTGCACTTCTCATGGAGACACACGCTAGAAAAAACGCTTAAAACTGTGCCTAAGTAAAAAAAAGAGATAATGTGTTTCCGTTAAGTTTAGCACCTTTCTGTTTCTCTGAAGTTGACCTGCAGATTGTTTTGGAGCTCGTGGAAGCCCGAGCTCAGACTAGGCCTTATTCATAGCCCGAGCCATATTATAAAATTCTTTGAAAATCATTTAACTTTAAATCACGTTATTACCGCTGCTAGTACTACTACTACTACTACTGCTACTACTACTACTACTACTATTACTACTACTACTACTTCAAATACTCCTACTAATAATATTCATTGTATAACCCAACGTTAAAGCCTTAGTGGTCATACAGATTACTTTACGTAACAATTGAACACTCAAGATACGCTGTATATCTGAACTCTTCAGCAAGATGAGTATCACTTTCATCGTTCAAAATTAATATCGTATTGGACTGCTTGTCTCAGCCAGTAACACTGTGTTGTGTATCCCAAGCTCGCACGTGTAACACACACACACACACACACACACACACACACACACACACACACACACACACACACACATACACACACACACACACACACACACACACACACACACAAAACAACGTTTCCTTTTAATATATACTACACTCTTCAAAGTACCACATAATTATACGAGGTTCACTTTACCACATTACACGAGGTTCACCGTACATTACACGAGGTTCATCGTACATTACACGAGGTTCACTGTGCCATATTACAAGAGGTTCATTGTACCACATTACAAGAGGTTCAATGTACCACATTACAAGAGGTTCATTGTACCACATTACAAGAGGTTCAATGTACCACATTACAAGAGGTTCATTGTACCACATTACAAGAGGTTCAATGTACCACATTACAAGAGGTTCAATGTACCACATTACAAGAGGTTCATTGTACTACATTACAAGAGGGTCACTGTACCACATTACACGAGTTTCACTGTAAATACATTACACGAGGTTTACTAATAAATCAGACGAGGTTCAATACATAACACGAGGTCACTGTTATACATTACATGACTTTCACTAATACATTACACGAGGGTCACTGTACCACTTTACACAAGGTTTACTGTAATACATTACAGCAGCTTCAATGTACCACAAGATCACACGAGGTTTACTAATATATTACACGAGGTTCGTTGTAATACATTACAAGAGGTTCACTGTAAATAATTACACCCATACACTTCAAGGAACAACAATCTTGAGTATTGTATATATCGTAAAATGAGTGAGCGATTTGAAAAATATTTAAAACTAAACCAAAATCTGGTCCTTAATCTGTCAAAGGTTGGACTGGTAAGTAAGCAACTGCTCAGAGAGACCTTCGGTTTTATGACCAGTCTCCAGTTTAGCGGGTCATCACGTGCCGTGCTGGAAACACTTGTCCTGTTTCTTAACGCATGTTTTACCATCAACACTTCAGCAATACAAGTGTAGTTCCCAGTGTGATAGCACTTTTCTCCTCACCCCTTACGTTATGTGTGTTACTTTAACAGGTACGACAATCCACCGAAATGCCTAGGCATGCTAATGGCCTTCTTTGTAATTAATATTTTATAATATGTAAACCCCACATTGTAATCTTTACAGAGAAATAAACATTTCAATTTCAATTGCACATAGGTGTTATGATCACACGGGTGTTACAGGTCACTCGGATGATACAGGTCACGCGGGTGTTACGGGTCACATACGTGTTACAGGCTACCCAGGTGTTCATCTTCAGCCTTGTAGTCCTAGATTAAGAAGATCTACCCTCACAACAATGCTAAGCAGTTAATTCCTCCAGAGTACAGCATCTAGTAGGAGACTACTGAGTCCTTCCTGAGTTGCTCCGCACCTTATAATCTTATTGGAAGTTTTCAAGGTGTTGTGAGAGACAGGAGAGGATAGGGCCGTCCCCACCGGTGTGTGTAGTGGCCCTACATTGAGACGAGTGTCGTACCTCCCATCTTCTGACACACAAACACGCACACCCACCACCACTCTCACCCGCTCTGAGGATCAACTGAGATCCACAACACAAGCTTAAGGTGCCGTACTGTTGTTGACTGAGTCCCCACCTCTCCGGCCTCTCACGAAGCTCACCGCAATATTTCGTTCGCCACCCCAAAGTTTCGCTCGCCAACTCACACGCCCCCTCCCCACAAAATACGCGGAAATAAAGATATCCAATCACAAGTAATTGCTGTGTTCGACAAATAAAAGTATACCATCAAAACGCCTACGTCTTTGTTCAACTGTGATATAAAACTGATTAACCATAAATAAGTGACATTTCCTAGTGTAGAATTCCTCTTTGTTTACTGGTGAGGAAGCAAGACGCTCTCCGCCTCTCGGCCAGCCACTCACAACAGGTCCTGAGGGACGCCTGGACCAATGGAAACCTACGGTGTAAGGAAGAGGCGACCAATGGGCGAGCGTGCTGAGCAAGGCGGCCTCGGGGCCAAAACAGGACTGCCTAGCTCGCGTTCTCTGCTCTTCAGACACGCTGCAAAAACACGCAACAATTATTTTTATCTACGGAATCAAATTCTAATATTATTTTTGTTCCTTATTTAATGCGATGAGATATGCTTCCCGGATGTTTTATTCTCCAGTCAGCGGGTTAGATGGAACGGATTGTGGAATGCTGGGGAATAGTGGGGTAGAGGGATAGGAGCCCGGGGAGAGTGGGAGGTGGAGTGATGGGGGGAAGGGGTATTTCGGTGCTGGAAATGGGAAAGAAGGGATAATGGAATGCTAAGAGTAACAATTAGTGGAACTCTTATAGTTGGTTGTGCCTTGGGTGCATCCTGGCACACGGCTCTTAAGAGTAGTGGCAAGGCTGAGGATATACGAGGCGGGTTGTATTCACGGTCACAGCCAGGATGATTGATTGTAAGAACAACTTGTTGGTATTCAAGTTTCTGAGAGGATCTTTAGGAGCAGTCACCCCCACGCGGTGAGTTCTGGCTATTATGGATGACTGAAGGCAGATAATCAGTCATGCAAAATAGCTGACAGCCGATCACAGTGTATATATTGTTTATTCGGGACAATATATATATTGATAAATGAGACACTTGTTCAACACATGGGTATATTTATTCTGGAAACGTTTCGCCAGCCAGTGGCTTCTTCAGTCAAATGCAAAAGATGGAAGGTGAGAAGGAGTTTCAGGTAATCAGTCCCTCAACCTGGAGTCGATGTGTTCAGCCCATCAATCTTGATAAATATATATACTTGCTGTGATAAAGTTCTACTGAATTCCATTCCACAAGTGCTGCATTATCCCAAGGGTTTAGTGTTTTCCGGTGAAGTACAAGAAAGTTTCCTGTTGCTATGTCTGTGACTTAGGGATAATAAGAATTTTCAAAACAAGTGAAATGTTACCGATCTGCCTGGAGTCTACATGGAGGGAGTTCCGCGGCCCGGTCCATGACCACGCCTCATGGTGGATCACTGATAAGTGATCCAACATGAGGCTGTTACTGTTGGCCACACGCAATCCAACGTACGAAGAACAGCCCGGCTGGTCAGGCAGTGACCAGCCAGGCTGTTCTTCTGTTCGGTTCAGTGCAGATAAGAATCTATTAATAATCCCCCTTATGTATGATGGGAGGCTGTTGAACAGCCTTGGGCCCCTGACACATATTGTGTCTTCTATCAGCGTATTCACGGCGCCGCTGCTTTTCATTTGGGGTATGTTGCACCATCTGCCGAGGCCTTTGCTTTCATAGGAAGTAATTTCTGTCTGCAGATCTGGGACCAGTCCCTTTAGGATTTTCCAGGTGTAAATTATGATGTAGCTTTCTCGTTTGCGCTCCAGGGAGTACAGGTCAAGGGACTTCAAACCTTTCCAGCAATTGAGGAGCTTTACTAAACTTTGTGTTCTCTTTGACAGAGAACAAAGAGTAATAGTAAACAGAGTTAATTAAGAGGCTGTCATAGTGAAAAGCTCTGTTCCATAAGGTACAGTACTGGCCCCCATCCTTTTCCTCATCCTCATATCCGACACAGACGGAGATGTAAACCATATTCCAATCACTTGTGTTCTTCTGTTTAGTGTTGTTCAGTGTTGACGGTCCCGTTCAGGGCAGGAGAGATATCAGAACTGGAACAGATACAGAGATCATTTACGACCAGCATAAGAGCCCCCCCCCCAAAAAAAAAAAGCATTTAAACTACTGGGAACACCTCCAAGTCCTACATAAGAGAGGAGAGATACCTAGATACATGATAATATATACGTGGAAAATATTTGAGGGCTTCGTCCCAAATTTGCACACTACCATAACAACATACCGGAGTGAGAGATATGGGAGGAGGAGTAGGTCTGTCTCCCTTCAGGTACCTCATTACTGCTACCACCTGAGGTCTCCTGGCCCGCTACCCAACAACGCCCTACTCACATTCCCCACTTGTCTAGTGCCCCTGTCCCTGTTGCTCTTGCTGTTGCCTCTGTCCCTGTTGCTGCTTTTACTTTCCTGCTGCGTCTGCCTCAGCTTCCGTTACTTTTCTTCCTACTGTCTTCTGCTTGTGGTGTTGGTAGTACTAGTGGTGGTAATGCTGGAGTCTTCTACTGTTGTTGTTGCTGCTGCTGCTGCTGCTGGTCTGGTCGCTTCTCTGCCTCTACTCTCCCTGCTGAGTGATTGCTTTCTGCCACTACTGCTATTACTGGTCTGTCTGCTCCTCTTGTTGTTGCTACTCCTATTGCTGCTCTTTTTGTTGCTGCTCACCCTGTTGCAGCTGCTACTGTTGTTGTTCCTGCAGTTGTTGTTTATGTTGCTTCTACTGCCCCTGTTTCTGCTCCTGCTATTTTCAGCTTTCAAACTAATGCTGGTATTGTTAATGTTGTCACTGTTGCTGCTCTTGGTGATGATACTACTCTTGTTGCTGCCTTGACTACGTCGCCCCTGACGTTACTTGGGTTGTTGCTACTGTTGTTGATACTACTACTGCTGCTGCTGTCCTGGCAACGTTGCCCATTGACGCTGTTATCCGTGTTACTGATGGTGTTACTGTTGCGTCTACGTGATGCAGATGTAGAGTGGAGGTGGTGTAGTGAGCTGATGAAAGCACTGTATATACAAAGCGGTCAGAGTAGCTACTTTTTCTGAACTGCAAGAGCTAACTTCCATCCCCCCATTCTCAGAATATACACACTAAAAGTTTATATTAATCCCTATTTTAGGGACTAAAGTATTCTTGACTGGTTGTGAACAAGTAGACGTGGCATTAATGACCCACTGAGTAGTCGACAGGCTTTCAACCGAATGAACCAAGCAGGAACACTACCTCACAGACAGACATCTTACACAGTGTCGATTTTGAGACTTGCACTCTATGCTTATATCTGCTGATTCTGTCGTATTGTGGACATTACCGCTGCGAGTACTGACTGTGTTCAGAGTATCCAGTAAACAATGATGACTCCCGCCAACACAACTTACATTTATGTCGTTGTAGACTTAGTGTCGCCCCTCAACCCTGTGTGAATTTACTGTGTTCTGAGTTTTGGATATAGTTATGGAGCGGTTTGTAAGCCAGTAATTTGACTGCACCTGTCTTGTGTAAACAGTGTGCCTGAGTGAAGTACACTGTCTTAGGACTGACTTTGATTCAGCTCAGATGTTAATATTTAATTATGTTTGTTTTGTGGGAATAATTTAGTGAAGTCTGGCGTGGTCTGTGTCTACACACTGTATTATCTGCAAAAAGAAAGAAAAAAAGGACTGAATGAACTTTGTCTGTGTTACCTTGTTAGCGACAACACAGTATTTTGTGGACACTGTCTTTAACCAGAGGGCACTTGCACTCACCTGTGTTGTGTTGACTTGCAGTCGTGTGCATGGGAGTAGCATACTCTAGAGTTGTGTATTGTCATTTATATGCTCTAGCCTGTAACTATTTATTATGCAGACAGTAAATATAATCTTACAAGATGTTTTTGTTCATTTAAGACCCCTAGAGCGGTGACTAGCACTAAATTTTCGGTTTAAAAATCGTGAGAATATTTGCCAACAAGAAGCCTTGCTTTGGTAGCAGAGGCAAGCAAGTTTCACATGTCCTCCTTCGCCCTACCTCCCACCCTCTCTACTCATTCCCCTTCACTCCTTCCCACCACTAGACTCTTCCATCATCCCTTCTTGCTAATATCCCCTCCCCCCTTCACTCATCACCACCTTCATTTTTTCACCCTCCTTCCTAACATACATTAATTTGCGCACCACTGGAAAAACTCTTTCTTTTCTTTTTGCTGACGCCCTAATGACGTTTTATCTGTTCGAAAAACCACAACCGTATTAGCTACTGGGAATAGAGTCCTTGTGGTTTTTTTCTGAAAGCGTTGATGGTGGTAGTGCTAGCGTTAATGATGATGTCAGTGTTGATGGTGGTGGTGCTAGCGCTAACGATGGTGTCAGTGTTGATATTGGTGCTAGTTTTGATGGTGACAGTGGTGGTGCTAGTGTTGATATCAGGTGACAGTGATGGTGTTATTGTTGATATCAGTTGACAGTGATGGTGCTAGTGATCAGATGACAGTGATGGTGCTACTGATGATATCAAGTGACAGTGATGGTGCTAGTGATATCAAGTGACAGTGATGGTGCTAGTGATATCAAGTGACACTGATGGTGCTAGTGATGATATCAAGTGACAGTGGTGGTGCTAGCTTCAGCCGTTGGCGTTCTTCACCAACTCCAAGGTTGAGGGACTGATTACCTCATCTTTTGTATATAATTCAACATTCTTCACATTATGTCCTTGTACTGTATTGATAAAGCCATGGAATGGCGAAACGCTTACAAATAAATATACCCAGATGTTGCGCATGTGTCCAATTCCTTATCCTGTACGCTTCGTTTTCTTCTTCAGTAAATACGTAGTAGGATGTGGTGGTGGCAAGCAGTAACTAACCTCAGGCGCTGTTGTTGACGGTGTAGGGTCTAGCAACACAAGTTGGTAGGTTGGTACTAATATATTTATATCCTAGCGGAAGCCAGACTGTAGTAGCTGCTGCGAGTCTGGTGACTCTGGTTCCTTCTGCAGGATTTTAAGATGGTAGATGGACTGACCTGTATCAATCTGGCTCTTCCTCAGGTCTTGCATAATAGTCTGACTGGTATCAGTCTGGTGCTGCCTTAGGTCTCGTATCATAAATTGACTGGTATCAATCTGGCTCTTCCTCAGGTCTTGCATGATATATTAACTGGTATCACTCTGGCTCTTGTTTCAGGTCTTGCATGATAGATTAACTGGTATCAATCTTGTTCTTCCTACGAAATCCATCTGGACTTTTTGTACTGTCCTCACAGTGGAAAAAATAATTTTTCCATCTTCATTATCATCACTCTAACATTCATACATCGTTACCATACATCACGACCCTCGTTACTTTCGTCACCCTTAACACATCAGGATGAAACGATTGGTCTTGGGCCACAAAGGTGATGACCCGTCCCCCGGAATCAACAACAGGTAAACAGACCACTCCCCACCACAACCATGACCACCATGACTGGTGTTCTGCAGGGTACGAGCGTCGAGGTCCGCCGCTGTTTACATCCATTAAGTTCCACTAAGCAAACAGTCAAGAATTTCCGGAACGGGTCGTATAATGTTAGTGTGGCGGCAGTTATGGTGGTGATGGGTTGAGGAGCTACAGCCACAGTGGTACCTGTCGTCTTTCATCATCTCGTCGTTCCCTTCTTAGGATGTCTGTCGTTCCTTGCCTAGGCTCCCCTTCCTTGCCTATGAAGAAATTCACTGCTTAAGATGTCGCCACTGCCTAGACCTAGGATGTCATTCCATGAATAGGATACCGTTCACTGCCTAGGATGTCGTTCACTACCTAGGATGTCGTTCACTGTCTAGTATGTCGTTCACTGCCTAAGATGTCGTTCACTACTGTTCCTAATATCTGCAGTGGACCTGCCAGAAGGGACTGAATCTTGTGTCGCAGGAGACGATGGGAAACTACAGCGAAGAATACGAACAGGATTGTTAGGTAAGACACATATGCAACAGTCAGGTATCTTTATTTCGAAACGTTTCGCCTACACAGTAGGCTTCTTCAGTCGAGTACAGAAAAGTTGATAGAAGCAGAAGATACTTGAAGACGATGTAATCAGTCCATCACCCTTAAAGTTTTGAGGTGGTCAGTCCCTCAGTCTGGAGAAGAGCATTGTTCCGTTGTCTGAAACAATTGACTGGTATCAATCTGGCTCTTCCTCAGGTCTTGCATGATATATTAACTGGTATCACTCTGGCTCTTGTTTCAGGTCTTGCATGATAGATTAACTGGTATCAATCTTGTTCTTCCTACGAAATCCATCTGGACTTTTAGTACTGTCCTCACAGTGGAAAAATTCGTCACCCTTAACACATCAGGATGTTTCAGACAACGGAACAATGCTCTTCTCCAGACTGAGGGACTGACCACCTCAAAACTTTAAGGGTGATGGACTGATTACATCGTCTTCAAGTATCTTCTGCTTCTATCAACTTTTCTGTACTCGACTGAAGAAGCCTACTGTGTAGGCGAAACGTTTCGAAATAAAGATACCTGACTGTTGCATATGTGTCTTACCTAACAATCTGTCGGTATTTTATACCATTTTAATGTTCACGAACAGGATTATTACCGTGTATTTACCTTTGAAGGCTCTCGAGAGTTCTCCTAGTCTCGCAGCCTGGCCCTGGGCCAGGGCTTGCCTGATCAACAAGGCTATTATTACTGGTGGCCCGCATATCCATCACAGTCAGGTTGATCTGGCACTTGGCGGAGATACATGATCAACTTCCTCTTAAACACTTCTTGTTTGGCAGTGTTTCTAATATCTTGCGGTAGAGTGTTAAAGTCTGGGACCCCAGATGTTGATACAATGTTATTTTAGTAGTTGTTATTCATGCGTTAAACATGTGTGGGCCACTCAACACAAGGTGTGGAAGAGGCTAGATCCTCTGTCCACTAAGCACAGTTCAGCCTCTGACCAATCTGGCTGTTGGTGACTGCTAGTATTAATGTAAGATGGCAGAGGTGGTGGTGGTTGGAGTTTCAAGCTGAACAAGTGCAAGATCGTGCATATCAAAGGAGAGAGACGTGATATTTTTAGTGAAAAAATTGAAACTCTCTTAAAAATGTTGGAAAACCCGGCACAAAGACGCTCTGTGGTGAGCTTTATCAAGTCATGACTTAAGCTTTATCAAGTCATGACTTAAGCTTTATCAAGTCATGACTTAAGCTTTTTCAAGTCATGACTTAAGCTTCGTCATACTAACGATAGTCATGACTTAGCTTTATCGTCTGAGCTTACTCAGCACACTAAGCGTCATGACTTGAACTAGTCTGACTGATGCTTATGTCATGACGATAGCAGTGACGAAAAACTGTCGTCTGAGCTATGACTAAAAGCAAGTCATGACTGATAGGTTATAGACGACAAGCTTAAAGTCATGACTGTTAACATCAGCATTAACATGAATCATGACAAAACTTATAAGCGAGGAATCATGAGAACTTTTTGGTAGGAATGGATGAGACTGTTGATGTGTATCGTACGATGGAATGTGCCTGAGCATGTACCAACAGTTTAACGACAGGTTAAAGACAGAGTTAAGACAGGAGCAGAGTAAGAGGAAGAAACGAGGAGGAGGAGAGGAGAGAGGAGAGAGAGGAGAGGAGGGAGGGAGAGGGAGGAGAGGGGAGGAGGGAGAGGGAGAGGGAGAGGAGGGAGAGAGAGAGAGAGAGAGAGAGAGAGAGAGAGAGAGAGAGAGAGAGAGAGAGGGAGAGGGAGAGGGAGAGGGAGAGGGAGAGGGAGAGGGAGAGGGAGAGGGAGGGGGAGGGGGAGGGGGAGGGAGCGAGAGAGTGAAGACTGACACGTACAGAGGAGGATGCAACAAACACCTTGGCAGTGACACAAGACGACGTTGAACCCCCTTACAGTAACTAGGGGGGCCATTGAACTCCTTACAATAAATAAGGGAGCACTGAACTCCTTACAATAATAAGGGGGGCATTGAATCCCTTACTTACAATATCTAAGGGGGCACTGAACTCCTTACTTACAATATCTAAGGGGAGCATTGAACCCCTTACAATAACTACGGGGGCGTTACAATGAATTAAAATGAACTAAGTGCCGTTGAACCCCTTGACAGTAAAACAAAGTGACACTGAACCCCCATAACAACAAACTAAGAAGACGCTGAAACCCTTTCAAATGAACCCCCTACACTGAAAGTAGGGACACTGATGTAACACTGGTGAGTCCTGGACCCCTGACACTGAGGCATTCCACAGTAACACTGGTGAGTCCTGGACCTCTGACACTAACAAAACATCAGAATCAAGGTGACCCAGGCTTCCTTCAAGAAGAGACAGGGGGAGAAGGGGACGGAGGGAGGGAGGAAGTAGAAGGAGGATAAGAGAAGAGGAAGAGAGGGAGGATAAGAGAAGAGGAAGAGAGGGAGGATAAGAGAAGAGAAAGAGAGGGAGGATAAGAGAAGAGGAAGAAAGAGAGGATAAGAGAAGAGGGGACGGAGGAGGGAGACAGGAGAAGAGAAGGCATAAGGAGAGGAGAAGAAGTAGGAGACAGCGGGAGGAAAAGAAGGATGAGGACAGGAAGAAGAAAAAGGAAAAAAGACACTGACCCTGGAGTAATAATCCACGACAGGAAAATAAAAAATGATGGCATTAAAGAAGAAATGAAAGCAGAAAGAAAAAAAAATATGAAAATGACGATAGAAGGGAAGGAATGAAAGCAAAATGAAAATAATTAAGGCAGAGAGAAAGGTATTAAGACATGAAGGAAAAAGACGAAGATCTGGTGAAAAGAAATGAAGTCAAAGTTAAGAAATAAAATAATGAGGTTGGATCCTCGAGCACAGAAGTGTATACCGCAGTGTTACCTAGACACATTACCTCTTATTCTCATGTCTAGCCTTCTTCCCCATCCTCCTCCTCCCCCCCCTCTTCTTTATCTCCTATTCACCTCTTCATATCCTCGCCCTCCTCCTCCTCTTCCTCCTCTCTTCTTTATCTCCTCACCCTCTCCTTTTTCTCCTCCTCCAAGGTCAACACTCACCAATTTTTTTTTCGCTAGGAGGGTTTCCGCTGTTCGAATCAACACCCCACCCTCAACCCCACACCCTCAACCCTCACCCTCAACACCCCACCCTCCACCCACCTAGGTTCACCCATTACCGCCCCTGAAAAACCTGAGTAAGATTCACATTAAGGAGTCACACTCTGTCATAACACCGTGTGAAATTTTCAACTGATTACGTTTTGATGTGTGAGTGTGTCTGATTGTTGATTACTTCTGCCGAGTGCTGAGAAGGACACAGCTATGATTATAACTATTATTATTATTATTATTATTATTATAATTATTATTATCATCATTATTATTATTATTGCTGTGTCTGATTCAGGATTATTTCTGCCGAGTGCTGAGGACACAGCAGTTATTATTATTATTATTATTATTATTATTATTATTATTATTATTATTATTATTATTATCATCATTATCATGAAGGATGGATGCAGCATAGAAATATTAGGGAAATATTATTCCAATATCATTTTGTTCAATTTAATACTTACTATCGTATTAATGTGGAAGTACTAACACCGTAGGGGTTATATAAAGCTAGGGGAGACGGGAGGGGTAGGGGTAGTTTGATACGAGGAAGAGAGAGATAAGTTACATTTTCTTGGACCAAGAGCCCTTCAGTGTCAACGAACACTTCCCCTTCTGTGAAGGGCTAATGTTCCCTAAAATTTAATTTCTTAATATGAAAATATATTGATCTCCTGCGAATATAATAATAATAACAATACTACTACCACTACTACTACTACTAATAATAATAATAATAACAATACTACTACCACTACTACTACTAATAATAATAATAATAATAACACCAACAATAATAATACCAACAATAATAATATAAAGTTGGACATTAAGAGTCGATAAGAGGGTGGGTCAGGAGCTATGATTCGACCCTATGAAGCACTGGTGGCTAAAGCTCCCGCTTCACACACGGAGGGCCCGGGTTCGATTCCCCGGCGGGTGGAAACATTTCGACACGTTTCCTTACACCTGTTGTCCTGTTCACCTAGCAGCAAATAGGTACCTGGGTGTTAGTCGACTGGTGTGGGTCGCATCCTGGGGGACAAGATTAAGGACCCCAATGGAAATAAGTTAAGACAGTCCTCGATGACGCACCGACTTTCTTGGGTTATCCTGGGTGGCTAACCCTCCGGGGTTAAAAATCCGAACGAAATCTCTCTCTCTCTTACACACTATACCATCCCTTCGTTAAGAAACAACCAGGAGACGGAAGTGAGCTCTCTATATCCCCCCCCTCCCCATTCCTCACTTCTCCCTCTCTCTTTCCCTCTCCTCCCTCCCCCTTCCTCTTTCTCTGACGAATGGTAAGTGCCGCCCGAACGCTTCTTAGTTTCGTACGGTATAACGTAGCCATTTCCGAACACCCCCTTTCCCTGCTCCTCCTCCCCCATCCTTACCTATCCGTGCCGCACCCTATTCCTCTCTGGCCGCTCCCATCTTTGTCTCGCAATAAAGAAACATCGTTATTTCCTTCCGCCATCTTCCTTTTCCTCCGCCCCGTCTTTTTCCTAGAACTTCTCCTTTTTCTCTCCCTCCCCCCGTCTGTCTACTCCAATTTCGCCTCTATTTTTCCCTTTTAGTAACTCATTATCTTCGTTCCCCATTTTCTTGTTGCTCTTCTCCCCGCATATTCTCTCACCCATCAGTAAAATATATACCTGGGTGTTAGTCGACTGGTGTGGGTCGCATCCTGGGGACAAAACTGACCTAATTTTCCCGAAATGCTCTGCATAACAAGCGGCTTTCTATATAGTAGCATATCATTGACGTCAGTTACGCCTGTATACCTATATAAATTATTACTATTATTATTATTCTTACTGCATGACGTATGCTCTTCACATCACATCTTGTCGCGTTAAAACTAACGTTTGATGCTTGGATTGTCAAGCCAGGGCAAGACCTGCTGGCTCACATGACGTGACCAGAGGCTCAGTTGTGTGGCTCACATAACGTGACCAGAGACTCGACTGTGTGAGCCCGGCTCTCATGACATGACCAGAGACTCGGCTGTGTGAGCCTGGCTCACATGACATGACCAGAGGCTCAGTTGTGTGAGCCTGGCTCACATGACAGACTCGCTTCACCAGAAAGTTTCCCCATTTCTCCTAACGAAGAAAATACACTTCCGTTTTCCATATATATTCCCCCCTCTGACTGGTTCCCCTTTCCTCCCCTCTCTCCCTCTTACCTCTCCCGCTACCTTCCTCCCCCTGCTCCTAGGCCGGCAATACGGTACACAGAACAAAGGAGGGAGATACCTCCTGCTGGACTCAAGATCCAGCAACTAACAACTCACAAAAAAGCGAGAAGAGATACCATAAGACTCTCGAAGCCACCAGAGAGTTAAGCTAGTAGCGAAAAGTGAAGAGGCGGGGCCAGGAGCTGAAACTTGACCCCTGAAACCATATATATATGAGTATATGAAAAAATACCACCGTGAAAATAGGAAATAAAACGTGAGCGCTCTCATGTGCTTACACGATATGTGTGTGAGCACATGAAAGCGCTCAGGTTTTATTTCCTATTTTCACTGTGGTATTTTTTTCAGATTTGCAATCACAGGTTTTATCGTGATTTCTTTCAGATGAGGCTTGCTGCAGATGGGACCTGCCTAGCATGGGCCTACTGGCCCATGCTAGACAGGTCCATATTATATCCGCCCACACCCGCTTATGCACCTGCTCCAACCTGGCTTTAAAGTGTCACCTCTCTGTGTTAAACACAGATTTGTGTAGAAGCAGATAATACTGAGAATGTGTGTAAAGATGAAAATCTATTAAATATTACCAAATTGTGCAGATCAACCAGACTGTGAGGGATATGCAAGGCAGCGGACCAGCAACAGCATGGTTGACCAGACTACCAACAGACGAGCCTGGCCCATGGCCGGGCTTCGGGAGTAGAAAAACTCTCCTTACTCATCAAAGGTATATCAAAGGCATAAAGGTAATATTAAGCTTTGCAAAATTATAAAAGGGTGTTCCAAGGCGCCTCAGTTGTAGGCAGTACTTGTTTACAATAGGGGAGGGAGGGGGGGGGGAGATAGCGGAGAAGTTAGGAGCAAGTTTTTTTGTTCATCTAACAGTAAGTAGGTACCTGGGTGTTGTGGGAGGCGTCCTGGGCTGCCTGGTAGCATACTTATGATAAAGCAGAGCTTGGGAATGAGTACAGTTATGATAGCAACTCACAGCTAGCAAATTAACCAATGTAAACAGTGAAGATGCAATAATCTTGACACATACTTGGAATCTGCCTGAACGCCCCTGCGGCCCGGTCCCAGACCAGGCCTCCCGGTGGATGACCTAATCAATCAAGCTCATCAAGTCCATCCTAAGCACCACAGCCAGGCTAATCAGGCACTGACTTAAGCAGCTTGTCCAGTTCCTTCTTGAAGACAGCCAGGGATCTGTTGGTAGTCCTCCTTATGTATGAAGGGAGGATATTGAAGAGTCTTGGTCCCTTCACACTTCTTGAATTTTCCCTTAGTGTACTCATTCCACTTCTGCTTTTTATGGAGCGTATTTTGCACCTTCTGTTAAGCCTCTATCATGGGGAATGATCTGTGAGTGCAGATTAAGGACCAATCCTTCTGAAAATTTCAATGTGTGCCCAACATCTTTTATGTTCAGCAGGTCTCCAGTAGCACCAGCAACAGCAAGCACCAGACGAGCCTAGCCCATGACCGGGCTTCGAGAGTAGTAAGACTCTCGAAACTCATCAAAAGTATACCACACGAGGCCTAACTATTCCATTTAGAAATACAGTATATTAAAGAAAAATATTTTAACCATAAAATACAAAATATGAAGCAAACTAAACGAGCCAGCACATTATTATCTCTGAACTTAAGTTTTATTATAAACCCTACAATATTTGCTGCCATTCAATTAGTGCAAGGGGCCCAAGACTCTTCAAAACCCTGCCTTCATACATAAGAAGAATTACCAACAAACAACTAGATGTCTTGAAGAGTGAATTGTATTAGTTCTTCGGGCAAGTTAATTCTTGATCAGTCGGTCTGTGGCATATATGCTGGAGTGTGTGTGTAGCTAGAACCAGCAGCCTGGTTGATCAGGCTATCAACCAGGAGGGCTGTTTTGGGACCGGGCAGCGGGGGCGCTGACCCACGGAATCATCATCAGTTAACGGCATCACAACCGTGCAAGTAACTGCATGCATTATTTTAACAAACAAACCTTAGTCATTTCTCACACCACAGGTGATAAACGTCAGCACTGGCACGTTTCCACGTTTTTCGGCCATCTCGTTGCGAAACGTACCAAGGCGTTTCAAAACTTAACTTAAAGGAAGCATGAAGAAACCGACGTTATCCGCCACGTTAGGAAACTGACGCAATAAAATAGGGAGAGATATGCAGAGTCACTGTACCAGGTGAGAAGCGGACGCTAATTAATAACAGTCGTCTCAGGTACATTCTTACCTGACGGTACGAACCGTTTTGGTGCGAGTTCCGGGGGGTCACCGCCCCCACAACCCGCTCTCTCGCTAGGCCTCCTTGTTCACGGTCTACACAAAACTCCAAGCGCGAACATTGGTCGGGAGCCACGGCGAGTAAGACTACGAGGATTCTGGTCACGCCTGAGCAAGGCATGAGAGAGAATACTTGGGTACATTATACGTGATCTCTACAGTGTGCCCCAGGATGTATTTATATCACTCCTCTCGTTATAACTGTCACACTGACAAAGTAACTATGACACTCCCAAAGTAACTTTGACACTGTCGAGTAACTATGACACTGTCAGAGTAAAACACACACACAGACACATACACACACACACACACACACACACACACACACACACACACACACACACACACACACACACACACACACACACACACACACACGGCTACAGAACTTAAGGGCAGAACTGATGGCGGATCCAGGGGGTGCAGTTCAGCCCCCCCCCCCTCCACCGCTTATAATGAAAATCAATGATCGCAATTATATTTAACGCAATTTAAGGGGCGCCTTGTCTAGCAGCGGCGCCATCTGTAGGTGAGAGGCGACACCAGGGCCTGAGTGTGACGCAACAATGTTCACAGTCTCCGCTCCTGGAGGCGGGTTTGGCGAGACAGAGACGTGTGTACCCACAAGTACATATACAAGGTATACAAGCCTAGTTGACATCAATGACATACTACTATATAGAAAGCCCCTCGTTATGCAGAGCATTTCGGGCAAATTAGGTAGATTTTGCCTCCAGAATGCGACTCACACCAGTTCACTAACACCCAGGTACCTATTTTACCAACAGATGAACATGGACAGCAGGTGTCTTAATAAGGAAACATGTCCTAATGTTTCCACCCGTTACGGGGATCGAACCACGAACCTCAGTGTGTGAGCCGAGTGCGCTAGCATACGGATGTTTCGTCCACAAGGGACTGCATCAATCCACTCTTAGGTAATCTGATTAAGTCCCTAGTGGACGAAACGTCTTCACAATAAAATGCTATAACTTGCACCGTGTGTTTTAAGTTGCAAATACTGCTGGCATAATTTACTACAGTATTACCCTGAGATGTTGGCTACGATGCCATAACGGTAGCAACCATGTGTGCGGTATATACATCGAGAGGTGTGTATAAATGCATATATACACTATGAGGTGTCTATGTGCATATAAATACACCGTGAGGTATTTATCTGTGAGTATATATGTATATAAACTGTGAGGTGTGTGTTTCAGTGTTGCTGTGGTTCCTTGCCTACCTCGTCCGTTCAAGAATGACCTCGTGTTCAACCTTCCCTCAGAGGTCACTGTCCCACTAGCTTGAACATTTTAGACATGTGTGGCCCCTGAAGAGCACTCCCACGCCATTATGAACACCTTGATCATACTCCAGGCTGATTCCCACACACACACACACACACACACACACACACACACACGTCATGTGGGTTTTCGATACGTGGATGGGTAAAAATACTCACGTAGGCTGGTAGTACTTATAATATATATCGGGAAGTATGGAAAGCGCCAACAGCCGACCTGTCTCTCTCTGCTCCCTATCTTCGACTGACACATCTCCATTCAAAGCAGGTGAAATCGCAGATCTAGAGAGTGTACAGAGATCCTTTACTGCACGTATAAGTTCTGTCAAGCACCTTAACTACTGGGAACGCTTGGAAGCACTTGACTTGTACTCGTTGGAACGCAGGAGAGAGAGATATATCATAATCTACACTTGGAAAATCTTGGAAGGAATGGTCCCAAATCTGCACACAGAAATCACTCCCTACGAAAGTAAAAGACTGGGCAGGCGATGCAAAATGCCCCCAATAAAAAGTAGGGGCGCCATTGGTACACTAAGAGAAAACACCATAAGTGTCCGGGGCCCAAAACTGTTCAACAGCCTCCCATCAAGCATTAGGGGAATTGCCAATAAACCCCTGGCTGCCTTCAAGAGAGAGCTGGACAGATACCTAAAGTCAGTGCCGGATCAGCCGGGCTGTGGCTCGTACGTTGGACTGCGTGCGGCCAGCAGTAACAGCCTAGTTGATCAGGCCCTGATCCATCGGGAGGCCTGGTCATGGACCGGGCCGCGGGGGCGTTGATCCCCGGAATAACCTCCAGGTAACCAGGTAACCTCCAGGTGACCCATAGTGCCTACGGGTGAGGGTGTTTGAAATCCTGCTATGGTCAGCAGCAATATGAATAATCAGTCAGTGATTCACGCAGACGGTTGGTAGTGAGTCATCTACTGGTACACTGGTTACTGGTAACTGGTTACTAGGGACTGGTACTACTACTGAGACACACACACACACACACACACACACACACACGCACACATGCAGGTGAACACACACAAGAGAGGAAATCCCTTTGGTCAGTTCATCAGCAATAATAACATCTGCTACACCGACTTTCCCATCATTATCCTTCCTTCATCTTCCCTTCTGCCTCTATTCTGTATTCTCCTTCTCATGTTTTCCCTAAGCCTGCTTCACTTCTCCATCTTCCCTTTCATCAACCTTCTTTCTTTCTTTCTTTACTACTTCTATCTTCCATCCTTACTCTCCTTTTCTCCTCCAGCTTCTATTTCCTTTATGTTTCCCTGGTATTATTCATTTCTTCCTATCGTTATCAACTCTCACTCGCCCTCTTCCTTCCTGCAGCCCCGGTATTGTGACTTGTTGCAGCCACGGTATTGTGACTTGTTGCAGCCACGGTATTGTGACTTGTTGCAGCCAAGGTATTGTGACTTGTTGCAGCCACGGTACTGTGACTTGTTGCAGCCACGGTATTGTGACTTGTTGCAGCCACGGTATTGTGACTTGTTGCAGCCACGGTACTGTGACTTGTTGCAGCCAAGGTATTGTGACTTGTTGCAGCCACGGTACTGTGACTTGTTGCAGCCCCGGTATTGTGACTTGTTGCAGCCACGGTACTGTGACTTGTTGCAGCCAAGGTATTGTGACTTGTTGCAGCCACGGTACTGTGACTTGTTGCAGCCCCGGTATTGTGACTTGTTGCAGCCACGGTATTGTAACTTGTTGCAGCCACGGTACTGTGACTTGTTGCAGCCCCGGTATTGTGACTTGTTGCAGCCACGGTATTGTGACTTGTTGCAGCCACGGTATTGTGACTTGTTGCAGCCAAGGTATTGTGACTTGTTGCAGCCACGGTACTGTGACTTGTTGCAGCCACGGTATTGTGACTTGTTGCAGCCACGGTACTGTGACTTGTTGCAGCCACGGTATTGTGACTTGTTGCAGCCACGGTATTGTGACTTGTTGCAGCCACGGTACTGTGACTTGTTGCAGCCACGGTATTGTGACTTGTTGCAGCCCCGGTATTGTGACTTGTTGCAGCCAAGGTATTGTGACTTGTTGCAGCCCCGGTATTGTGACTTGTTGCAGCCACGGTATTGTGACTTGTTGCAGCCACGGTACTGTGACTTGTTGCAGCCCCGGTATTGTGACTTGTTGCAGCCAAGGTATTGTGACTTGTTGCAGCCCCGGTATTGTGACTTGTTGCAGCCCCGGTATTGTGACTTGTTGCAGCCACGGTATTGTGACTTGTTGCAGCCCCGGTATTGTAACTTGTTGCAGCCAAGGTATTGTGACTTGTTGCAGCCCCGGTATTGTGACTTGTTGCAGCCACGGTATTGTAACTTGTTGCAGCCACGGTATTGTGACTTGTTGCAGCCACGGTATTGTAACTTGTTGCAGCCACGGTATTGTAACTTGTTGCAGCCCCGGTATTGTAACTTGTTGCAGCCACGGTATTGTAACTTGTTGCAGCCCCGGTATTGTGACTTGTTGCAGCCACGGTATTGTGACTTGTTGCAGCCACGGTATTGTAACTTGTTGCAGCCACGGTATTGTAACTTGTTGCAGCCCCGGTATTGTAACTTGTTGCAGCCAAGGTATTGTGACTTGTTGCAGCCCCGGTATTGTAACTTGTTGCAGCCACGGTATTGTAACTTGTTGCAGCCCCGGTATTGTGACTTGTTGCAGCCACGGTATTGTGACTTGTTGCAGCCACGGTATTGTAACTTGTTGCAGCCACGGTATTGTAACTTGTTGCAGCCCCGGTATTGTAACTTGTTGCAGCCAAGGTATTGTGACTTGTTGCAGCCCCGGTATTGTGACTTGTTGCAGCCACGGTATTGTAACTTGTTGCAGCCACGGTATTGTGACTTGTTGCAGCCCCGGTATTGTGACTTGTTGCAGCCAAGGTATTGTGACTTGTTGCAGCCACGGTATTGTAACTTGTTGCAGCCAAGGTATTGTAACTTGTTGCAGCCCCGGTATTGTAACTTGTTGCAGCCACGGTATTGTGACTTGTTGCAGCCACGGTATTGTGACTTGTTGCAGCCACGGTATTGTGACTTGTTGCAGCCACGGTATTGTAACTTGTTGCAGCCACGGTACTGTGACTTGTTGCAGCCCCGGTATTGTAACTTGTTGCAGCCACGGTATTGTGACTTGTTGCAGCCACGGTATTGTGATTTGTTGTAGCTACGGTACTGTGACTTGTTGCAACCACGGTGTTGTAACTTGTTGCAGCCACGGTATTGTGACCTGTTACAGCCACGGTATTGTAACTTGTTGCAGCCACGGTATTGTGACTTGTTGCAGCCACGGTATTGTGACTTGTTGCAGCCACGGTATTGTGACTTGTTGCAGCCACGGTATTGTAACTTGTTGCAGCCACGGTATTGTAACTTGTTGCAGTCACGGTATTGTAACTTGTTGCAGCCACGGTATTGTAACTTGTTGCAGTCACGGTATTGTAACTTGTTGCAGTCACGGTATTGTGACTTGTTGCAGTCACGGTATTGTAACACGGTATTGTAACTTGTTGCAGTCTTGTTGCAGTCACGGTCTTGTAACTTGTTGCAGCCACGGTATTGTAACTTGTTGCAGTCACGGTATTGTAACTTGTTGCAGCCACGGTATTGTAACTTGTTGCAGTCACGGTATTGTAACTTGTTGCAGTCACGGTATTGTAACTTGTTGCAGACACGGTATTGTAACTTGTTGCAGTCACGGTATTGTAACTTGTTGCAGCCGGTATTGTAACTTGTTGCAGTCACGGTATTGTAACTTGTTGCAGCCACGGTATTGTAACTTGTTGCAGCCACGGTATTGTAACTTGTTGCAGTCACGGTATTGTAACTTGTTGCAGTCACGGTATTGTAACTTGTTGCAGCCACGGTATTGTAACTTGTTGCAGCCACGGTATTGTAACTTGTTGCAGCCACGGTATTGTAACTTGTTGCAGTCACGGTATTGTAACTTGTTGCAGTCACGGTATTGTAACTTGTTGCAGCCACGGTATTGTAACTTGTTGCAGTCACGGTATTGTAACTTGTTGCAGCCACGGTATTGTGACTTGTTGCAGCCACGGTATTGTAACTTGTTGCAGTCACGGTATTGTAACTTGTTGCAGCCACGGTATTGTAACTTGTTGCAGTCACGGTATTGTAACTTGTTGCAGTCACGGTATTGTAACTTGTTGCAGCCACGGTATTGTAACTTGTTGCAGTCACGGTATTGTAACTTGTTGTATTGTAACTTGTTGCAGTCACGGTATTGTAACTTGTTGCAGTCACGGTATTGTAACTTGTTGCAGTCACGGTATTGTAACTTGTTACCACGGTATGTAACTTGTTGCAGCCACGGTATTGTAACTTGTTGCAGTCACATTGTAACTTGTTGCAGTCGTAACTTGTATTGTAACTTGTTGCAGTCACGGTATTGTAACTTGTTGCAGTCACGGTATTGTAACTTGTTGCAGCCACGGTATTGTAACTTGTTGCAGTCACGGTATTGTAACTTGTTGCAGTCACGGTATTGTAACTTGTTGCAGTCACGGTATTGTAACTTGTTGCAGCCACGGTATTGTAACTTGTTGCAGCCACGGTATTGTAACTTGTTGCAGCCACGGTATTGTAACTTGTTGCAGTCACGGTATTGTAACTTGTTGCAGTCACGGTATTGTGACTTGTTGCAGTCACGGTATTGTAACTTGTTGCAGCCACGGTATTGTAACTTGTTGCAGCCACGGTATTGTAACTTGTTGCAGCCACGGTATTGTAACTTGTTGCAGTCACGGTATTGTAACTTGTTGCAGTCACGGTATTGTAACTTGTTGCAGCCACGGTATTGTAACTTGTTGCAGCCACGGTATTGTAACTTGTTGCAGCCACGGTATTGTAACTTGTTGCAGCCACGGTATTGTAACTTGTTGCAGTCACGGTATTGTAACTTGTTGCAGTCACGGTATTGTAACTTGTTGCAGCCACGGTATTGTAACTTGTTGCAGCCACGGTATTGTAACTTGTTGCAGCCACGGTATTGTAACTTGTTGCAGCCACGGTATTGTAACTTGTTGCAGTCACGGTATTGTAACTTGTTGCAGTCACGGTATTGTAACTTGTTGCAGCCACGGTATTGTAACTTGTTGCAGCCAAGGTATTGTGACTTGTTGCAGCCACGGTATTGTAACTTGTTGCAGCCACGGTATTGTAACTTGTTGCAGTCACGGTATTGTAACTTGTTGCAGTCACGGTATTGTAACTTGTTGCAGCCACGGTATTGTAACTTGTTGCAGCCACGGTATTGTAACTTGTTGCAGCCACGGTATTGTAACTTGTTGCAGCCACGGTATTGTAACTTGTTGCAGTCACGGTATTGTAACTTGTTGCAGCCACGGTATTGTAACTTGTTGCAGCCACGGTATTGTAACTTGTTGCAGCCACGGTATTGTAACTTGTTGCAGCCACGGTATTGTAACTTGTTGCAGCCACGGTATTGTAACTTGTTGCAGTCACGGTATTGTAACTTGTTGCAGTCACGGTATTGTAACTTGTTGCAGCCACGGTATTGTAACTTGTTGCAGCCACGGTATTGTGACTTGTTGCAGCCCCGGTATTTTAACTTGTTGCAGCCACGGTATTGTAACTTGTTGCAGCCCCGGTATTGTAACTTGTTGCAGCCACGGTATTGTAACTTGTTGCAGCCACAGTATTGTGACTTGTTGCAGCCACGGTACTGTGACTTGTTGCAGCCACAGTATTGTGACTTGTTGCAGCCCCGGTATTGTAACTTGTTGCAGTCACGGTATTGTAACTTGTTGCAGCCACGGTATTGTAACTTGTTGCAGCCACGGTATTGTAACTTGTTGCAGCCACGGTATTGTAACTTGTTGCAGTCACGGTATTGTAACTTGTTGCAGCCACGGTATTGTAACTTGTTGCAGCCACGGTATTGTAACTTGTTGCAGCCACGGTATTGTAACTTGTTGCAGCCACGGTATTGTAACTTGTTGCAGTCACGGTATTGTAACTTGTTGCAGCCACGGTATTGTAACTTGTTGCAGCCACGGTATTGTAACTTGTTGCAGCCACGGTATTGTAACTTGTTGCAGCCACGGTATTGTAACTTGTTGCAGCCACGGTATTGTAACTTGTTGCAGTCACGGTATTGTAACTTGTTGCAGTCACGGTATTGTAACTTGTTGCAGCCACGGTATTGTAACTTGTTGCAGCCACGGTATTGTAACTTGTTGCAGCCACGGTATTGTAACTTGTTGCAGCCACGGTATTGTAACTTGTTGCAGCCACGGTATTGTAACTTGTTGCAGCCACGGTATTGTAACTTGTTGCAGCCACGGTATTGTAACTTGTTGCAGCCACGGTATTGTAACTTGTTGCAGCCACGGTATTGTGACTTGTTGCAGCCACGGTATTGTAACTTGTTGCAGTCACGGTATTGTAACTTGTTGCAGCCACGGTATTGTAACTTGTTGCAGCCACGGTATTGTAACTTGTTGCAGCCACGGTATTGTAACTTGTTGCAGTCACGGTATTGTAACTTGTTGCAGCCACGGTATTGTAACTTGTTGCAGCCACGGTATTGTAACTTGTTGCAGCCACGGTATTGTAACTTGTTGCAGTCACGGTATTGTAACTTGTTGCAGCCACGGTATTGTAACTTGTTGCAGCCACGGTATTGTAACTTGTTGCAGCCACGGTATTGTAACTTGTTGCAGCCACGGTATTGTAACTTGTTGCAGCCACGGTATTGTAACTTGTTGCAGCCACGGTATTGTAACTTGTTGCAGCCACGGTATTGTAACTTGTTGCAGCCACGGTATTGTAACTTGTTGCAGCCACGGTATTGTGACTTGTTGCAGTCACGGTATTGTAACTTGTTGCAGTCACGGTATTGTGACTTGTTGCAGCCACGGTATTGTAACTTGTTGCAGCCACGGTATTGTAACTTGTTGCAGCCACGGTATTGTAACTTGTTGCAGCCACGGTATTGTGACTTGTTGCAGTCACGGTATTGTAACTTGTTGCAGTCACGGTATTGTGACTTGTTGCAGCCACGGTATTGTAACTTGTTGCAGCCACGGTATTGTAACTTGTTGCAGCCACGGTATTGTTACTTGTTGCAGCCACGGTATTGTTACTTGTTGCAGCCACGGTATTGTAACTTGTTGCAGCCACGGTATTGTAACTTGTTGCAGACACGGTATTGTGACTTGTTGCAGCCACGGTATTGTAACTTGTTGCAGCCACGGTATTGTAACTTGTTGCAGCCACGGTATTGTAACTTGTTGCAGCCACGGTATTGTAACTTGTTGCAGCCACGGTATTGTAACTTGTTGCAGCCACGGTATTGTAACTTGTTGCAGCCACGGTATTGTAACTTGTTGCAGCCACGGTATTGTAACTTGTTGCAGCCACGGTATTGTAACTTGTTGCAGCCACGGTATTGTGACTTGTTGCAGTCACGGTATTGTAACTTGTTGCAGTCACGGTATTGTGACTTGTTGCAGTCACGGTATTGTAACTTGTTGCAGTCACGGTATTGTAACTTGTTGCAGCCACGGTATTGTGACTTTTATTCTCGATGAAGGAAATAAATTTTCGGTGGCTTTCTCTTTCTTTTTTTTTAGAGTATAAATTTTACACTTGTAAATAACAGCCAGCTCTCTCTCTCTCTCTCTCTCTCTCTCTCTCTCTCTCTCTCTCTCTCTCTCTCTCTCTCTCTCTCATCCCTGCGTCCACCTGCTCGTCTGCTGGGCTCCAGTTGCACACAATTTAGCAATTTTCTACAACAAACCAGTAATTTGTAAATCAAGAACAAACCACATTGTCTGTACCCTGGGAACTGACCCATCCCTCCTCCTCCTCCTCTTCCTTCCCTTTACTCCTCTTCCTTATCCGTAGTCTTCTCTTGGCATTTAACTTCCTCCTAATCCTCTTATTTCTTCCTCCTCCTATTTTTTGTTCTACGTACTCTTCCTCTTCTTGATATTGTTCTCCTCATTATTCTTGTTAATTTTTCCTCAATGTCATCTTATTCTTCCTATAGATGCTTCCCATATTCTTCGTGCTTTTTCTCTTCCTTCTCAATCTATTTACTCTTTTTTTTCTGGCCATTTCTCCTCGTCCTCCTTCGCCTTATCCTCTATTCTACTTCCCTCTCGTTATCACACAGTCTTCTCTTCCTACTTCCAGGTTCTTCTCCTTCCTTTTATCTCATCCTATCTTCAAGAGTTTCCTGACAATCTTTCCACGTCTGAATGTGAGTTACAAGCATCAACAGCCAGACTGATCACACTGTCAATCTGGTGTGATACAGAGGCGGGGGGGGGGCGATTATCCTTAGTTTAAAACACACCTGCTTTCCTTCCTCTTTGTATTCCTCTTTATCTAGCTCATTCCATTCTCCTCTTTGTTGTCCTCCTCCTCCAAGCTTTACTCTTTTATTCTCACTTATTCCCTCAAAAAATTTATCTTCAAAAAGTTTCCCTATTTTTCACGTCTCTTGTCATTACTCTCTCTATTCAATTACCACTTTCATTCAATTTTTGTTCAATCCCTCATTCACTAATTTCTATTCACTCCCTTATTCAGTTCGTATTCAATCCCCCCCCCTCATTCAGTTACTGGGCAATTTTTACTTCATTCAATTATCGTTCAATCCCTCCTTTTATTCATTTCTGAATTCAATCAGTTCTTGCGCAATCCTCGCCTTTAATCAACTGCCTTTCCACCACCTTCAATCACTTGCTCCCAGAGTTCCACGTAGCCGCAATAACCCAAGTATAACACAAACAACCACGCACCAAACAATGACTAGTCTCCACCCTTAAAAGCGAAAATAATGGCGCGAATAGAATAGCGTCAAGTCAAACTCCGCAGAACAGGAAGGAATAAACATGATTTATACGTGACAGACCCAGGAAAGGCGAGGAAATGGAGCTTTCGTATGTCGCTAAGAAATCAGATTTCATTATAACATTAAGGAGGGGAAAAAACGATTCCTTGCAGATTGTTAGGGAAGATGTGTTTTTAAACACTACGAAGGAAGCGTGTAGCGGTGTATGCAAATTAGCAGGAAGGAATATGTTGGAGACAAGAGGTTAGTGTGTGTGCTGGAGACTGAGGGTAATGTGTGTGTTGGAGACTGAGGTTAGTGTGTGTTGGAGACTGAGGTTAGTGTGTTGGAGATTGAGGTTAGTGTGTGTGCTGGAGACTGAGGGTAATGTGTGTGTTGGAGACTGAGGTCAGTGTGTGTTGGAGACTGAGGTTAGTGCGTGTTGGAGACTAAGCTTAGTGCGTGTTGGAGACTGAGGTTAATGTGTATGTTGAAAACTGAGGTTATTGTGTGTTGGAGACTGAGGTTAGTGTGTTGGAGACTGAGGTTAGTGTGTGTTGGAGACTGAGGCTAATGTGTATGTTGAAAACTGAGGTTATTGTGTGTTGGAGACTGAGGTTAGTGTGTTGAAGACTGAGGTTAGTGTGTTGGAGACTGAAGTTAGTGTGTTGAAGACTGAGGTTTGTGTGTGTTGAAGACTGAGGTTAGTGTGTGTTGAAGACTGAGGTTAGTGTGTGTGTTGGAGACTGAGGTTTGTATGTGTTGGCGACTGAAGTTAATGTGTGTTGGAGACAGGTTAGTGTACACATAACTGTGTAAGACACTTGCGCAACACCTGGGTATCTTTATTCTGAAGACGGTTGGCCAATCAATGACTATCAATTCAACAAAGGTTATTTGAAGGTATATCAAACTAGAGACGGTTTTAGTCGAGGTAATCAGTCCCTTAACCACGAAGGTGCTCACCACATGTCATCTATTCATCAACTTGTCACTACTGTATAGTATTAATGCTAGATATTAATCTGTAAATCTTAACTTAGCCTTTTATTTACGTTAACAGTAATCTCGTGTTACGAAAAAAAATTCAAGGCGGTGCCTTGATGCAGGTAAAGGACTCTTCAACCAAGGAATTAGAGCCACATTCCTAAGATCAAACCAGATTACCTCCCTTTCCACAGGCGCCTGCATCACCTAATCCTAATAATATGCTACAAAAATACCCCTAAATTCATTAATCAGCATGATTTGCCAACCACGGGACATTAGGCTGACTGTAATCACGTTTATCTTATGTTCTCATGCTATTAAAAGCGAGTAAATCCCCCAGGAAGGGCAAGAAACAGGCCCACAGTGATGACTCGCCACCCAACGCACCCTATAACCCGGTAATCCCTGCCAAACTTACACATAAAATCTCGCTGATTGGTGATGGTGCCGCCCCTCCGTTAAACCCCACGACGTGACTTGGTTCATCAGAGTGAGATATGAATTTATAATGGTTCGCCAGGCGTAGGATTGCCTCCACTGGGCCATTATCCCGGAGCAGGGTGGGGGATTTTGAGGTGGGGCAGAGATGCGAGGGGGCAGACGCTGGACGAGGCTGGGCTGTGCTAAGGTGAGGTGGGATTGGATAGTCCCGGGTGAGACGGGTTTCCCCAGGCACAAAGAGAATCTTGTCGGTACAGTGATCGTTGTGAGGAATTAGGTACGTGAGCAATGAAGGTGATCGCTTAGTCCTCATAATTGGGTACGTGAATGATGGTGATCACTGAGTCTTCATAATTAGGTACGTAAATGATGAAGGTGATCGCTTAGTCCTCATAATTAGGTACGTAAATGATGAAGGTGATCACTGAGTCTTCATAATTAGGTACGTAAATGATGAAGGTGATCACTGAGTCTTCATAATTAGGTACGTAAATGATGAAGGTGATCACTGAGTCTTCATAATTAGGTACGTAAATGATGAAGGTGATCACTGGGTCCTCAAAATTTATATTCAACACTTTATCATTAACTCTTTAGTTTCTCCTTCCCCTCTTCGTCGTCCTCCTCCTCTTCTTCTTCCTCTCTCTGTCTCTGCTGTACTATACTTGCCTCAACTGTCTAGACTAGGTGACACAGATAGCCTAGGTGTGCACTCTAAACTCTGCTCTGTGCCTTTCCCATATATTCACACCCCTCAGGGAAGGTTCCTTGAAGTTGGTGAGGGGCTCTTGATTTAGGGAATTGGATCTGTGCTCCAGTTCCCCAATTAAGCCTGAATGCCTTCCACATCCCCCCCCCCCAGGCGCTGTATAATCCTACGGGTTTAGCGCTTCCCCTTGATTATAATAATAAAATCCCATATATTCACAGTCTACCTCCTTCCCTCCATCTCTCTCTGTCTCTCTCACACACACACACACACACACACACACACACACACACACACACACACACACACACACACACACACGCACGCACACACACACACACACACACACACACACACACACACACACATTCCCTCACTCTCACTAAACCATTCACTCACACTAAACATTACGCTTCACTTCATATAAACCAAGCCAAACACAGGTGTGATAAACATCTGCCGTAACCAAGAAGTGTTTAAAAGAAAACAGATAAACACTTTTATGTTTATGGACTCGGCAACTCGCAGGGTAAAAAACATAACAGTGTTTACGAGGTTACTTATTATTCTTAGTTCTGGATCACTACTACACATTCTTGGGATAGACACAACCTTCTATTTTGGAAGTATATTTGATGACCATTAGGGTCATCTATCTTCTAAATAAATTAGAGGATTCATATACAGCTTGTTTTTGTTTTTTAAATCTCGTTTTGTGGTAGTGATTCCAGACCCAAGAATGAACAGACTAATTAATACTTTTTCGTTTACTTTATCTCTGCTAGAAAATGTGGAGCAATGCAGAGTCTGTAGGAACAGAACATACAAATATACACCCATCCCAGTCCACAGCAGAGAAAAAAAATCTCTCCACACACACTCGTTCCCTACCATTCCTACCTTCTTGCCGTTCTTCTGGTATCCCTGCCTCTACTTCTCTCTCTACCTTTCCTTCTTGTGCTCTCCCTACTTCAATGCTTCCCTCCCTTTCTATACAAGTCCCCAAGATGAAGTTTTTTACTATATGATCATCTGGGATCCCTGATGTTTGCTTTTCAAAAGCTCTCCCAACACGGCATAAACTAACCATTCAATCCCGCTAGTCTTCCCTCCCTCGGTCTCTATAACTCTTCTTCCTCTTCCTCCCGATCCCCTATTCTTCCCGACCCTTTATTCATCCCACCACCATCTATCATCTCTCATTCCTGATACCGATGACCAAAGTCGCTTTACCTAAAACTCCCAGCACAAGATTGCAAGTTTTATTACCTCGTACATAAAGCCATACGGTGCACATGATGGCAGGTTTTATTACCTCGTACATAAAGCCATACGGTGCACATGATGGCAGGTTTTATTACCTCGTACATAAAGCCATACAGTGTGATGGAAAATGACCGGCGAACACTGCTAGTTCTTGTTCCCACTGCGCTTGTAAAGAACAGGGTAACGGCACACTGCTGATGGAAATAGTTCTATAAAAAAAAAGGCCCCGGAGGGTATTACCCTTTCTCAGCTCCCCTTACTGTGATGGTGAGAGCGTGTCTCCTCCCCGTGGGTGAGACACGCCCACCCGTCTCACCCTTCCCAAGCCTGAGGTCAAACACGGGGTGTCGGGTCACGCAGGTCACCTACCACCACCATCATCCAGCAATCACTAATAACAACCTCTCACCACCATCATCCAGCACTCACTGATAACAGTCTATGAGTGTACATCCTGCGTCACTCAACCCTTGAGTGTACGTCCTGCGTCACTCAACCCTTGAGTGTACATCCTGCGTCACTCAACCCTTGAGTGTACATCCTGCGTCACTCAACCCTTAAGTGTACATCCTGCGTCACTCAATCCTTGAGTGTACATCCTGCGTCACAACCCTTGAGTGTACATCCTGCGTCACTCATCCCTTGAGTGTACATCCTGCGTCACTCAACCCCTGAGTGTACATCCTGCGTCATTCAACCCCTGATTGACGCAGAATAACCCAAGAAAGAACTCATGGTATGAGTTTACATCCTGGGTTAATAACCCAGGATAGGTAAGGTTTGTCAGGAAACAGATGTGTTTTCTGACGCGGGTCTTAGTCAAATGATGACTAGCCGTTGAGCTTCAGGTCACCTGACCGAGGCCTTCCGCTGGCTTACCGGTCCACCCCTTTAAAAATTATAGTAGTTTTTTAATAACACATGATGACCCCCAAAAAAATATCAGTGAGGCTGATATCCTTTGGTTCTCCTAAGCAGTGCGATCTACAACAGTTGACAAACACCCATGTACCTGATTTAGACACTAATGCAACATATGGTAATCTTTATTCAGGAAATTTTTCGCCACACAGTGGCTTCATCAGTCCAATACAAAGCAGAAAGGTGTAAGTAGAGGAGGAGTTTGAGGTTGTCAGTTCCTCAGCCTGGAGTCGATGTGTTCAGTCCATCATCACAACTGTCAGACAATGCAGCATCATGGGATCTTGTTATAAAGAATTCTTCAACACTTGTCCAACCTTTGGACGAAGACCTACTTCGACTAGTGGATGGTACCACTATGACCCCGCCTCCGCCTGCTTCGCCTCACCTGACTATAGTATATAAGCCACGTCTTCGGCCCTATGCTGTACATTCTACAAGATTGATGGACTGAACACGTCGAATCCAGGCTGAGGAACTGACAACCTCAAACTCCTCCTCTACTTACACCTTTCTGCTTTGTATTGGACTGATGAAGCCACTGTGTGGCGAAAAATTTCCTGAATAAAGATTCCCATATGTTGCATAAGTGCCTAAATCTTCAACTTGTGGGTTTTTCAAACCATTCATCACACCCATGTACCTATTTACTGTTCGGTGAACAGGGGTAACAGGTATAAGGAAACATGCTACACGTGTCGACCCACTTCTGGATGGAACTTGGATCCCTTGGGTTGTACTTTTTTTTTACCTGTGAGCTGTGTCGAAGTCGCTAGCAGTGAGCCACCCTAGAAGGTAATTAACAACCTTTGCCAGGGTCGTTCATGTCTTAGATACCTAGAGGTTAGGAGACTGCTGGGCGTCGAATCCTTGGGAACGACCAAAGAATTACCCTAATGAGAACAAACCATATATAATAATAATAATCTTTATCTGTACAAGTACATGGTATAGAGTCCTAGCTGACATCAATGGCATACTACTATATAGAAAGCCGCTTGTTATGCAGAGCATTTCGGGCAAATTAGGTCAATTTTGTTCCCAGGATGCGATCCACACCAGTCCACTAACACTCAGGTGAATATTTTACTGCTAGATGAACGGGGACAGCAGGTGTCTTAAGAAAACACGTACTAATGTTTCCACCCGTACCGGGGATCGAACCACGGACCTCAATGTGTGAACTGAGTGCGCTACCACCCGAGCTAGTTAATTCATCCTGGGCTGTGGTTAATATGTTGGTTAATGGGAGTTTAAAGGCTATCGACTGCACAAAGGTCATTTAGGCTGCACACATTTTCACCACCAATCATGGATCAGCGGTAGAGTCTTCAGCTCACAAACAATGAATCCAGATTCAATATCAGGGAAAGAGAACAGGCTGGACAGGCGTGCTGCCCCTGATTGATATAGCAGTAAGCAGGTACCCGGGTGTCAGCCAAGTGCTGTGGGTCTCATCCTATGGATGAGGACGAAAATTTAATCCACTTTCAATAACAGGAAGAGAGAAAAACGATGAAAATTAAAACTGGCGAGAAAGAATTTTCACGTCTCCGACAGAGAAGGTATACCTGGAGTATACCTGGAGTGGGTTTCGAGGATCAACGCCCCGGCGGCCCGGTCTGTGACCAGGCCTCCTGGTGGATCAGGGTCTGATCACTCGAATAAGGTGATAACAAGGAGATATATAAATGTACTCTTTTTAAATTATAGTTTTTCAGAAAAGAGTAAGAAGAAAAGAAGATGAAGGAGAAAACGGAAGGTGATTACTCACTGCAGGTGTGTCGGCGAGACCCTCTGGCAGGACACATAGTAAGGGTTCCCAGCGGAGGGCGCCATCACCCCGACAAGTCACACGCTCACCAACCACTGAAAATGGGAAGATGTTGGGTCTCTGCATTAAACATAATATCACAACACAATATATATATATATATATATATATATATATATATATATATATATATATATATATATATATATATATATATATATATATATTCATGGAGGTTAGTTTGGTTATATATTAATTATATTTATGAGAAGACATTTTGCATATTCTAATGAAAGACTCTTTGTTATGCAAAACATATTTCGGGCAAACTAGTTCTAAAACTTACTAGTACAATGGAGCTACTATCCCCTTCCTCGGAACAAACCTGCTTACATATTCCCTACGGCATAGCGCTTCTCCGTGAATATAATAGCAAAATAATAAGTAAAGTTTATTTCTTTGTAAAGGTTACAATGTGTAATTATAATTTCCAATGGAAATAAAGTAACATTGTTTGACTTTACTGAGATTTCCTCGGTAAAACAGATTAAATCCACATATTATGTGTGAAGCATGTATGTACCCTCTAAACTAATGGCCAAATTTAAACTACTGCTTGAAAAATCATTTATAGATTTCCTAACTCAAGCTTCTTTCGTGACAATGCAAAAATGACAGAAAATTCTCCTTCAGTTAAGACTGTTCCAGTTCAAATTTCCCATTATAGGAATTAAAACTTCCTGTCACATACACTGCCCCCAGTAAGTACTGTCACATACACTGCCCCAGTAAGTACTGTCACATACACTGCCCCAGTAAGTACTGTCACATACACTGCCCCAGTAAGTACTGTCACATACACTGCCCCAGTAAGTACTGTCACATACACTGCCCCAGTAAGTACTGTCACATACACTGCCCCAGTAAGTACTGTCACATACACTGCCCCCAGTAAGTACTGTCACATACACTGCCCCCAGTAAGTACTGTCACATACACTGTCACATACACTGCCCCCAGTAAGTACTGTCACATACACTGCCCCAGTAAGTACTGTCACATACACTGCCCCAGTAAGTACTGTCACATACACTGCCCCCAGTAAGTACTGTCACATACACTGCCCCCAGTAAGTACTGTCACATACACTGCCCCCAGTAAGTACTGTCACATACACTGCCCCAGTAAGTACTGTCACATACACTGCCCCCAGTAAGTACTGTCACATACACTGCCCCCAGTAAGTACTGTCACATACACTGCCCCCAGTAAGTACTGTCACATACACTGCCCCAGTAAGTACTGTCACATACACTGCCCCCAGTAAGTACTGTCACATACACTGCCCCAGTAAGTACTGTCACATACACTGCCCCCAGTAAGTACTGTCACATACACTGCCCCAGTAAGTACTGTCACATACACTGCCCCCAGTAAGTACTGTCACATACACTGCCCCCAGTAAGTACTGTCACATACACTGCCCCCAGTAAGTACTGTCACATACACTGCCCCCAGTAAGTACTGTCACATACACTGCCCCAGTAAGTACTGTCACATACACTGCCCCCAGTAAGTACTGTCACATACACTGCCCCCAGTAAGTACTGTCACATACACTGCCCCAGTAAGTACTGTCACATACACTGCCCCCAGTAAGTACTGTCACATACACTGCCCCCAGTAAGTACTGTCACATACACTGCCCCCAGTAAGTACTGTCACATACACTGCCCCAGTAAGTACTGTCACATACACTGCCCCCAGTAAGTACTGTCACATACACTGCCCCAGTAAGTACTGTCACATACACTGCCCCCAGTAAGTACTGTCACATACACTGCCCCCAGTAAGTACTGTCACATACACTGCCCCCAGTAAGTACTGTCACACACACTGCCCCCTGTCAGTAAGTACTGTCACATACACTGCCCCCAGTAAGTACTGTCACAAAGTACTGTCACATACACTGCCCCCAGTAAGTACTGTCACATACACTGCCCCCTGTCAGTAAGTACTGTCACATACACTGCTCCCAGTAACTACTCTCACATAAACTGCCCCCAGTAAGTACTGTCACATACACGGCCCCCAGTAAGTACTGTCACATACACTGCCCCCAGTAAGTACTGTCACATACACTGCCCCCTGTCACATACACTGTAAGTACTGTCACATACACTGCCCCCAGTAAGTACTGTCACATACACTGCCCCAGTAAGTACTGTCACATACACTGCCCCCAGTAAGTACTGTCACATACACTGCCCCCAGTAAGTACTGTCACATACACTGCCCCCAGTAAGTACTGTCACATACACTGCCCCCAGTAAGTATTGTCACATACACTGCCCCCAGTAAGTACTGTCACATACACTGCCCCAGTAAGTACTGTCACATACACTGCCCCAGTAAGTACTGTCACATACACTGCCCCCAGTAAGTACTGTCACATACACTGCCCCCAGTAAGTAAGTACTGTCACATACACTGCCCCCAGTAAGTACTGTCACATACACTGCCCCCTGTCACATACACTGTAAGTACTGTCACATACACTGCCCCCAGTAAGTACTGTCACATACACTGCCCCCAGTAAGTACTGTCACATACACTGCCCCCAGTAAGTACTGTCACATACACTGCCCCAGTAAGTACTGTCACATACACTGCCCCCAGTAAGTACTGTCACATACACTGCCCCCAGTAAGTACTGTCACATACACTGCCCCAGTAAGTACTGTCACATACACTGCCCCAGTAAGTACTGTCACATACACTGCCCCCAGTAAGTACTGTCACATACACTGCCCCAGTAAGTACTGTCACATACACTGCCCCCAGTAAGTACTGTCACATACACTGCCCCCAGTAAGTACTGTCACATACACTGCCCCCAGTAAGTACTGTCACATACACTGCCCCCAGTAAGTACTGTCACATACACTGCCCCCAGTAAGTACTGTCACATACACTGCCCCCAGTAAGTACTGTCACATACACTGCCCCCAGTAAGTACTGTCACATACACTGCCCCCAGTAAGTACTGTCACATACACTGCCCCCAGTAAGTACTGTCACATACACTGCCCCCAGTAAGTACTGTCACATACACTACCCCCAGTATATACTGTCACATACACTGCCCCCAGTAAGTACTGTCACATACACTGCCCCAGTAAGTAGTCACATACACTGCCCCCAGTAAGTACTGTCATATACACTGCCCCCAGTAAGTACTGTCACATACACTGCCCCCAGTAAGTACTGTCACATACACTGCCCCCAGTAAGTACTGTCACATACATTGCCCCAGTAGTAAGTACACATACACTGACCCCAGTAAGTACTGTCACATACACTGCCCCCAGTAAGTACTGTCACATACACTGCCCCCAGTAAGTACTGTCACATACACTGCCCCCCGTAAGTACTGTCACATACACTGCCCCAGTAAGTACTGTCACATGCCCCCAGTAAGTACTGTCACATACACTGCCCCCAGTAAGTACTGTCACATACACTGCCCCCAGTAAGTACTGTCACATACACTGCCCCCAGTAAGTACTGTCACATACACTGCCCCCAGTAAGTACTGTCACATACACTGCCCCCAGTAAGTACTGTCACATACACTGCCCCCAGTATATACTGTCACATACACTGCCCCCAGTAAGTACTGTCACATACACTGCCCCCAGTAAGTACTGTCACATACACTGCCCCCAGTAAGTACTGTCACATACACTGCCCCCAGTAAGTACTGTCACATACATTGCCCCAGTAAGTACTGTCACATACACTGCCCCCAGTATATACTGTCACATACACTGCCCCCAGTAAGTAGTCACATACATTGCCCCAGTAAGTACTGTCACATACACTGCCCCAGTAAGTATTATCACATACACTGCCCCCAGTAAGTACTGTCACATACATTGCCCCAGTAAGTACTGTCACATACACTGCCCCCAGTAAGTACTGTCACATACACTGCCCCCAGTAAGTACTGTCACATACACTGCCCCAGTAAGTACTGTCACATACACTGCCCCCAGTAAGTACTGTCACATACACTGCCCCCAGTAAGTACTGTCACATACAGTGCCCCCAGTAAGTACTGTCACATACACTGCCCCCAGTAAGTACTGTCACATTCACTGCCCCCAGTAAGTACTGTCACATACACTGCCCCCAGTAAGTACTGTCACATACACTGCCCCCAGTAAGTACTGTCACATACACTGCCCCCAGTAAGTACTGTCACATACACTGCCCCCAGTAAGTACTGTCACATACACTGCCCCCAGTAAGTACTGTCACATACACTGCCCCCAGTAAGTACTGTCACATACACTGCCCCCAGTAAGTACTGTCACATACACTGCCCCCAGTAAGTACTGTCACATACACTACCCCCAGTATATACTGTCACATACACTGCCCCCAGTAAGTACTGTCACATACACTGCCCCAGTAAGTAGTCACATACACTGCCCCCAGTAAGTACTGTCACATACACTGCCCCCAGTAAGTACTGTCACATACATTGCCCCAGTAAGTACTGTCACATACACTGCCCCCAGTATATACTGTCACATACACTGCCCCCAGTAAGTACTGTCACATACATTGCCCCAGTAAGTACTGTCACATACACTGCCCCAGTAAGTATTATCACATACACTGCCCCCAGTAAGTACTGTCACATACATTGCCCCAGTAAGTACTGTCACATACACTGCCCCCAGTAAGTACTGTCACATACACTGCCCCCAGTAAGTACTGTCACATACACTGCCCCAGTAAGTAGTCACATACACTGCCCCCAGTAAGTACTGTCACATACACTGCCCCCAGTAAGTACTGTCACATACAGTGCCCCCAGTAAGTACTGTCACATACACTGCCCCCAGTAAGTACTGTCACATTCACTGCCCCCAGTAAGTACTGTCACATACACTGCCCCCAGTAAGTACTGTCACATATACTGCCCCCATTAAGTATTGTCACATACACTGCCCCCAGTAAGTACTGTCACATACACTGCCCCCAGTAAGTACTGTCATATACTGCCCCCAGTAAGTACTGTCACATAAACTGCCCCCAGTAAGTACTGTCACATACACTGCCCCAGTAAGTAGTCACATACACTGCCCCAGTAAGTACTGTCACATACACTGCCCCCAGTAAGTACTGTCACATACACTGCCCCAGTAAGTACTGTCACATACACTGCCCCAGTAAGTACTGTCACATACACTGCCCCCAGTAAGTAGTCACATACACTGCCCCAGTAAGTACTGTCACATATACTGCCCCCAGTAAGTACTGTCACATACACTGCCCCAGTAAGTACTGTCACATACACTGCCCCAGTAAGTACTGTCACATACACTGCCCCAGTAAGTACTGTCACATACACTGCCCCAGTAAGTACTGTCACATACACTGCCCCCAGTAAGTACTGTCACATACACTGCCCCAGTAAGTACTGTCACATACACTGCCCCAGTAAGTAATGTCACATACACTGCCCCAGTAAGTACTGTCACATACACTGCCCCCAGTAAGTAC
Organism: Cherax quadricarinatus; assembly: GCF_038502225.1. Classification (NCBI taxonomy): domain Eukaryota; kingdom Metazoa; phylum Arthropoda; class Malacostraca; order Decapoda; family Parastacidae; genus Cherax; species Cherax quadricarinatus. The sequence continues at coordinate 24,979,074 of NC_091318.1, forward strand.
TGTCACATACACTGCCCCCAGTAAGTACTGTCATATACTGCCCCCAGTAAGTACTGTCACATAAACTGCCCCCAGTAAGTACTGTCACATACACTGCCCCCAGTAAGTATTGTCACATACACTGCCCCCAGTAAGTACTGTCACATACACTGCCCCAGTAAGTACTGTCACATACACTGCCCCAGTAAGTAGTCACATACACTGCCCCCAGTAAGTAGTCACATACACTGCCCCAGTAAGTACTGTCACATACACTGCCCCCAGTAAGTACTGTCACATACACTGCCCCCAGTAAGTACTGTCACATACACTGCCCCCAGTAAGTACTGTCACATACACTGCCCCAGTAAGTACTGTCACATACACTGCCCCAGTAAGTACTGTCACATACACTGCCCCCAGTAAGTACTGTCACATACACTGCCCCAGTAAGTACTGTCACATATACTGCCCCCAGTAAGTACTGTCACATACACTGCCCCAGTAAGTACTGTCACATACACTGCCCCAGTAAGTACTGTCACATACACTGCCCCAGTAAGTACTGTAGTAAGTACTGTCACATACACTGCCCCAGTAAGTACTGTCACATACACTGCCCCAGTAAGTAATGTCACATACACTGCCCCAGTAAGTAGTCACATACACTGCCCCAGTAAGTACTGTCACATACACTGCCCCCAGTAAGTAGTCACACACACTGCCCCCAGTAAGTACTGTCACACACACTGCCCCAGTAAGTACTGTCACATACACTGCCCCAGTAAGTACTGTCACACACACTGCCCCCAGTAAGTAGTCACACACACTGCCCCCAGTAAGTACTGTCACACACACTGCCCCCAGTAAGTGGCTCATGTGGTAGTCCCCTTCGGCTAACATCTGAAGCCCCTGTGTAGGTCTCACATGTTTCTTTACACCTGTTGCCCTTGTTCACCTACAAGTAAGCAGGTTCTTGGGTGTTAGTCGACTGCTGTAGGTCGCATCTTGAGGGAGAGGATAAAAAAACCTTAATACCAATAAACCACATTGGCTTTCTTGGGTTATCCTAGGTTACCTAGCAAAATCTCACGTGTATGCATACTGAGATAATTAAGTTTATTCAGGTACAAGTACACATAAATACAGTTATACTTAAATTGTCATACAAAGCAGCATATGTGTGTAGGTTACCTAGGATAACCCAAAAAAAAAGTCAAAGTGATTTATTTCCATTGGGGTCCTTGGGGGAAAAAAAAAAACACTGTGCTCACCAGGGCTCGAACCTGGGACCTTCTGTGTGTTAGACAGATGTGATAACCACTACACTATGAGCACTTGGAGTTAAGCGACGAGAGATGGTTAGTTGATTCATATGGTTTAAAGCCTAAAGACTACATGAGGGTCATTAAGTAATAATAATAATAACAATTATTTTATTTTAGCATGATACGTTTGTACAAAGGAGTATAACAACTGGGTGTACGTGCCAAGAGCCCCTTTATATGCAGAGCATTTCGGGCAAACTTAAGACTAACTTGCATGAAACATGATGTGCATGTAACATGCACATCACACATTCAAGAATACTTTAATTTATAAATCAGGGATTAAACTTTTAGCACATATAAATTGAGAAATAAAAATCGCTATATTATCATGACACAGAAATATATATTCCCCAAAATATATAAAAATTTAAGGAATTTGCAGGATATCCAAGACTAAGTCATCATAAAATGTCACTTAAATATCTACATACAATTTATATTTAATTTAAATACAAGTTATTTGTCAGTACTGAATCTGCTTCCGTATGAAGCAAACCGAAATAGAGGAATAAATTTCATTAATTTAATGAAGAAATAAATACAGAAGGTATTCGACGTAAATATTTCTTTATACAAAGTTATATTATTATTATTCTAATCATAATTAAGCGCTAAACCCATAAGGATCATGCAGTGCTGATAAATTGTTATAGTTATACCCATTTATATATATAGAAAACTAAACCAAAGCGCTGCGTAAAGAAAATGGAATAATTTAATGGGTAACACGTGTGTTTCATCTGATAAAAAATGTTTAGGTATATATAACAGCTTTGTAAATATTATTTACATTCTTGGGTGTGTATTATATTACTCATTTTTGTCAAATGTTTAACAATGGCAAGAAACATTACACATGATTTTTTGATAAACAATGTGCATCCTTTTATCAAACTAAATTTTGAGTGGGAACCTAATGGAAGGACCCAAATGGAAGTAAGTCACTCTGACCTTTTTCGGGTTACCCTAACTAATCTACACATACGTTGCTATGTATGATAGTTTATGTAACTGTATTTATGTGTACCTGTACCTGAATAAACTTTACCCGAAAGCATACTCCTTTTTCTGGAGATATTCTTATCAATCTGATAGAAGGAAATCATAAAAACCACAGTGGATAGAAAACAAAGGCACTCGAATAATAGTTTGCGCAGGTATCTGGAAGGAGCAATGACAACCACAAACACCACGATACAGAAAGTCAGGCAGCTAAAGAACTTCCATAAGCTTGACCAAACAACTGCTACATAACGTTAACACCATCGCTGGACGACACCACTGTGCTACACAGAACACTGCAGGTCTACCAGCTTACTCATGTTTCCAATTGTTCAATCTTTTTTTTTGTGTGTGAAATTATCCAAGATGTTAAGTTTACTATGTTGTTGGTCCACTTTTAACCCACGCTCACCTGACCGACCTCTTGCATTACACTGTTCGTCTTATCTTCTCTGTATTAGCAGTGAAGAAGCCGCTCATGGCGAAACATCTCCTCAGTGTCTTGATCAGTGTACACGAGTTTCTTACCTACACTTTGTCAGTATCAGTATACCATTTTCACCACACATATTTTATATCTCACGTCAGGACAAACAAGTGAAGTACCTGATTATTCGTCTACGTTGCTAGGAGCTTACTATGTGTCGAAATACAAAATAAAAGTAAGTAATATTTTCAAGGATTTACATTATCCAGAGAGATATATCTTGCAGGCTTATTTTACTGCCAGAAAATACTTTTATAGCTAAGAATTTAACAAAATTTGAGGTAAATAATAAATATGGTGGAAAAAAAAATGGCGACCATAATATTAAAACTCTACCTCTATGTTTCTGCGTTTCATGCAGTGGTGATTTTTTCGTTAATTGTTGTTTCGGGTTTCGCAATTCATTTGTGAACTCTAAACCTGGGCGTGGTAATGGTTAAATATAATTAACGTGGGCGTGGTAATATATAGATGATGGAGACGTGGTACCAGGTGGGCACAGGAGCGCAACTTGGTAGCAAGGGGCGCGGCAAACCTACGTAGCCATGACATTAAATGACTGTAATAACAGTAGAAAAACTAGAGGGTGTTGCAGGATGAACGTAGCAGCTAGCTAAGGGTGAGGGTGTGGGCGTGGGCGTCAAGCAGTGGGTAAGACGTATAAGAAATTCCCCTCCCCCCTCTTGCCATTATACAACACTGCTGGAACCATAGTAGAATACATACAAACAATCCATCCTGTATGAGTGAATATGACAGGGCAACACAGTTACCTTTTCTTCCCCAGTATGAAACTGTTACATTGTATAAAATCCAGTAAGCAACTGTGATAGTGTATAAAACCCAGTATGCAACTGATAGCACACTGCTGATCTACACAATGTTGTTTAGTAAAAGGTAAATGAGTACACAAGGCACAGGAGAATAACCAGCAAGCAATACTCGTGCTAAAAACAAGATGACCCTCATGAGGTAGGACACATGCCCAACTAATGAGACACTTTATGACGGCTACGTTTCGTCATAAAATGTCTCATTAGTTGTCTCTCTTATACCTCACGTATCGTCGGTAATTTTAATAACATTAAAAGCTGACCCTGGAAAGATGCAGCATACACCAGATGACAAATAGAGGAAGCAAACGTGGGCAGGAAGGTGGCTACCTCATTTCAAATTTGTCAAGTGCATGTAATGAGAATATACCGAGTGAAGAGACCGGACACGGAATACAATCTTTGAAGAGAGACGCTGCAGACAGGTTCTCTCCTGAATAACATCACACCAGATACAACACCAAGTGCAAGCTTTATAACGTCAACAGCATATGAAAATATACAAAACAGGGTTACTGATACCGACAAAGTGGTTTTACAAGTGATGAAACACTAGGACGTACACAGTGGAACCCCGGTGTTCGAATGTACCAGACCTTGAGCAAACAGGAGTCCGAACAATTTTGTCCATAAATAATTGACCCGGTTTGTAAACGTTTTTCTGGAGTTCGAAAGCGCTGACTTGTTTAAAATTCAGTTGTAAAAAACTTTACAGGAAAGCCATGTTTCAAAAATGCTTTGAAGTGACCTCTGACACTTACCTAACTCTTGGAGACTTTTGGAAGAGTCAGTTCAACATCCTCCAGTGTGTGAGGCTGATAATTAAAGCCTGGGAAATACTGTTTCGAACATCGAACTTTTCGCAGTTTAAGCACCACTTAGGAACCAATTAAGTTCAAACACCGGGGTTTCATGGTATATTAAAAAACGCTTCTGATCACTTCTAACATACTGTCACTCTCGTACATTGTATGTTAGAAGTGATCGAGGTCCGAGGGACGAAAAAATTTCTAACAAAAGTTAGTGTTTGCTCTTGTGTCTTCCTCAACCACAGATTGATGCTGGAACCCAGGGGAATGGATTACGAAGAGATACTTAAGAATCTTAACAGATACAAGAGAAGAGGAGAAGAAGACGGAGGTGAGACATACGACCATGACATGCAAAACACTCAAGAGAATTAGAAAGAGTGGATAGACACTGTATCAACATTCCTGGCCCTAAATTATTCAACATCTAACCAGAAGATAGAAACACTGCTGGAACAAGTGTAGAAGAATTCAAGAGGAAACTGGACAAGTATCTTCACACGGTGCCAGACCAACTAGGCTGTGGGGGATATGTGGGTCAGCGAGCGTCCAGCTAGCATCAGACGAGCCTGACTCATGGCCGGGCTCCGATAGTAGCAAGACTCTCAAAACTCATGAATATCAAGGTGTTAGAGATGTGAGGAGAGAGAGAGCGCCGGAGAACACAGATGAGACACAGAGACACTAGCAAATACTATCTTAGGATATGTGGAAAGCATGGAGAGTTGGCAGAAGCGAGTCCTATATGCAGTTTCATAAGTAGGAATGATCAAGCAAGGGAGGTCAGGAATCAACAAGGTAGGAGTGGAGAGCTAGGAATCGACCCCTATCAACACCACTTGGGAAGTACATGGTGGAAGAAAGCATTTTTCATACAGCAGACAGGAAGGAATGTGACAAGCAATGTCAGAAAAACAATCTTCCTTCACCCCGTCTACCAATCTTTAGTAACCCAACACTCTTCCCTTCCTCCATTCTCCCCATGCTATTCCACCCCAACACTCTCCCTTCATCCCCCTCCTCCTCGAACACATGCAGGAATGCACTTTGACGGGGAAAGTACATGTGCCTCAGATAACGTGCCTCAGGTAATGTACCTCTAAAAACGTACCTCAGGTAACGTACGTGCCCAATACAGTCACCTAGCGGGCAGCCAGGGGAAGGTGAGCCTCTTGCCCAAGTGAACTTGTGACCTCAATGGGGAACGGGGGCACGCCAAGGTGTACTTGCCCGCGGGCAAGAACTGCCCATCAACATGAGAAAGTGAGACTTGCTATTACGGTCCAGTTGCGTTATTCACGGAAAAAAATATTTTGGAGATATAAAGTTGTTTGTGTGACCAGAATTTAGTTACTTAATTCCACAACACTGTACATACAGTGAGAGGTGTGTCCCCCTCTCACTGTACATAGACTGAGAGGTATGCCCTACTCACTGTGCATACACTGAGATTGTACTTTATTCACTTATATATGTGCTAAAGTAGTCGTGATGTTTGTGCACATGTGAGCTGTGGTCTTAGTGACACGGTCCGGCTTGTCACTCTTAAGTTATACAAGACTAATTTCAATTTTGTAGATGAGTCATTTAGCAATTTATCTCCTGTTGTACTCACTCACACACTCATACACATACACACACACACAATATATATATATATATATATATATATATATATATATATATATATATATATATATATATATATATATATATATATATACATATATATATATATATATATATATATATATATATATATATATATATATATATATATATATATATATATATATATGTCGTGCCGAATAGGCAGAACTTGCGATCTTGGCTTAAATAGCAACGTTCATCTTGCCATATAGGACAAGTGAAAATTTGTGTATGCAATAATTTCGCCAAAATCATTCTGAACCTAACGAAAAAAATATATTTCACTATGATTATTGTAAACAAATCTAAAATATATTTAGTTAGGTTAGGCTAAAATAAATTGTTCTTGTTATAATAAGGTTAGGTAAGTTTTCTAAGATTCTTTTGGTGCAAAATTATAAATTTTTACTTCAACATTAATGAAAAAATTATATCTTTAAACGTATAAGAGAAAATTTCAGAAAGGACTTAATTTTAAATGAGTTCTTGCTAACTGACCAGTGTTACATATTCGGCACGACATTATATATATATATATATATATATATATATATATATATATATATATATATATATATATATATATATATATATATATATATATATATATATATATATATATATATATATATATATATATATATATATATATATATATATTATGCAACAATCGCGAACAAGCGATACAAGAAGCAAAACAACCACGGGGGCAGTTGAATGACAGCTCTAGGCCTTTCGTGTTGCAATCATACACATCATCAGGAGCTTACAGTGTTGCAGAAAGGAGGAAGAGGAGGTCCAAGCAAATACGAGCAAAGGGAGCGCCTTTGCAAAGGCGCTCCTGACTTGTAGGTCTTGTTGAAGACAACCACAGGGTTATTTATCCAAGGTGAATTATAAACTCACAATAATCACAGAAATGTTAGGTTAGGTAAGGTTTGTCCGGAATAAGGGGCAGCAGGTGTAATTTCTTTCCCGATGTGTCGACCCGCCAGGGAGTCAAACCCAGGTCCACGTGTGTGTGAGCCAAACGCTCCAAATACCTAGGGAATTCCGCTTCACACTGATGACTTGACCTAACCCGGCATTCCTGACTACATTTATGTGAAGTCATCCGGATAAAACGTGATTATTATCACTACTGAAGCCTTCAGAGGTTCAAGGCACCTTCGAAGGGGGTGCCTTGATGCTTGTGAGGGGCTCTTGATCAAGGAAGGTGGAGTTAAATTTCCCCTCATTGAATAAAACATGACCCCTCTATGACCCCTATGGTTTACCGCTTCCTCACTTTAATAGTAATAATTTTCGATAATAATTATAATCCTCTTCACCCATATAGCATATTAATTATCGCTATAATTCTGTCAACAGTTACTCAGATGGAACTTGGGAAGAATTTCAGTGACACGAAGCCTCAAATTTTCTTCAAACTTGCTAACATTTCAGTGTGTGTCCACAAGCTTTCTCAGAGTACTCACCTATATGTGATGGCAGGGACTGATTCACAGCTCCTGGCCCCACCTCTTCGCTAGTCGCTGGTGTGTGTGTGTGTGTGCACTCACCTAATTGTACTCACATAACTGTGGTTGCAGGGGTCGAGACTCAGCTCCTGGCCCCGCCTCTTCACCGAGTGCTACTAGGTCCTCTCTCTCTCCCTGCTCCATAAGCTTTATCATGCCTCATCTTAAAGCTATGTATGGTTCCTGCCTCCACTACCTCACTTGCTAGGCTTTTCCACTTCCTGACTACTCTGAGTGAAGAAGTACTTCCTAACATCCCTTTGACTCATCTGGGTCTTCAACTTCCAATTGTGACCCCTTGTTTCTGTGTCCCCTCTTTGGAACATCCTGTCTCTGTCCACCTTGTCTATTCCATGCAGTATTTTGTATGTCGTTGTCATGTCTTCCCTAACTCTCCTGTCCTCCAGTGTCGTCAGGCCGATTTCCCTTAACCTTTCTTCATAGGACATTCCCCTTAGCTCTGGAACTAACCTTGTCGCAAACCTTAGCACTTAATCTAATTTACTGACATGCTTGATCAAGTGTGGGTTCCAAACAGGTGCTGCATACTCCAGTATGGGCCTGACGTACGCGGTGTACAGTGTCTTGAGCGATTCCTTACTAAGGTATCGGAACGCTGTTCTTAGGTTTGCCAGGCGCCCATAAGCTGCAGCAGTTATCTGGTTGATGTGTGCTTCCGGAGACGTGCTCGGTGTTATACTCACGCCAAGATCTTTCTCCTTGAGCGAGGTTTGCAGTCTTTGGCCACCTAGTCTATACTCCGTCTGCGGTCTTCTGTGCCCTTCCCCGATCTTCATGACTTTGCATTTGGCGGGGTTAAATTCGAGAAGCCAGTTGCTGGACCAGGTGTCTAGTCTGTCCAGGTTTCTTTGAAGTCCTGCCTGATCCTCATCTGATTTAATTCTCCTCATTAACTTCACATCATCTGCGAACAGGGACACTTCTGAGTCTAACCCTTCCATCATGCCATTCACATACACCAAAAATAGCACTGATCCTAGGACCGACCCCTGTGGGGTCACAGGTGCCCACTGTAATACCTCATCACGCACCATGACTCGTTGCCTCCCTGTCAGGTATTCTCCGATCTATTGCAGTGCCCTTCCTGTTATACGCGCCTGATCCTCTAGCTTCTGCACTAATCTCTTGTGAGGAACTGTGTCAAAGGCCTTCTTGCAGTCCAAGAAGATGCAATCAACCCACCCCTCTCTCTCGTCTCTTACTTCTGTTACTTTATCATAAAACTCCAGAAGGTTTGTGACACAAGATTTGCCTTCCATAAATCCGTGCTGGTTGGCGTTTATACTCTTGGTCCGTTCCAAGTGTTCCACCACTCTCCTCCTGATAATCTTCTCCATGACTTTGCATACTATACACGTCAGTAACACTGGTCTGTAGTTTAGTGCCTCTTTTCTGTCTGCTTTTTTAAAAATGGGAACTACATTTGCCGTCTGTGTGTGTGTGTGTGTCGCTGAGTGAACCAGGCAAATACTCTTGAGCAAAAACAAGAAAGTTACATCAAATTTATCCCATATTTCATTATCACTCCTGTTAAAGTGGCAGGATTTCCCGTCTCTTAACACCAGAGAGAAAGAGAGAATTGTTTTTTTACTTTGCTCAAATGAGCTGGTTTACTGTTCACAGAGTATTTCAAGTGAGGTACTTGACATTGGCATCAACTCCGCTTCTTGCAACATTATCCTGATCTAACTGAAGAAAATCAAGATTATCTTAACAAAATATTACCAACTTAAATTTGCAACATGTATATACTTTCATTACATGTTAGCGGCATTAATTCTATATTCCTTAACTATCACAATCTAAGACACACTTTACACCTGGAGGGATATAAAAGAAAAAAAGAGAGAAGGGGTGGAAGAAAGAGGCCTCACACACACACTGTCCCACTCGACTTGTGACACACACCATGGCACCCAGGGTGACATATTAACACTTGAGAGTAGCTGGTGCCACAATGTCACCTTCAGCTGAGTCAAGCTGGTCCCAACTCTTCACAAAAAAAAAGGTCTACCAAGGGGCAAGGGGAGGGGGGGGGACACGAACCCAATTTTTTTTAAAAGAGCACAGCTATCACGCAAAAGTGGATTCACATTTTTTATGGAACTTGACGTAAGATTTTAATGAGTTAAGATTACGGTCCGGTGCTTGTTTTTACAACAATAAAAATAATATTATTATTATTTTAAATTATTATAACTTTCTCCAGCACCTGTTCTATCACATACTATCTTCTCTCATATAAACTACATTTATAAATCAATTTTCGTGGGTTATTCTGCGAGTTACTACGTGAGAGTGTTGCGAGGGCCAACACCCCCGCTGCCCAGGAATGTCAGTATAATTAATAAAATTTTCGAAGAATTTCAGCTATGTTTGACAAGTCGTTGAGCATCTCACCCGCATCATGAAGGGACGGGTGCAATGTCGGGTGTGACAGCGAGGTGATACCTCATCCTTATAGGCCTTCTACTGTTCTACTATTTTTAGTTTCTTGATAATGTGAGGAAACCATGAAAGAGCTTGGAATTTAATTATTATTTTTTACAGTGGTTGTATTCTCTTCTCTGAGGATGAGGGTCCTCAGTCCAGTTCTAGAGGTGGTACCTATATATATATATATATATATATATATATATATATATATATATATATATATATATATATATATATATATATATATATATATATATATATATATATATATATATATATTCCTAGGTTCTGAACACCAATGAAGACATTGGCTCAGGTCGTCAAAACACGTCTCGAGAATAAAAAAATAAAGAACAAAATATCCACCGTGCATAACGAGGCGTGTACATCCACTGACTACTTCTGACATATCACTCTGACAAGTGTGGCTAGACATCTTGTTTGTCGAGTCAGTGCTAGATCTTGACATATCACACAGACAAGTGTACATCAACATTATATTACGAAGATAAAAAGACAAGCTGGAGAAGTTAAGACAACGTCTGGTTCCATGTGGAGGTTGATCAAGTCATGGTTTGAAAAACCTCTACACAGAGTGAAACATTCTCTCAATAAAAGCTTGTTCTGCAACGTGTGTCTTTGTCTTCATATTTTTCAGCAATACATTTCATTCAGAGATCTTATTAGTTGAGTCACTGTTACAAGTGCCTTCCTCACGCCTCTCTCCCTCTCTCTCTAAGTCTGTCTGTCCGTCTCTCTCTGCTGTGGTTGGTCTCAAACCTGTATGCATACCTCTTGGTGGTTTCGGGGCAGGGGTCACCGCCCCCGTGACCCGGTCTCAGACAAGGCCTCCCATTTGCTTGCTTGATCGACCGGACTGCTGGTCCTAGACGCACGCAGTTCAATGTACGCACCACAGAGCGGCTGGCCAGAAGCTAACTTGAGGAACTTACCAAACTCACTCTTGAAGGCAGTCCGGGACACGTTGGTAACTCCTCTTATGCACGAAGGAAGGGAACTCAGGTCTTGATCTCCCTGGTTCTCTGTGTAATCTTGGCAACCCAACTTTTCACTGGGGTATTATACACCATCTTTCAAGCTTTCTTGGGAGAGAATTCTGTGTGCAGATTTAAAACCAGATAATTTTTGAACTGTCAGGAAAATTTCTTGCAACATATAATGCAAAAATCTATGCATATAAGGACTACTTTTCATGCACATTCCTGTGATAGGTTGCGAGGGTTCTTTTGCCACCGCACCCCGGCCTGAGGTCCGGGTTCCTTATTGATTTCCTGTTCATGAAGACTGTTGGGGTTAGCAACCAGCAGGCACACACAAGCTTACTGATCCAGCACTTCCAAGAGACACGAAATTATATGTATCATCTCACGAATGACATATTTTTGCTCCCTTCAGTGTTCTTCCTTTCTCCCTCAGTCTAGTTCCAATTTACCTTCCGCCCCTCTCTTCTTCCCTCCTCAATCCTACACTTCACCTTCCCCTCCTTCCTACTCCTCTTCCCATTCTCATCTCTACTTCTTTTCTTTTGGCTCCATCAATAATTTATTCAACCAAGCAATATAAATGATAGTTTTCCTACTACCTCCCCCTTCTATCACTAACCAACACAAACACCATTATCATCAACACCAACCACAATCAATACCACCAACCACAATCACTACCATCAACCACAATCACTACCACCAACCACAATCACTACCACCAACCACAATCACAACATCGCGGCATGGGGAGAGAAACCGTAATATGAGGCTGGGTGGGTACAACTAGAGTTAGAGAGAAAACACAGTGAGCAAGAGTGTAATTACCTGTCGCCCAGGGTAGACAGCTGGTCGTTATGACCTTAGTTAGTTGGTCATTACTGCTAGTCGCAAGAGACAACTTATCACCAGCTTTATTGCCTTTATTATCGTGAAAAGTGTCTTTATTAACCAGAATAAATCTTCCTACCTCTTTCCTCCCATAAACAAACCCATGAATTTCTTTTAATGTGTTCAGTGTTTAATAAATGGTGAAAACTGTGGGGATGGGGGGGGGGGCTTGATGCTGGTGATCAGCTCTTGATCCAAGGATCTACCATACACCAGGAGAGTAGTGGAGCACCTTGATAGTAGTAGTAGTATCATAGGCAATAACCAGCACGGGTTTGGAGATAAACCTGGTCTCACAAACCTGCTGGAGTTTTATGACAAAGTGACAGAAGTGAGGTAGAAGGGAGGGAGGGATAGGTAGACAGCATATTCAACTACAAGAAGGCATTTAATACAGTATATCAGAAGAGACTGGGGCTAAAAAGCTTGAGGAACTGGAAAGAATAACAAGAATGCATTACAGTGGATCAAACAGTAACTTATGGGAAGGACACAGAGAATAATTGTCAAGAAATGTCAGACTGGGAAAGCATAACAAGTGTAGTTCAGCAAGGATCTGTACTAGGACAAGTACTGTTTCTGGTATATGAATGACATACTACTGTATAAGAGATAGAGCTAGACGAATCCCTGTTTGCAGATAATGTAAAATTAACGAAAATAAGAATTGATAAGGGTAAGACAAGGTTACAAATGGACCTAGACAAACTGCGAGATTGGTCAGAAAATGGCTACTGGAATTCAACCTCAGCAAATGCAGTTATGAAAATTGCGAAATGGGCATGAAAACCGGAAACTAAGCATAGACCCGGAGGGCAGTGTCTGAAAACCTTATTCAATGAGAAAGAACAGTGGGTGAGCATAGTGCAGAACATATCGCCAGAGGCTCACATTAACCACATAATCATCACAGGGAATACTACGGACGAAGAAGTAGTGAAGGCAGGCTCCATACATAGTTTTAAAGAGATACGACAAAGCACATGAAGCTAAGAGGGAGGAAACTCAGCAAGTGGCAAGTTAAGAATTAGGACTAGGAACAGACCCGGGCCTCTGTAACCATACTTAAGCGTGTACCGGTAGGCAAGTACACACACACACACACACACACACACACACACACACACACACACACACACACACACACACACACACACACACACACACACAAATGTAGTCAAGTAGATGCGGCAAGAAATGAAGCAATACTGCATATGTCTTGAAGTGATAAAGATATATATATATATATATATATATATATATATATATATATATATATATATATATATATATATATCTTTGTAGGTAGTAGGTTGCTAGACGGCAACTGCCCAGGGAGGTACTACCGTCCTGCCAAGTGAGTGTAAAACTGAAGCCTGTAATTGTTTTACATGATGGTAGGATTGCTGGTGTCCATTTTTCTGTCTCATAAACATGCAGGATTTCAGGTATGTCTTGCTACTTCTACTTACACTTAGGCCACACTACACATACATGTACAAGCATATATATACACACCCCTCTGGGTTTTCTAATATTTTCTTACTAGTTCTTGTTCTTGTTGTTTATTTCCTTACCTCCATGGGGAAGTGGAACAGAATTCTTCCTCCGTAAGCCATGCGTGTTGTAGGAGGCAACTAAAATGCCGGGAGCAAGGGGCTAGTAACCACTTCTCCTGCATATATTACTAAATGTGAAAGGAGAAACTTTCGTTTTTCCTTTTGGGCCGCCCCGCCTCGGTGGGATATGGCCGGTGTGTTGAAAGAAAGAATATATATATATATATATATATATATATATATATATATATATATATATATATATATATATATATATATATATATATATATATATATATATTTGTGTGTGTGTGTGTGTGCGTGCGAATAAACTGAAGAATGGACAGGAACTCGAACCGTGGTCCTGGTATGTACCTGGAGTCTGCCTGGAGGGTATTCCGGGAATCAACGCCCCCGGCGGCCCGGTCCATGACCAGGCTTCCCGGTGGATCAGAGCCTGATCAACGAGGCTGTTACTGCTGGCCGCACGCAATCCAACGTACGAACCACAGCCCGGTTGATCCGGCGATATGTAAGTGTATATATACATACATATTCATTCTTATTCTTATCTACTTAAAGAAACACACATAAAAACATATGCATTTTCACTATCGTCTATTTGTAAGAAATACACATACATATAAACATATACATTCTCACTATGGTATCATCTACTTGCAGACACACAGATACAGACACAGACACAGATACACACACACAGATACAGACACACACACACACACACACACACACACACACACACACACACACACACACACACACACACACATTCTTGCTATCATTAACTTAAACCAGGCGTATGTGTGTCAAGCAGAAACAAGTGGCCAATAAACATCTTTCCCTCGGCATCATTCTCCATAATAAGTGCCACACCGGAGATGAAAACACCACCATCAGCAGCCTCTCTCTCTCCCTCACCCCCTCCATCTTACTAATCACCCTCTCGCTCATTCACGGTAATTTAACCACTCCATCCTCCCTCCTCCTTTCTCGCGAGAGGGAAACTGGGTCGGGTTCTCTCAAGAATGAAAGGTTTCATTTTCACTTAGAGTACTGATGATTTCCTTTGTTTTCTCCAACTCACGCTAGAAAGCGTGTGTATACCCTGAAGGGAGGTTAACTGACTACGCCAGGCAGCTTACCTGACTAGGCCAGGCAGATTACCTGACTAGGCCAGGCAGATTAGCTGACTAGGCCAGGCAGGTTAGTTAAACAGGCCAGGCAGGTCAAATGAATAAGCAAGGCAGGATAGATGAGTAAGCTAGATAAAAAAAAAAAAACAAGTTTTCCGGGCATGTTGCTTAACTGGGTCAGGAATGTTGATAGAATGAGATGGAAATAATAATAATACGTAATAATACGTAATAATAATAATATGTAATAATAATAATAATAATAATAATAATAATAATAATAATAATAAATCCCTTCTGTATAAATTACTAAATGTAAAAAGAGACGGCCGGTGTGTTAAAGAAAAAATTACAATAAAGTCACACTGTATACTGTAAACAAAACTTAAAACAACACTGTATACGAGCAGGTCAGATGTTTACAAACACATCGGGTGTTTAAACTCCCTGAACAGTCCTAAATTAATGAGGTACCTCTCCCAGGTTGCAGCTTACTGCCGAAAACACACAGGTGCTCACCAACGGGTGAGACAGACAAATAAGGTAGGCTGTTTACTTACCTGAAGGAAGAATGAACAATGAGTGCCTGATACAGGTAAACAAGTACTGCGTATGAAAATACACGTGTTTTAAAGTCATGCTGTCGGATTTGTACATGATGGAGTGATGGTGAAGGTAAGACACTGTGGACTGTTATACAAGGCGATATATTGGGGGTAAATACGTGACAACGTCGATGCTCAGGAATGCAATAAGTCATTACTGAAGCATTGTATTAATCGAATTCAACCAAGATATTTCCATAATATGGAAAAATATCTGCTGAACAACGCGTCTTCGTCAATTCGGAAATCCGCGCTGTGGTTAATGAGTAATGAACACGTATTAAAAGAGAAAGAGGAAAACCACATGAATAAAATTCGCACAGATATCGTAAGATCTGATGTATGTTAGGTAAAAAAAAACTTGAACCATAGAAATAATTCCTCAGACATCGTAAGATGTGATGTATGTTAGGTACAAAGAGAAAATCCCATTGACATCGTAAACTTAAAAAAAAAAAAAAAAAAAAAAAAACTGAGCACAAAACATGAAACTTAAAGAAGCTCAGCTTACCACTACCAGCTTACCACTACCAGCTTACCACTGACTTACCACTGCCAGCTTACCACTACCAGCTTACCACTGACTTACCACTACCAGCTTACCACTACCAGCTTACCACTACCAGCTTACCACTGCCAGCTTACCACTACCAGCTTACCACTGACTTACCACTACCAGCTTACCACTGCCAGCTTACCACTACCAGCTTACCACTGCCAGCTTACCACTACCAGCTTACCACTGACTTACCACTGACTTACCACTACCAGCTTACCACTGACTTACCACTACCAGCTTACCACTGACTTACCACTACCAGCTTACCACTTACCAGCTTACCACTACCAGCTTACCACTGACTTACCACTGCCAGCTTACCACTACCAGCTTACCACTGACCAGCTTACCACTACCAGCTTACCACTACCACTGCTTACCACTACCAGCTTACCACTACCAGCTTACCACTACCAGCTTACCACTGACCACTACCAGCTTACCACTGACCAGCTTACCACTGACTTACCACTACCAGCTTACCACTACCAGCTTACCACTGCCAGCTTACCACTACCAGCTTACCACTACCAGCTTACCACTACCAGCTTACCACTACCAGCTTACCACTACCAGCTTACCACTACCAGCTTACCACTACCAGCTTACCACTGCCAGCTTACCACTACCAGCTTACCACTACCAGCTTACCACTACCAGCTTACCACTACCAGCTTACCACTACCAGCTTACCACTACCAGCTTACCACTGCCAGCTTACCACTACCAGCTTACCACTTCCAGCTTACCACTGCCAGCTTACCACTACCAGCTTACCACTGACCAGCTTACCACTACCAGCTTACCACTGACCAGCTTACCACTGCCAGCTTACCACTACCAGCTTACCACTGACTTACCACTACCAGCTTACCACTACTTACCACTACCAGCTTACCACTACCAGCTTACCACTGACTTACACTACCAGCTTACCACTGCCAGCTTACCACTACCAGCTTACCACTACTTACAGCTTACCACTGACTTACCAGCTTACCACTACCAGCTTACCACTTACCACTGACTTACCACTACCAGCTAACCAGACTTACCACTGCCAGCTTACCACTACCAGCTTACCACTGCCAGCTTACCACTGCCAGCTTACCACTGCCAGCTTACCACTACCAGCTTACCACTGACTTACCACTACCAGCTTACCACTACCAGCTTACCACTACCAGCTTACCACTACCAGCTTACCACTGACTTACCACTACCAGCTTACCACTGACTTACCACTGCCAGCTTACCACTACCAGCTTACCACTGACTTACCACTACCAGCTTACCACTGACTTACCACTGCCAGCTTACCACTACCAGCTTACCACTGACTTACCACTACCAGCTTACCACTGACTTACCACTGCCAGCTTACCACTACCAGCTTACCACTGACTTACCACTGCCAGCTTACCACTACCAGCTTACCACTGACTTACCACTACCAGCTTACCACTGACTTACCACTGCCAGCTTACCACTACCAGCTTACCACTGACTTACCACTACCAGCTTACCACTGACTTACCACTGACTTACCACTACCAGCTTACCACTGACTTACCACTACCAGCTTACCACTGACTTACCACTACCAGCTTACCACTGACTTACCACTACCAGCTTACCACTGACTTACCACTACCAGCTTACCACTGACTTACCACTACCAGCTTACCACTGACTTACCACTACCAGCTTACCACTGACTTACCACTACCAGCTTACCACTGACTTACCAGCTTACCACTACCAGCTTACCACTGCCAGCTTACCACTACCAGCTTACCACTGACTTACCACTACCAGCTTACCACTGTCAGCTTACCACTACCAGCTTACCACTGACTTACCACTGCCAGCTTACCACTGACTTACCACTACCAGCTTACCACTGACTTACCACTACCAGCTTACCACTGACTTACCACTACCAGCTTACCACTGACTTACCACTACCAGCTTACCACTGACTTACCACTACCAGCTTACCACTGACTTACCACTACCAGCTTACCACTGACTTACCACTACCAGCTTACCACTGACTTACCACTACCAGCTTACCACTGACTTACCACTGCCAGCTTACCACTGCCAGCTTACCACTACCAGCTTACCACTGACTTACCACTACCAGCTTACCACTGACTTACCACTACCAGCTTACCACTACCAGCTTACCACTACCAGTTTACCACTGACTTACCGCTACCAGCTTACCACTACCAGCTTACCACTGACTTACCACTACCAGCTTACCACTGACTTACCACTACCAGCTTACCACTGACTTACCACTACCAGCTTACCACTGACTTACCACTGCCAGCTTACCACTACCAGCTTACCACTGACTTACCACTACCAGCTTACCACTGACTTACCACTACCAGCTTACCACTGACTTACCACTGCCAGCTTACCACTGACTTACCACTACCAGCTTACCACTGACTTACCACTACCAGCTTACCACTGACTTACCACTGCCAGCTTACCACTGACTTACCACTACCAGCTTACCACTGACTTACCACTACCAGCTTACCACTGACTTACCACTACCAGCTTACCACTGACTTACCACTGCCAGCTTACCACTGACTTACCACTGCCAGCTTACCACTACCAGCTTACCACTGACTTACCACCACCAGCTTACCACTGACTTACCACTACCAGCTAACCACTGACTTGCCACTGCCAGCTTACCACTGCCAGCTTACCACTACCAGCTTACCACTGCCAGCTTACCACTACCAGCTTACCACTGCCAGCTTACCACTACCAGCTTACCACTGACTTACCACTGCCAGCTTACCACTACCAGCTTACCACTGCCAGCTTACCACTACCAGCTTACCACTGACTTACCACTGCCAGCTTACCACTGACTTACCACTACCAGCTTACCACTGACTTACCACTACCAGCTTACCACTGACTTACCACTACCAGCTTACCACTGCCAGCTTACCACTACCAGCTTACCACTGACTTACCACTACCAGCTTACCACTGCCAGCTTACCACTACCAGCTTACCACTGCCAGCTTACCACTACCAGCTTACCACTGACTTAGTTAATAGTACATTAAGTACCTTCAATGTATATATTTTTCAGTTCTTGGAAAATTTTATTTTCTTATAAATTAGCTGCGTATTTGACAATTTTGATTACATTATTATATTAGTAACTTCTTTAAAAAACAAATGAAGATATTTAATTACTAAGACTATATTACTGAAGTATAGTGATTGCCTTCAATGTTAATATTTAAATAAACCTGAATAATATTTTAAGCATGTCTATTTCTACACGAAATAAAGTTTGAGTGACTATGTATTAATAAATAAAAATAATTATATTGCAAATAATTTTATTGAGAATTATATTATTATTATTATATATATATCGTGCCGAATAGGTAAAACCTGCGATTTTGGCTTAAATAGCAACGCTCTTCTTGCCGAATAAGGTAAGAGAAAATTTGTGTATGCAATAACTTCGCAAAAATCATTCTCATCCTAACGAAAAAAATATATTTCATTGCGTATGTTTATTATTAAATAACTGCAAACTTATCTAAAATATATTTAGTTGGATTAGGCTAAATTAAATTGAGCTTGTTATAATAAGGTTAGGTAAGTTTTCTAAGGTTCTTATGGTAAAAAAATTATTAATTTTTACATTAGCATAAATGAAAAAAAATATAACTTCAAACGTACAAGAGAAAAATTTAGAAAGGACTTAATTTTAAATGAGTTCTTGCTAATTGATCAATTTTACTTATTCGGCACAACATATATATAATCAAGTTTCTACTAAGCTGAGAGACGTTTGAATTGAATTGTATTACGAGAGCCATTTACTGTATATACAGATGATTCAATATATAATGAAAGTAGGTTCCTAGTTAACACTAAGTGAAGGAACACTACAGAAATATCTTATTTATATCTAACACACCATTTGTGTTCACCTACTGTAATGATCAAATTTTAATCTGTCCCTTTAAATGACAGACAGCTGGGAAATTACTCTCCACTTGCTTGGATCAAACCTGATTACCTCCCTGGTCCCTACACGATGTGTGATCCCTAAGGGCTTAGCGCTGTCTCGTGAATATACTACTACTAATACTAATACTAATACTAATAATAACGATAATCAATGTAAACTCAAGAAAGTCGTAATGAACGACTGTCAGTGAATAAACAGAAGAATGGATGGGGGCTCCAACCGTGGTCCTAGCATACAACAGGTCCGAAGCTCTACCACTGTGCTAAGAAGCTTTCAAAGATAGCACTTTTGTGAGTGTGTTAGCAGCCACCAGTTGTAACTCTATTGTCCCTTCCCGCAGAACCAGAAGCTTTATAGTAGTACGTCTATCATTGCACAAGTACCTGGTTGTACCTGACTTACCTGGCTGTACCTGGTTGTACCTGACTTACCTGGCTGTACCTGGTTGTACCTGACTTACCTGGCTGTACCTGGTTGTACCTGACTTACCTGGCTGTACCTGGTTGTACCTGACTTACCTGGCTGTACCTGGTTGTACCTGACTTACCTGGCTGTACCTGGTTGTACCTGACTTACCTGGCTGTACCTGGTTGTACCTGACTGTCGTATTTATTACTGTTTTATTCTGAGTATATACAAAAAACGGAGTACCCAGTATCAAGTCGTGACGTGAAAAACATACACATAAATGGGGCCAGGAGCTGCGAATTAACCCCATCCCTGCTAACGCACCTAGACAGTTTCAATTAAGGCAGGACAAGTTTTGTTAAGAGTTATTACAATACATTACCATACATGCAGAGAAAGTGGAGAAGTGAACGTGGAAGAAAGCGCGAGAGTAAAAGAGAGTGCAAGGGAAAAAAATGAGTGGGAGAGAGTGCTAGCGAACAGCGGGGAAACGAGTGAGAGCGGAAGAAAGTGGAAGAGAGTTAAGAGTGAAAGAGAAGATCCGGGGTTAGTTAACCTCATCACAGCACAGAAAATGAGAGAGACATCTAGGTCAAGTGTTGAAGCATTTACCCTCACTAAACTCTCACCTCAGTACTAATACACCTCTTCAGCCTCAAGTCAACCACAAGGTATCTAATACCACTTAACTACAAATGTCAGACTTCATGACTGACATGTGTACACCATCATGCTTAAAACTTATCAAATTCTTTAACATATTACAGTTAATATTTCATTTCGAATGACACATATGATTTACATGAAATTAATGTGATATGTATCGAATTTGATACTTAGAAAAAGCCGTTTTCTTATAAATCTGTAAATCTGTCTAGTGGAAAAGTAGGAGGATAGGTTTAGAATCGAATCTGGTGTCCTCCACAAAGAAAAACTGTATTTCAAGGTAGTTTTCAATCTGGTATAATTATAACCTTAATTTTTAAAGGGGTTGACCGGTAAGCCAGCAGAAGGTCTCTTTCAGATGACCAAAAAACTTAATAGCGAGTCATCTTATGACTAAGACCCACGTCAGGAAACACTTGTCCTGTTTCCCGACAAACTTTACCTAACCTAACTTAATCCCAGAAGGGTGGACAGGCAGGCAAGTCTTCTCATCTTCTATAACCCTGCCTGCTCACCTAGCAGTAAATAAATACAAGTGTGCTAGCCAACTGCTATAGGTGGCACCCTGGGGAGGGGTAAAGATGTGCTTTTATTAACCTGTAAATTCAACAGTGTATAAAAGAATTAAAGAGATGCCGTTGTTTCGTCGTCATCGGAAAACGCTCGGCTTGTGTGAGAGTCGCAACAATCGAGGACACAACAAGCCTTCAAGTCGACGCCAGCCAAATCTTACAATTTGCCAGATAAATGTTTGAAGATAAATGTCACCTCGTCACCCGTGGATAGAATGAAAAAAATCTGAAGCACAGAATACACAACAACACAAACCATTTCAAGACCTGAAGTTCAAGGAGAACAACAGTGTTACTATCTCAAAAAGCAATACAACAGATGTCAAGCAATAATATTGATTTTCAAGAAGCTTGTACTTTCTAAACTAGACTTTTGCTATACAACAAATCACCCACTTAATGCTGGCAAAACTTTAGATCTGGAGAATGTACAGTGAACTTTCACTATTCACAGCTAGTCTAGCACAAAGTGACTGGAACGCCAAAAATCCCTATAATTGCACTCTCTGGAGCGTAGGCAAGAAACGACTCATAATTAGCACCAGGAAAATATTCGAGATACTGGTTACGAATCTGCATAAATAAACACGAAATTACTAACTCCTATCTTCAAATATAAGAGAAACTGACAATAAACCCTTCACTGTAAAGAGGGAACTTAATAAATTCTTTCAGTCTCAATCATCAGCGAACTACATTGGAAAAGCACACAGCCACACTCTAGTGTACCTAGAAGTAACAGACTGCAGAGGATTTGGAAGTTCACATCGAGGCTATTTACTGAGGACTATCTACTTCTATCTAGAATAAGAGCCATTGTGTTTTATCTAGGTTTGTGAGTGAAGGGGTATGATAGACTGGACTCCCTGTGGTATAGTTTGTACTACTAGTCATTGCTTATTACACTCTGGTATCTTTATACTTCTCCATAGTGAAGCAAGCACTGAGGGAGCAACATGCAAGCAGCCCCCAAGAGCAGGTGACTGCTGTATCCACCTCTGTCATTATATACTTAAGGGGATGGGGGAAGGAAACACATAGAAAGGTGACAAGAGATGACCATTCCGAAGAAAATATAAGAGAGAGAACGTAGAAACACAATGGAACATTAAACTACATGCAAAGAAACACAGGATATGAAGGACGGCCTTGTCGAGAAATGCACAGCGTAAGGAGTGGTGGCTCGATCCTCCGTTCACGTAGCTGCAGACCCACAATATATAATTGTAGTCACGTACCATCAAACTCTTAAAGAAGCTCACAAATAGACTTGAAGGCCTTAAATACAAGGATTACTATTATTATTATTATCATTAATTCTCGTTATTATCGTATTTATTGGGAAACCCTGACTCTGGTGGGTTCACAATGCCTGGGAAATGAGAGGAATTAAGGTTCGATTCAAGGAAGGGGATAATAGCTCCAAACCCTTGCATCAAGAGCCTTTCAAGGTAATTATGGTTACCCTTGCCCCTCCCCCCATCCCTCGAAGTGTTAAAAACGAAAGAACAAAAAAACTCAAATACATGAGGGGGGATATGATTATGACGTAGAAAATACTCAAATGACTAGACAGGACGGACCTGGGTACCAGAGCTTTCCAGGGGACACAGATGACAGTTACAAACACTACGCTGTTATCTAATACTTAGTTCAGTAATAGTATGGTCACTCACTGAGAGAAACAAGTTGAATATAGGTGGAGGCAAGCAGAGTACACAGTTTTAAGGCTAGGTATGATACGGCCCAGTTGACTAGAAATCAACAATAATACAGAGGTTCAAGACCAAGCAGAATAAAGCCCTAGTGGCACACAGTTTCAAGGCTAGGTATAATACGGTCCTGGTGACCAGGAATCAACAAACGACATATATTTTTTTCAAACACGTGTATTATAGGTCCCTGGTGGCTGGGCATCTTATATCGTACATTGCTTCAAGACTGAGCATGATATAAACCTGGTGGTCAAGAATCAATAAAGCCAGTCGTTACTCAGTAAGAAGCGGGTACAGGAACGACGACTCAAGCAGCAAACACAAGCTAGATAATAACTAACACACACACAAGTACAATGACGCTAGATAATAACTAACACACACACAAGTACAATGACGCTAGATAATAACTAACACACACACAAGTACAATGACACAACACACATTCTTCACACAATGAGACAAATTCTCTCAAAATGTTTACTGACGAAAATGCTTCTAATTTCACAAAGGTATTACATGACCAAATGTAAGTTTAATATATATGTCGTGCCGAATAGGTAAAAATTGGTCAATTAGCAAGAACTCATTTAAAATTAAGTCTTTCTAAAATTTTCTCTTATACGTTTAAAGATATACTTCTATATTCTGTAAAAGAATATAGAGACATGAGGAATTATAACGCAACTTAATGTAACATGTGTTTACGGTGATGTTAACAGGAAGGGAAGTAGTGATCCGGTAATAGTAATGGTGACGTACTGGTGGTGGTTGTGGTGGTGCTAGTGACTGTCACCACCACAATCACAGTGGTTGTGGTGGTGACAGTCATAATAATGGTGTTAGTAATGGTGTAGTATTAGTGGTGCTTGTGTTGGTGACAGTGCTAATGGTTGAGTTGGTGATGGTGTTGGTGGCACTGACCACCGCTGCACGTTACATAACGGCAAACAAGACCAACAGTGTTTACTCACGGTGTATGAGGATCATTGAAGCATACACTAGTGTGCTGGTAAACAATGCCCGCTGCTGCTGCACATGACGTTATAACCTAAGGTTATATAACTGAACTGCCGTGTTGATGTGTTAGTAACTCCTCGCGCCCCAGAAGAGAAGTTGTGTTGTCAGGATATAACATGATCAGGGGAACTTCCTAGTGATGTCCACCAATATTTCTAGTATGAAAGTATGAAAAAAAAAACTAAATGAACTTAGGGACGCTCCCAAATACAGTGGGTACACTCAGCTGAACATGTTTAACTGCATATATAATACTGTTATTAACAACTTAGCCAAGCGCAGACAAGTGCTACAAAAATAATTTTGACAATTCTTTCATTGTTATAATATTACTTATGTCCAAAGTTATTAAAATTCTGGTCTACATTACCTTGGCGCTGTATGACCCGGGTGGGTTTAGCGTCTACTGTGGCAAGGTGAAACTTGCTGGCAAGTGAGTGCAGAGAACCCAGAAGATATCATGGAGTATGTCATCAGTAAATGTGTGCATCTAGCAAGATAAATTAACATAGTACAAACAAACTACAGAGTAGATGATAGTACTGAAGAGTTTATCGAATCTATTCAGTTGGAGCAGTGAAAAATAGACATGCTATAGACCCAGCTTTTATCGGGACAATGTTTCGCTATTTCTGGAACAAATATTGTTCTTCATTATTGTCCGAAGTAAAAACACGTGAATGTATTGCCAAGTATAAAGATCTGTCTTTCGTACAAAATATTTAGATTTTACTTTATTTTCTCTTAAAATACAGTTTAGATAGCAATTCTGATTAGAAATTGGATCCTAGGTAAAGCAGGAACTGCAATACGACTCCACAGGAATGCTTTGTAGAGTGCAACTTGGTCAGTATACACACACACAAACCACCCTGTCAACTCCGGCAGACTCCGCTAGGTAAATACTTTTACGAGTATACGAATACAAATGTACCACTATAAAAGTGCATACGTAACACACACACACACACACTTAAACAGTTTATCAACGACAGCCAGCACGATATCACGGACGGGAACTCCTGCTTCACAAACCCACTGGAGTTCTATGACAGGGTGACGGCAGTAAGACAGAGAGAGGGGTGGGTAGACTGAATTTTCTTGGACTGTAAGAAGGCGTCTGACACAGTTCCACACAAGAGATTACTGCAAAAGCTGGAGGACCAGGCAGGGATAACAGGGAAGGGACTGCAATAGATCAGGGAATACCTGTCAGGAAGACAGTGAGTCATGGTACGTGGCGAGGTGTCAGAGGGGGCGCCTGTAACGAACGGGGTGCCACAGGGATCAATTCTAGGATCGGTGCCTGTTTCTGGTATTTATGAACGACATAACGGAAGGAATAGATACCGAAGTGTCCTTGTTTGCAGATGATGTGAAGTTGATGAGAAGAATTCGAGCGGACGAGGACCAGGCAGAACTACAGAGGGATCTGGATAGGCTGCAGGACTGGTCTAGCAACTGGCTCCAGGAGTTCAACCCCACCAAGTGCAAAGTCATGAAAATTGGGGAAGGACGAAGAAGACCAAAGACGGAGTACAGTCTAGGGGGATAGAACCTACAAACCTCACTCAAGAAAAAGGATCTTGGGGTGAGTATAACACCGGGAACATCTGAGGAGCACATCATCCAAATAACTGCTGCAGCATACGGGTGCCTGGCAAACCCAAGAACAGCATTCCGACATCTAAATAAGGAGTCATTCAGGACCCTGTACACTGTGTACGTTAGGCCCATATTGGAGTATGTAGCGTCAGATTGGACACCTCACCTAGAGAAAGTGCAAAGGTTTGCAACAAGACTAGTCCCGGAACTAAGGGGTATGTCCTATGAGGAGAGGGAAATCGACTTGACGACACTGGAAGACAGGAGAGATAGGGATGATACGATAAAAACATATAAAATACTGAGAGGAATCGACAAGGTGGATAGAGACAGGATGTTCCAGAGATGGGACACAGCAACAAGGGGTCACAGTTGGAAGTTGAAGACTCAGATGAACCACGGGGATGTAAGGAAGCATTTCTTCAGTCACAGATTTGTCAGGAAGTGGAATAGCCTGGATAATGATGTAGCAGATACAGGATGCATACATAGTTTTAAGAAGAGGTATGACAAAGCTCACTGAGCGGGATGAGTGACCGAGTAGCGGCCAGTGAAAAGGTGGGGCCAGGAGCTATGATTCGACCCTTGCAACCACAAATAAGTGAGTACAAATAGGTGAGTATATATACATTATATATATATACATACATACATTATATATATATGTGTGTGTGTGTCATGTGGGTTTTCGATAACGTGGATGGGGTAAGAATACTCACGTAGGCTGGTAGTACGTATAATATATAACGGGAAGTATGGAAAGCGCCAACAGCCGACCTGCCTCTCTCTGCTCCCTATCTTGACTGACCCATGAGTGCCTACGGGTGAGGGTGTTTGAAATCCTGCTATGGTCAGCAGCAATATGAATACAGTCAATGATTCACACAGACGGTTGGTAGTGAGTCATCTACTGGTACACTGGTTACTGGTAACTGGTTACTAGGAACTGGTACTACTACTGAGAGCTCGGCGACGCTAACGTATGTCGTCCCGACATACAACTAATACAAACTAGAGATGGCAGGAGACAGGCTGGATGGTAGGCTGAGGCAGGCTTCACTTCCACAGTCTGGCTTGGCTGGCTTAATTGCAAAATCCGGGTCAACCCCTCGGAGATTGAAGCAATTAGCACACGAACTAAGCCAGGAAGCTTGAAAAACGGCTGCAACAGGCTTGCAGGCTGGAGCTGGAGGTGGCTGAGACGGTTCACCTCTGACCTGCTGGCAACCCACAGTCTTCTAACATCTGAAATACCCTTAAATCCACGCCCACACCGGTGCCACCATTTGTCATGTGGGTTTTCGATAACGTGGATGGGGTAAGAATACTCACGTAGGCTGGTAGTACGTATAATATATGACAGGAAGTATGGAAAGCGCCAACAGCCGACCTGCCTCTCTCTGCTCCCTATCTTGACTGACCCATGAGTGCCTACGGGTGAGGGTGTTTGAAATCCTGCTATGGTCAGCAGCAATATGAATACAGTCAATGATTCACACAGACGGTTGGTAGTGAGTCATCTACTGGTACACTGGTTACTGGTAACTGGTTACTAGGAACTGATACTACTACTGAGATATATATATATATACACAACACACACATACACATTAGAAATATGCTATGCTGGCAAACTATAAAATAGTTTGCAAATGTATGGATGGAGAAATGCTAATAATGAGCTGTTTACAACATACATCAGAACAAAGTTGGAATAAGCAACTCTGGTATGCAATGACTACCAGAACTTAACAAACACACGAGTTGTGATGAAAGACAGAAAACATAATAAAGATGGTTACGCTGGTAGACAGGAGGAAAAAAAAAGATAACCACATACAAGGTCATACGATAACCACATACAAGGTCATACGATAACCACATACAAGGTCATACGATAACCACATACAAGGTCATACGATAACCACATACAAGGTCATACGATAACCACATACAAGGTCATAAAATGACATGAAAAAATAAAGACAACACCTGCAACAGGAATAACAAGTGGCTACAGTTATAAATTGATGATAATGTTGAAACGAAGAAATATTTGATATATTTTTATCGCAGCGTCGTTCATCAATGGAATGAATAAAACGATGAGGTAGTAAATGCCTTAACTATTGGAAATTTTATAAAACTGTTGTATATGATAAACAACGTATTGAAGATGGGAAAAATTAATATAGCTCTGCTCCTGTAACTACAAATAACTAATTACAAAGATAATTACATACATGCAGACATATCTACAGTACATACATAACCCATTGTATGGGAGGGGCTTGAACTCGCGGCAAGTGAGTCGTAAAACTCCAGGCCAGTGAGTAAGCCCAAAAAAAACTTGCATTTGTGGTCACAGTATATAAACATACCTAGCTGGATGAATCTTTTTGTAGCGGGCTGGCCCAGTGGCTTACGCACTGGCCTGGAGTTTTACGGCTCACTTGCCGCGGGTTCAAGCCCCACCCGTTCCGTGGTTTATTTGCAATCGTGTCATTACGATTTCTTGAGTCTGTACATGCATACATACACATATATATCCCTCAACACAAGTACATAAACATATGTTCAACATTCAGGGTGTAGTCTGCCGCCCATCAGAGGATGGCAAGAAGGGCTGAAGAATGGGAGGAGACAGAGAGTGGAGAGTGAAGGGTGTGAAGAAGAGTAGAGTGAGTAAGGGGGAGTAGCGAAGAGTAGAGTGAGAGGGTGTGGAGGAAGAGTAGAGTGAGCGAGACGGGGAGGAAGGTTAGGCTAGGTTAGGTAAGGTTCGTCAGGAAACAGGACAAAGAAGGAAGAACGCATGGGGGTTGGGAAGGGTGAGAGTTATTGGGGTGGGGTAGGATATGAGGGGTGAGAAGTTATAGAGGTGGGGGAAGGGTCCATCGCCTGAGTCGGAACCAAACACCAATTGAACAACTAAGTAAACAAGACCACCAATGTTTATGTAAGCAAATGGCCTGACTGGCCGCGGCCCTCCACCACCACCACGATACTGCACCACCACCACCAACATACTGTACCACCACCATGCTGTATCAC
Organism: Cherax quadricarinatus; assembly: GCF_038502225.1. Taxonomy (NCBI): domain Eukaryota; kingdom Metazoa; phylum Arthropoda; class Malacostraca; order Decapoda; family Parastacidae; genus Cherax; species Cherax quadricarinatus. The sequence goes on from NC_091318.1 coordinate 25,007,990, forward strand.
CATACTCTACCACTACGCTGTATCACCTCCATCATTACTACGGTGCACGTTACCAAAATTCTCGAGATGGTAATTCTCAAGTGATAGTAACTCCAGCTCTGCTGGAAAGAAACCTTTGAAGCTGCCATAGCCGATGAACCTTTAAAAGAATACCTGACAATATCCTCATTGCCCTACTAAAGCCTGCCAGCTCAAACTGACACATTTCAACACTTGTGTGACTCATCCTGTGTGATGGAATATGAGAGGAAAAACATAGCTTGTGTTCCCACTTTGTAACTACTACAGTAGTGCATCAGCACACTGTTTATGTATCAAATTTTACTAAATAGAAAACAATACCTCCCATCCTCTCCGACAATACCATCCCTGATTTTCCCCTCCCTCCCATCCCTGATTTTAAGAACATAAGAAAGAATGAAGACTGCAGCAGGCCTACTGGGCCATGCGAGGCAGGTCCAAGTCGCCTACCCGCTTTGTGCCACTGACTCAACCTAGTCAAGTCCAGGTCACATCCACTTAAGGAAGGAGCACGGCATCAGACCTACAAGCACAAGCTAGTCAGGTTCAACTCACACCCACCAACACCCACTCACGTGTTTATCTAACCTATTTTTAAAACTACACAACGTTTTAGCTTATAAGACGCTGCTCGAGAGTTTTTCCCACTCATCCACAACTCTATTACCATACCAGCGCTTTCCTATATCCTTCCTGAATCTGAATTTTTCCAACATGAAATCACTGCTGTGGATCCTGCCTTACCTGGAGGTTACCTGGAGATTATTCCGGGGATCAACGCCCCCGCGACCCGGTCCACGACCAGGCCTCCCGATGGATCAGGGCCTGATCAACTAGGCTGTTACTGCTGGCCGCACGCAGTCCAACGTACGAGCCACAGCCCGGCTGATCCGGCACTGACTTTAGGTATCTGTCCAGCTCTCTCTTGAAGGCAGCCAGGGGTTTATTGGTAATTCCCCTAATGCTTGATGGGAGGCTGTTGAACAGTTTTGGGCCCCGGACACTTATGGTGTTTTCTCTTAGTGTACCAATGGCGCCCCTACTTTTTATTGGCGGCATTTTGCATCGCCTGCCCAGTCTTTTACTTTCGTAGGGAGTGATTTCTGTGTGCAGATTTGGGACCATTCCTTCCAAGATTTTCCAAGTGTAGATTATGATATATCTCTCCCTCCTGCGTTCCAACGAGTACAAGTCAAGTGCTTCCAAGCGTTCCCAGTAGTTAAGGTGCTTGACAGAACTTATACGTGCTAGCTAGATATTTTTAGCACGTTATTTACATCCCCTTTATTTATTCCTGTTTTCCATTTATACGCCTCGATCACATCCCCCTTAATTCTACGTCTTTCTAGAGAGTGCAGATTCAGGGCCCTCAGTCTATCCTCATAGGAAAGATTTCTGATACACGGAGTCAACTTTGTCATCCTCCTCTGTATGTTTTCCAGTGCATTTATATCCATTCTGTAATACGGTGACCAGAACTGTGCAGCATAATCTAAATGACATTCCTGATCTTCCCTTTCTGCCATCCCTGATCTTCCCCCTTCCTATCATCCCTGATCTTCTCCCTTCCTGCCAACCCCGATCTTCCCCATCCCTGATCTTCTCCCTTCCCCCATACCTGATCTTCCTCCTACCTCCCATCTCTTATCTTCCTCCTCCCTCCCATCCCTGATCTTCCTCCTCCTTCCCATCCCTGATATTCCTCCTCCCTCCCATCCCTGATATTCCTCCTACCTCCCATCCCTGATCTTCTTCCTACCTCCCATACCTGATCTTCCTCCTCCTTCCCATCCCTGATATTCCCCCTCCTTCCCATCCCTATCCTTCCCCCTCTCTCCCATCCCTTATCAAGGGGATAGATGGTGTTAAACAAGGAAATATACTTATCCCTAGGTCACTATCTCCACCCTGAGGATGTCCAGTGAGTGTCAGGGAGCCCACATGCCCACACAAAGACGTAGGTGTGCCCAGGGAGATATCTATATGCATGTCCGTATACCCATGGCTACGTGTGTACAAGCTGTCGTATGCTCACACACACGTATGTGTACGTGTGCAACTAATCCTACCTGAATGCACAACACACTTCTACGCCTCGTAGAGAGACAGTGTGTACTCACCTAGTTGTGGTTGCGGGGGTCGTGTGTGTGTGTGTGTGTGTGTGTGTGTGTGTGTGTGCGTGTGAGAGAGAGAGAGAGAGAGAGAGAGAGAGAGAGAGAGAGAGAGAGAGAGAGAGAGAGAGAGAGAGAGAGAGAGAGAGAGAGAGAGAGAGAGAGAGAGAGACAGAGAGAGAGAGAGAGAGAAAGAGAGGTGGTGGTGGTGTCAGGGGGTGAGAAGAAGTTTTTGGTGTAAACAACGGCGTTAAGGAATTCGTAAAATTGATGATAGTTTTGTTGTAAAAATCATCGTTTCTTCCCCCCGTTTACCCTCCCTCCCTCAATTACTTTTCATCTCCTGCTCCCTCCCTCCCTCCCAAACACCATGACGAGCTCTACATCAATCAACCCTCCCTCGCATCTTCCTCTATTCTCCCCTACCTCTATTACCTTAATAAAAACTCCCTGTTCTTCAGTTATCTCCCTCCCCTCCCCATCAAGGACGAGTCACCCACCCATAACTCCGCTCCACCTTGCCTCCTCACCCTTATTTCCTCCCCCCACCTTCCCCTGGAAGCATCCTCGTGGATCGGTCCACCTTCGGGTTATACACAGTCCATTCCTGGGGTCACCGATCCCAGAACAGTCCTGAATAACCGGGCTGTTGGTGCTGGCCGCACGCACACCGACGTATGCATCACAGCTCGGCTGATCAGGAAGTGACTTCAGGAGCTTACCAAATTCCATCTTGAACACAAGTCAGCAAATCATTATGTATATATATATATATATATATATATATATATATATATATATATATATATATATATATATATATATATATATATATATATATATATATATATATATTTACATATTCAGGGTAACCTGAAAAAGAAGAAAAACTATTTTCTTCTTTTTACGTTTTAGTCGCTGGTTACTTTTCCGATTTTCTATAACAGAGCTCTTGAAAAAGAATTGGATTCAACGTAAAAAGTGCCTTGAGCTGGTTTTCCATCCCCCCCCCCCCCGGTGGTTGATTTGCATTTGAAATCGCTCATTTGATATACAACTTGATCAAAAGCTAACTGTTTCCCTGTCATATTCCATGACACAGTACGGGTTGTATACACGAGGTCGTGTGTCAAGCTGGGCTGGCAGACTTCAATATGCTCATGAGGATATCGTCAAACATTCCACCATGGGGGTCATACCTGAGACATACCTGTAACCTGTTTCACGAGTTCCACTCCTCGCTGGCCTGCCTGAAGCCAGGCTTTCCTGCTGGCCGCTCGGCCAACCGGGCCGTTGCTGCTAGTGGCAGCAACAGTATGAGTGTAACGAAGAAGTAATATATTAGAAGTAGGTAAGGAAAGAGGGAAAAGAAGAAATTATGTGAAGAGAGGAGAAAAAGTGGGAGAAGAAAATAAGTGAGGAGTGGAATCAATTTTAATTAGGTATTGTGTACATAGCATATATTTTTTTAAAGTGGTGCCGAGGACACACAGGTGTTGTGGGTACATAAAGAACAAACTATGCAGATTTACCCTAAGATAAGCCATTAAAGTCAAACAATATGACTTACTGCCACTGGTGTCCCTGGAGAAAATAAGATGAAGAGAAACATTAAAGGAGAGGATAGAGGTAGATGGAAAGAGACAATGATGAGACAGTGAGAGGATGAAAGAAGAGGGGAGAGGAGTAGGAGAAGAGCAAGGGAAGCAAAGATCAGAGTAGAAGAGGGTGAGAAGTGAGACACACCTGCACACCTGCAGTCATTACAAAGTTACCCCAGTGGCGGTGACTTCATCTTGCACGCTTGTTGAAGTCATCTTTGTGATGCATCCTTCACGCCTCCACTCACGGGAGGGGAGGGGAAATGAAAAGCCAGGACAGCTAGAGGGAGGAAGAGAAGGAGGAGAAAGGTAGAGGGAGAAATAGGGAAGCGAGGGGAAAAAAGGTAAAGAATGTTAGAGGAAAGAGAGAAGAAAACAGAGGAAACACTTATAAAAGGTTTATATACCACTTTACACCTGACAATTATTTCTCCTTGATTCTTATCTAATCCTAAACTAATTCATTGAATGTCCTAACTTCTGACGTAAGTTACGTACTGAAAGGCATCAAGCTATTTCCTCTTGAGTTTTCTGTGTACAAACACACACACACACACACATCTGCAACCACGTGTAGATGAATACACACACTTTAATATATATATATATATATACAGGCAAATTTTATGTAACGCCAGAGAAAGAAAAAAGAAGCAGTGGAAGAAGGATGAGACTGTACTATATGCTAATGGCCACGTTTATCAAGACTTCCATCGCTGATAAACACCTCAAGGACCAGATGGCGTAGCACGCACAAAAAAAGAAACAAAAACAGCCGGACAAGGCTATCCACAGGTAAGAGAGGAAAGACTAAATGTATCTTTTTACCTTACATTTATCAACCTAAACAGTACACCATACCTACTTCTCCATGAGTAAATTTGAGAATATGAGAGAGAGACTACATGCCCAAAATAATAAGCAAATATTGCATTACAAGGTGAATACGAGGTCCAGTCTTGCTGGTTCATCCTCCCTCTCTCTCTGGTTGTGTCCCTAACATGTTGGTGCATGAAGATTTCTAGTACCGCCTCTAGCATCGTAGCCCTCCATGTTTCTGGTCCTCATGTGGCTCCAGGTTTTTCCAGTGAACCTCCTTGTTAACTACTCAAAGCAGATAGCTGAATTCTTTGAGAAACGAAAAGTGATGTACACACAGCGTTGTTAGTGTCAAATGAAGTAGCAAATAACAGCTGAAGTACAGCGGAGGATAGAGACACAAGATAAAATATACGTGGAAATTACTAGTCCCAAATCTCTGCACACTGCCTTAACAATATACTGGAGGGAGAGATATGGGAGAAAATGTGCAACCCAGATAAAATCAGAGGAGCCATGGGTACAATACGAGAACATCCGTGGTCCCAGACTATTCACCACTCAAAGAGAAAATATCAGAAACATTACCGGAACAAATTTCGAAGACTTCAGGAGGAAGCTTGAGAAAACTCAATAAATGTATCAATGTTGACTCCTGCAACAGCAATATAATAATGACTGGAAAAGGTAAAACAATAGTGACTGACAACAGTAATACAATAGTAATTGACAATAGTAATACAACAGTGTATGACAACAGTATTACAACAGTGACCAAAAACAGTAATACAACAGTGATTGACAACAGTAATACAACAGTGACCGACAATAGTAAAACAATAGTGAAAGACAACAGTAATACAACAGTGACCGATAACAGTAATACAAAATGACTGACAACAGTAGTACAGGTGAAAGACAACAGTAATACAACAGTGACTGACAACAGTAATACAACAGTGACTGACAACAGTAATACAACAGTGACTGACAACAGTAATACAACAGTGACTGATAACAATAATACAAGTGACTGACAACAGTAATACAACGACTGACAACAGTAATACAGTAGTGTGACAACAGTAATACAGTAGTGTGACAACAGTAGTAACCTCTGGATTCTCTTGCTTAACACCCACATCTACGTATCTTTCTTCTATTATATCGTTCTATTTCTATTCCCTTTCCTTCAGTCCATTTCATTACTTTTCCTGCTCACTCCCTCCTCTTCTTTCCAATCGCAAGCCTGTTTCTCTTTCGATCCCTTACATACCCATCCTCATCTCTCTTTTTTTCTCCTCTCCCCTTGTCGCTCTTCTGCTGCCCTCTACTCCCCTCGTGTCTCCTCCACCCTCACTTCCCTATCCTCTGCTTCCCTCTTGTCCCCTCCCACACCATCTGCCTCACCCCTCGATCCCATACATAAACAAACACCAGAAATAAGACGCCAGTTACATAAACGAACGACCCTTAGTAACTGGAAACTTGAGTAACGAGGGGAAATGGGAGAGAGGGGAAGGGAAAGAGAAGTAGCAGTAAAATTAAAAGACGTACACATACACATGCACACAAGTGCTCATGGTGTAGTGGTTATCACATCTGTCTAACACACAGAAGGTCCCAGGTTCGAGCCCTGGTGAGCACAGTGTTTTTCCTAGCAGCGACCAGCGAAGACGCTGGGCCAGGAGCTGTGAATCGATCCCTACAGCCATAAATAGGCGAGTACACACACACACACACAAATCTTCGTCCTAGATAATTCATACAATTCGGCAGCCACAACACGTCCTGGGAGACTGTGTAAAATAGTGATAATAAATTCAATGAGTATTTTCTTGTGGGGAGGGAAAGACGGGGGTGAGGTGGAGGGAGTCCGAAGGAAAGATTTTTGTTTCCTGTGGGAGACTATTTGTTATTGCAGAAGGCTGGGTAGGTGAGAAGTGAGGTGCTACTCTACATCCTTCAAGGGGAGGCGGGTGCCTTCATTCTGGTGACGGGCTCTTGATCCCAGGAGTGAAAGCTACCCTTTTGGTCATATTAAAACTCATTACCTACCACTCCGAAGCACTGTATGACCCCTGTGGGTTTAGCGCCTCCCTATAATTATTAAAATAATTCTACTCTATATTTCTTTTTATAGAGAGAACTTTATTTTACATAACGGGAACTTTATTTTACACAGTGAGCACAAAACCAAGGTATGTTTCCCTGTCGCAGTCCATCACACAGAATAGGTTTCGTACAGCAGGTAATGAGATGTGTCAGTCTGAGCTGGAAGACTTCACTAGGGCGATGAGGATATTGTCAAGACTTTCACTGTGGGTTCAGTGGCTAGGGAAGGTGTTTTGTTGGTGTGGAGGAACGGGGAAAAGAGGCAAGAGAGAGATGAAACAAGAAGCATACCTCCACACATACCTCTGGGCAGTAAAAGAAAAAATTGCATATGGCGTCCAAGGCAAGAACCAGAGCTGCTTGTCAGAAATGAAACTAAAGAAAACGAGAGATGAGAAACCAGAGCATTGATGTATAGAGAAGCTGATTATAAAGGCATCAAAGATTTTCTGACGTTAAATTTAGAAGACAGTCAGCAACAGTGATTAGAAAATTAATTCAGCCGGACGTGCAAAAAAGCGAATGTAAATAAGTAACCAACCCGCAAAGAAATAATTAAAAGCTACTGGGAAGTGCGTGAAAAAAAAAGTGGAGAACTGTTACAAAATGCGACATCTATTAAGTGAAGATACTATCTCCAGAGAATACTAGGTCGACTTACTGATCTTCCTCTAGCATCTGGTTTTGTAACAGTTTGTCAGATTGCATTCTAGTCCAGTTATCCTGTAAAATTATGTGGCTTCTCAATAGCGCTTTGGGATTACAACTAGATGAATACAAACCAACTAAATAAAAGTTGAGATCTTTATTAACAAAGGTGTTTAGGTGGTAATCTTTACAGTAGATAGAAATTGAATAATAAAGGAGATAAACACTTACACAAATCTTGTAGCATATCTTATTACATTTTGGAATACTTCTTATTCTTAATCTGCAGATATAAGTATATGAAGAAATGGGAACATTAATATAATGTACACTTAAATACTCTTAATATGTACCAGCAGGTACATTGCCATGAAATTTAATCATTAATAAGTAATTGTGTGTGTGTGTGTGTGTGTGTGTACTCACCTAATTCTGGTTGCAGTGATCGAGACTCAGCTTCTGGCCCCGCCGTTTCACTCACCGCTACTGGGTCCTCCCTCTCCCTGCTCCATGAGCTTTATCATACCTCGTATTAAAACTATGTATGGTTCCTGCCTTCACTACATCGCTTGCCAGACTATTCCACTTCCTAACAACTCTGTGCCCGAAGAAATACTTCCTAACATCCCTTTGACTCATCTGAGTCTTCAGCTTCCAATTGTGACCCCTTGTTTCTGTGTCCCATCTCTGGAACATCCTGTCTTTGTCCACCCTGTCTATTCCACGCAGTGGAACACGGTGTGTGTGTGTGTGTGTGTGTGTGTGTGTGTTCAGTAATGCTCGGTAAGTGCTCAGTAACACCTGACTAGACATAGAATATGACTGACAACACTAAGTCCCTAAATAAACTAACTTCTCAACCTGAACAATATGACGACACATTCGCCAAACAGCAGCAATGTTCAAAGCAGCAGTGAACAGCACAGCATCAGGCAGGAAAACAAGGAGACAAAAACTACCCTAAACTGGGTGACCATCAGCAAATCCTCATGAAGGCACAAAACTCCCTTATTAATGAAACTGAGTTCAGCAATTCCAAATTCTTGACCACGACTGTGCGCTGATGCCAAAACCATGTAGGTCGAGAGTTGAACTGGGGAACAGAGATATAGTCTCTCACGACACAACCTATGAAAACGTCAAATATCACTAAGCCTAAATAATGCTTTGTGAACAGAGTTACACAGAGTTTGAAAAATATGCCCGGCTCACCGAAGGAGACATCCTCAACCAAAAACATGAGCTGACAGAGCAGAGAGAGGAGATATTTCCTCAACGAGGAGAAGTGAGAGGGAGAAGCAGGCCTGTAGATCTCACATCAAGTTACTGATACCAGCTCGAGACTAGCACGAACTGCTTCACAAGCGGGCAGGTTGTTTGCAAATGCTGGCAGCCAATCAAACCTTTCTAACAGGGAGCACAATGAGAGGTGGAGTTGTTACATCCTACCTACGTACATAAGCTAATAATATAAAGCATGAAATTTTCATTTTAGCTATTAATGAAAAAAATCAGCAATATAAAATTACATGAAAAGAAAATATATAATTTTTTTTTACTGCGTCCTTTCTCTTATGTCACAATAAGAACAAACTCAATGACAGAGAACAGGATCCTTTGGGATGATGCCAAAATAATGAGAATAGAAAATACTGCAGGAAACCTGAAAAATAATTTAAATTGAACACCGCGGCTAAGGCAAATACAGAGCCAAAATTGCATCAGTTACACCAGGTGACAGTAATGAAATAAAAAGAAGGGTAGGGAGGCACATTGGTGGGGAAATGAGATGGATTTATGCAATGAGCCCAATAATAAACTGTAGTATTTACAAATGAGCAAGGCCCAGTAGTAGAGTAAGACTGGAGGACAAATAAAGTGAAAGTATTAAACACAGAAACTACTAATCGGTAAACACAAAGCCTCCTGGTGAAACTAGACACATCAGAGATAGTAGACCCAGACAGAATATTACCAGCAGTTTTAAGAGATGGAGACAAGTACTATGCATGTTAACTCACTCAGATCTTTACATATAAAGTTGTGTGTGAAACACCACACGTCTGGAGGGTAACACATAAATATCAATGTAGTGCTGCTAGCACCAACAGCCCGAATGATCAAGCCATCAACCAGAAAACCTGCTCTGGGACCAGGCAGCAGGGGCGATGATCCCTGGAATCGACCAGAGGTATAAATAGGTAAAAAGCCCTGAACTATAAACCAGTATCCCTAATGAGTATAACATATAAATTGATAGACAACATAAGAAAAAGGCGCCGTTGTACATTTAGAAACAACAAATTTTCTCACGTAGCAACAACATTGATTTATAAATTTAAAGCTGTACTTTTCAAACCATAGAGACGTATGATACATTAAATTGTACGAAAGATTTTGATACGGTGCCTCTGAGAAGACTACTTCAAGAAGAGATGCAAGACCGGATAATATAAATGTTATTTACACAGTCACTAGTGGAGTCCCCGCAAGCGTGAGTACTGGGCCCCATGTTGTTTCAAGTGCACATTACCGACGTGATAATAACAATAAGCTGCCATAAAATGAGGACTAACTTCAGACTTGTTAATGGAATTGAACCCCAAAACATTCAAAGTTACGAAGCTACGATACAGAGCACCACCTAGGGGAAAATAAACTTCAAGATAAAGTTAAAGAAAATGGCTGTAGACTATCCATTACTCCTCACGTGTACCCTGAAGTGTACATAAGGAGACTAGAATCGGCAGCGCAGGCTTATCTTGCAAACATAAGACTGAAAGACATTCAGCAACGTCAACACAAACATCTTCAGAACAGAGCCGTACCAGATTCTGCTCCGTCGTCAACTTACTGAATTCTTGCAGTCGTCCCTCACCTTGTTCTGAAGGTTTCTTAATAACTTCGAGGTTTCCTAGAGAAAAGGACTCCCTCTTCTTCACTTTCTACAGTGAAATCCAGGAAGGTGCAAATCCAGTGATGCATAAGGCCGGGTAACACACGGTACTTTTGTTTGTCTCAAAGACTTTTTCACATTTATCCGTATATATACTCTCTCTCTCTCTCTCTCTCTCTCTCTCTCTCTCTCTCTCTCTCTCTCTCTCTCTCTCTCTCACGTACTTTACTACCGTTCTGCCTCAGTGCTTCAACAGAATGAAGAGCTAGATTAAAAATATGACAGTAAAATATACCAGTTGACCGGATGTAAGACAGAAACATCATCATTAAAGTCAGCGTGAGAACACTGGTGATAAGAGAGAACGTACCATGGGAGCACGAGTACCAGAAGACATGTCGATGTGCACTGAGGTTATCTGCTGAGAAAACAAAGCTCTTGTCTCAGTTACTGCTGCAGCTCCTGTATGACCTGCTGAGAGTAAAGCCGATGGCTCTCTCCTCCCTCCAGTTCATGATAATGCGAATAAAAAATACTCTATTTGCTAAAAACCACTTGCTCATGGATGCATATATATATATATATATATATATATATATATATATATATATATATATATATATATATATATATATATATATATATATATACCATATTATGTAATAATATATTCCTATTGGTAAAAAAAATATATACTAAAAATCCAAATATTCTTCCTTGAAGCCTTTTTATCCACTTCTCCGAGGCTATGGGTCCCACAATTTACACCAGAGGTGGACCCCTTTTATATATATATAATATATATATATAATATATATATATAATATATATATAATATATATATATATATATATATATATATATATATATATGTCGTGCCGAATAGGCAGAACTTGCGATCTTGGCTTAAATAGCAACGCTCATCTTGCCATATACGACAAGCTAAAATTTGTGTATGCAATAATTTCGCCAAAAATCATTCTGGACCTAACGAAAAAAATATATTTCACTGTGTTTGTTTAGTATTAAATTATTGTAAACAAATCTAAAATATATTTAGTTGAGTTAGGCTAAAATAAATTGTTCTTGTTTTAATAAGGTTAGGTAAGTTTTCTAAGTTCCTTTTGGTGCAAAATTAATTTTTTTTACATTAATATTAATCAAAAAAATATATCTATAAACTTATAAGAGAAAATTTTAGAAAAGACTTAATTTTAAATGAGTTCTTGCTAATTGACCAGTTTTACATATTTGGCACGACACACACACACACACACACACACACACACACACATATATATATACACACACACACACACACACACACACACACACACACACACACACAAACACTTGACAATGAAGATGCCGATCACATTCTATAACTATTACTACTGCTGCAATTATTACTAAAAATATTACACCCATCACAATTACTAATCTGACTTATAATGCTACTGCAAATTCCACTAATATTACTACTATCACTATTATTACTGCCCTTTTCTTAACTACTACCTTAACTTATACTACTGAAGCTACCACTATTAATATTACTAATTCTATTAGTACCTTTATTTATACTGGGAACGCTTGGAAGCACTTGACTTGTACTCACTGGAGCGCAGGCGAGATGCATCATAATCTACACCTGGAAGATCCTGGAGGGACTGGCCCCTAATCTGCAAATAGAAATCACTCCCTACGAAAGCAAAAGACTTGGCAGGCAATGCAACATACCCCCAGTGAAAAGTAGGGGCGCCATTGGTACACTAGGAGAAAACACAATAAGTGTCCGGGGACCAAGACTGTTCAACAGCCTCCCACCAGCCATAAGGGGAATTATCAATAGACCCCTGGTTGTCTTCAACAAGGAGCTGGACAGATACCTAAAGTCGGTGCCGGATCAGCCGGGCTGTGGTTCGTACGTTGGACTACGTGCGGCCAGCAGTAACAGCCTTGTTAATCAGGCCCTGATCCACCAGATAGCCTGATCATGGATCGGGCCGCGGGGGCGTTGACCCCCGGAATAACCTCAAGGTAGGTAGATACTACAGGGGGCTCGAAATGAGAGGAACCAATAGAGAATGCATATTTAAAAGTAAATTCCGAATACGTTAAATATATTGGTCATTAAGTATATATATGTTAGCCTGTAACTCTTCCAGAATATGAGGATGATTTAAATGCACAGTGTTCTTAAAAAAAAACATAAAAAGAAATCAGGTGGGCTAAGGTGTGGAATCTTGGTGGTCATACTCCAGACGTCAGCTACCCATGAAACAGAAAAACAATGGCTTAGAATAATATATGCATTCTCCGTGGGTTAGGTTTCTTTTCGAACACCCTGGTATTTACTGCACCTACCATCACTATTACTATCACCAGTGCTTCTAGTAACCTGCCTTATACTGCACCTATCACTAACATTACTATCAATATTACTTCTAGTTCCTTAACTTATACTACTAATAAAGTGTATAAGTTCGTAGGCAAGTTGTGAATTTTGATAAGTACTTTACATTCGAGGCAGCGTGTAGAGGGAGAGAGAGAGAGATGATGCTGCCTGATTAATTTCACCTGGCCATAGCAGGTCTCAAGCCAGGTGTGCAAGGTGAGGAGGCTTTCATCTACCTATTCCCTCTTCCTCCCTCCCTTCTTCTTCACCTCTGCTGCCTTCCATGTGCTGACCTTCTAACCCCCTGCTCTCTACTGCCTGATTTTATCTGCTGCTGCTGTTGTTGCTGCTGCTTCTACTGCTGTTGCTGCTGCTGCTTCCACTGCTCTTGTTGCTGCTGCTTCTACTACTCTTGTTACTGCTGCTTCACTGCTGTTGCTAGCTCTTCTGTTGTTTTTTGCAGTTGCTGTATATGTTCCTGCTGTTGCTACTGCTGCTGCTGCTTTTATTTCTACCGTTACTGATGTTACTGTTGTGTGCGTTTTTTCCATAATGATGTTTTGGGAGCTTTTCTATTTCTTTCTTTCTCTCTTTCTCTCTCTCTCTCTCACACACACACTAAAAAACTGAGTGAGTGGTCAGTCCGTCAGTCTACCTTGGATACCAGGTATTCTTAACTTAGTTCTCTCCTCCTCTCTAGTAAGACCAAAACAGATGCGCCTTCTGTCTACATAAGCAAGCGACACTTCTGGCTAAATAAGCAAGTCACACTTTGTGTCCAGGGTCGACACACTCACCTAGTTCCATTTCCAGCAAGGTCACCACCACACCAGCATCTTGGTGACATGTCTTCCTCACTCTTGTGTATTGTTTCCGGAAGTATAGTTTAGGAAGTATAGTTTTATACTGCTGGTTTTACAGGCTAAGAGCTGGTATTCTACTTCAGTTCTTATACATGCTAAGAGTTGGCATCCTACCTAAGCTCTTATAAAGGCTAAGAGCCGGTATTCTACCTCAGCTATTATACACGCTAAGAGCTGGTATCCAATCTCATTTCATTTCAAAGAGACGCACTATTATTATTATTATAATCAAAAAGAAGCGCTAAGCCACAAGGACTATACAGCAAGAGACGCACTAAGGTATGCTACCACCCCCCAGGATGCCGCCCATAACAGGGGACAGACATTGAGGTGCCTATTTACTGCTGGGTGAACAGCAACAGCAGGTGTATAAAGACGTGTCCACATGCACGCTTATAAAAGGTACACACCGCATAATTTTTGAATAGCCGTTAAATACATGGCTTGTGAAATGTTGCATGTTGCATAAAATGCCAGACCAGGAATATACTGCCACTGTATGGTGTTCGCAACTAAAAAAAAACTACGTAAAAAAATCAGAGATGCCAAAAATACCTTTTAAAATGAAGAAATGTAAATTATAAAGAAATATTAAAGACAATGGAAATGTCCTTGTTGGAATACTGAAAAGGAAACTAGAATAACTGCATATATAGCTTAAGAATAAAACAATGTGATAAAGAGGGGGGGGGAGAAAATCAGATAACATATTAACACATGCAAGGATGTTAAAGATGGGAGAAGATCAGATAACAATAAAAATTATGTAAAAAAGGAGGGAAAAAATACGAAATAACATATTAACACAAAATAATGTAAGAAAAGGAGGGGAGAAGATTAGATAACAACATACAGACACATAAAATTGAAAAAAAGGGAAGGGAACAAGACCAAATAACATAAACACATAAAAGAAAGTGAATAAAAGAGTTCAGGAGTAATTCTCGAGGACAAGAAAAGGGAGAATAAGATGCCATAAATTTAAACTACGTAACTAGCAGTGATAAAGTCACACTTAAGAATATTTCTACATAACCAGTACTTGATGGATGGAAAAAAGAAAGAGATAGGAACAGTGTGCCAAAATCATGGGAATATGTGTATGTGCGTGTGTGTATGTTGTGCCGAATAGGTAAAACTGGTCAATTAGAAAGAACTCATTTAACATTAACTCCTTTCTAAAAAAATTCTCCTATGTTATTAAAGATATATTTTTTTAATTTATGTTAATGTAAAATTAATAATTTTATACCAAAAGAACCTTAGAAAACTTCCTAACCTTATTATAACAAGCGCAATTTAATTTAGCCTAATCCAACTAAATATATTTTAGATAAGTTTACAATAATTTAATAATAAACAAACACAATGAAATATATTTTTTTCGTTAGGTTTAGAATGATTTTTACGAAATTATTGCATACACAAACTTTCGCTTACCTTATTCGGCAAGAATAAGACGGAGCACATAAGGTATGCGATATATTACTGCAAATGAAAATAGGTACTTACATAGTAAAATAGGTGATTATAAGACAAAATAGGCAATTACACACAACAAAATCACAAAAGGACAAAATGACTAATTGCATATTCAAGAAAATAATGCAAATACTGACTCCAAACGGGGATTCAACTCTAAATATGACAACTAATACACACACAAATAACCCGCACATAGAAGAGAGGAGCTTACGACGACGTTTCGGTCCGACTTGCACCATTTACAAAGTCACGGTATTGTGCCTTTTTTTGTTATTTAACTATTACACGTCAGCTTCCCTGCAACCTTACGTTGGTAAACAGGTAACCTTACACACACACACTACAAGCCAAGTGTACTGGACACGAGTCTTTCAAAGATGGTAACTGCTGCTACTATTACTACTACTATTGATGGAGGGCTTCTGATCCAAGGAAATGGAGCCACCTTACCCCTTCAATGGATCAACTCTGAGTACTTCCTCTCCCAGAATCCACAGTAGACACAGTAGGTAAACCCCTCTCAATTCCTAGGCGTTTTATGACCCCACGAGTTTAATAATAATAATAATAATAATAATAATAATAATAATAATAATATAATGGTATGAAGAGATTGCCAATAATACGAGTGTGTAGTGAACTGAAGGAATGCAGATTTCACAGGAAATAATACGTCTTCACACCAGCAAGAAATGCACACACACACACACACACACACACACACGCACACACACACACACACACACACACACACACACAAGTTGATGAGAAGAATACACTCGACTGGTGGCCTGGTGGTTAACGCTCTCGCTTCACACGGTGAGAGCCTGGGTTCGATTCCCAGCCAGAGTAGAAACATTGGACGTGTTTCTTTCCACCTGTTGTCTATGTTCCCCATCAGTAAAATGGGTACCTGGGTGTTAGTCGACTGGTGTGGGTCGCATCCTGGGACACTGACCTAAGGAGGCCTGGTCACAGACCGGGCCGCGGGGGCGTTGACCCCCGGAACTCTCTCCAGATCTCCAGATAAACACACACACACACAGCCTTCTACCAGCACCTCTAATAAATATCACTGTAACTAATCTGAAAGTATTGAATCTGTACCCTCTTGAAAGACGTAGAATTATGTAGAGGGAGGGGGAGGGGGAGGGGGAGAACTGAAGTGTACAAATGGAAAATAGGAATAAAAATGATATATCACGTAGAAAATATATAACAAGACAGGAGTTGCAACAATGAATTCAAATTGGACAAATTCAGATTTAGAAAAGATATAGTGAAGTACTGGTTGGGCAGTAGAGTTACATTATTATTATTATTATTATTAAGGGGGAAGCGCTAAACCCGGAGGATTATACAGCGCCTGGGGGGGATGTGGAAGGCATTCAGGCTTAATTCGGGGAACTGGAGCACAGATCCATTTCCCTAAATCAAGAGCCCCTCACCAACATGAAGGAACCTTCCTTGAGGGGAGTAGAGTTACAGAATAGTGGAATAAACTCCACGGAATCGTTACTGAGGCAAGTACTTGGGCTAGTTTCAAATATAGGTTAGAAAGGTAGAAGAATGAGTGTTAGCTGGACGTGCCTAGCATGGATCAGTAAGACGATCGCAGTCGTCCTTCATTTCCGTGTTCTTGTGTTAAATGAAAAGTTTTCATGAGGAAACTGGACCAGTTCCTGGAAGAAGTGTTAGAACAGACAGGCTGTGATGGCTACATTGAGGTCGCTAGCAGAAACAACCTGTTGATTAGGAAGTCCAAAGGAAGTGTGACTATCACTAATAGGTGACTTGGACCTGCCTAGCATGGGCCAGTAAGCCTGCTTCAGTGCTCCTGCCTGCTTATGTTTCAGAGAACTATATATCCTTGAGTAGGGTTTGGTTAAACCTAGATAAAAAAAAACTGTATTTAAACATATTCAACCATAAATTAGAAAAAAAAACAGAATGTAACACGTCTGGCAGCGAAACGACCGAGTGGAAAACCTCAAAAAGTTCAAATCTGAACGTTTATCTATATGTAAGAATGAGTTATTGGAGAACAGAGTGACCAGAGAGTCGGACATACGGCTGGCAGCGAGGACACAACCACTTCATCAAAATCAATTTAAAATTCAATTTGGCAGCAAGGGCAAGACATACATTTATTAATTAATAAAAATGAGGAAAGACGAAGCTAAAGCCTTTACTTAGTGTGGTAATGACATTATTGTCTGCGGAAGTCATTACTGTTTTGTTTTTCTTCTTCGGCCATGGTGAGGCAAAACAAAAAAGTGCGTCTGGCAGCACAGGATGAATGACGAGCTAGTCACGTGATGGAATGCTGCCAGCTCCTGCTTGACCTTTATCGTACCATCATACCATCCTGTATATAGTGAGGTGTGTATTTCTCAGGAAATATAAACCGAAAGGTGTATTTTTTCAAAGTATATACACTGATGCGTATATACTTAGAGATCTGTAATACAAATCTCTGTACACAGAGATTTGTATTAGTTTAATACACCGAGAAGCTTTTTTCATGAGGGTATATACAGTTGCATATTTCTCGTGGTATATACACTGATAAG